>NC_079505.1:47430518-47791453 GCF_030052815.1 Hevea brasiliensis
AAGAGAGAGAAAAGGAAAAGAAAGAAAGAAAGGAAGAAGGAGAAGGAGATGAACAGTAGCAGAAAAAGGGGTTCAGCAGGGCAGCATGTTTCTCTTCCGTCCAGGTGAGTTTGGCTCAACATCTATGGCTGATATTTGGATATGTTTGAGGTATGTATGTGTGGAAGTTATGGTTAAAATTTGGTGATTGTTCAACGGTTGGATTTGGAAAAATATATTGTTGAACACAGGCTGTCTGTAGGTTGAATTCTGAATTTTAGCTACTGAAATTTGAGAAAAATAAATAGTTAGGATGCTTATAAAATTATGAAATTTGGTACAAATGATATTTTGGATGTTGAGGCTGCTGGGTTAAAATTTGGTGAATTTTAGACTTGTGGTTTATGAGATATAAATTGTTTTGCATGAGCTGTCTGAGTAAGACTGATTTCTGCAACAATTCAGATTTTCAAGGGTTGAATGAATGTTTTGATATCTCATGATATAGTGATTATTTGATGCTAAACTTTTTACTGATATTGTATAGGGATGTCTAGAATATATGGTTAAAATTTGGGATTTATCTAACGGTTAGATCATTATATATAAATTTGAATGCAGAAGCTGCCAGATTGGGTATTAATGGGTGGTTGTGGACTTAAGATTTATGATAGGAGTTTAGTCCAATTTAAGGGGAAATGCTGTTGAATTTTTATTGGATATTTAATTTATGAAAGTGAAGTTATAATTGATTATGATTATTATGATTCTAGGGGAAATCTTGAAGAATAACAAGCTCAAGGTTGGTTTCAAAAAGGTTAGTGCCTATTTATACTTATACTTCTTTTATTCCATATTAAGGACTTAAAATAAGTAAGGAATTGTGAATTAAATGAATGAAATTTATGTATATGTACTCCTTGAATTTCGGCAGCCTTATTGAAGGAATAGAAATGGAGTGTTTGATGGACTTATAGTGAACTAGAGCTTAGGTTTAAAGTGTATACATATATATATATAGAGAGAATGAAAGAGTAAATTAGGGAAATTGTGAAAAACTTTGAAATTTAGCTAGGGTTTAGGAATGAAAATTTGAATTGGCTTATGAAATGGTTAAAGAACATTCTAATGGTCAATTAGTGACCATTTGAGGTATGTTGACCATAAATTGGACTAAAAAATGCAATGGCAAAGTGGAATGGTACATGGTGGTGAGATTTGTCAATTGGACTGCCATAACTTTGGCTGTGTAGGTTCAATTGGTGTTTGGCCAATTGGACATGAAACTAGGCTTATAATGGCACATTTTTACTGAAGAAACCAAGCCCAAAAGACCAAAGCAAGTGGACCAAAAGTTGGCCCCAATCCAGATACCCTGCAGAATGACCAAATGAATAGTAACTGTTCATTTGGCCATAACTCACTGTAGAATGGTCAAATTGATCTAAAATTTTTACAGCAACAAGATATGATATAGAAAAACAACTTTCATGAAGAACATCACCCCAAATTATGCCATCAACCCATTCAAATTATTGAGCAAAGTTAAGTTATTAAACCTGCAACTCTGCAGATTTTCATTTGAACAGTAATGTTTAGATGACTATAACTCCCTCTAGAAAACTCGGATTTAGGCGATTTTTGAACCGATGGAAACCTAAGGCATGGTAGAACATTTCATATGAAGAAAGTTAGACCAAATTATGAACTTAACTTGGTCAAATTAAGTTGGACCAAAATCACAAAACCCAAAATTTCAGCATGAGCAGGATAAACTTATTTTGGCCATAACTTGAGCTACAAAACTCCAAATGGAGTTATTAAAAAAAATAAGTTCAACTAGACAAAATAAGGAACAACTTTCATGTTTACCATTTCCTCAAATTCCCACTGTAACAGTGCTTAATGGAACAATAAAGTTAAGCTTCAAAAACTGAAAATTTTGGTTCCCTTGGTTTAAGCCTAGAAATGGTAATGGTGATCACTTCCAACAAGTTTTAAATGAAAAATGTGGTATGTTTGAAGTGCCAAAGTCAATGTACCTACTTTCTATGCAAAAATCAACTTTCTTGTTAACCAATGAAATTAATAGTGACACCAAAAGTTAAAATTCAAAGATTGAAGAATTTTAAAGTATCAAATGCCCTAGTATACCTAACAAGATTGGTTTGGATAGTTTGGCATGCCAATAGGGTATTGTTTTAGCGATCAAGGCTTTATGCTGTATTCATGGCTTTATGGCGTATTCATGGCTTTTATGCCCGTATGCATGGCTTTTATGCCCGATTATGTGATATCATGGCTTTTTAGCCATCATACATGGTTGGCGTTCCATGGTTAGGTTACTTGGGCATGGAAAAGTATAAGATTATTAAAGAAAATACGAAAATTAAGTATCAGGAATGATTACAAAAAAACAAAGAAGCTCAAGATCATGAAGAAAATAATTAATGAAATGCATTAAGAAGTTAATATCATAAATCATGATTAGCCCTCGACTAAACAATAAGTTAGTAATTAGACAATTCTTATGAACACAAGAGCAAGGAAACTATTATTTTTATTTGCATATTATATTTTCTTGTATTATTGGCACCACTAAGCTTTATGATTTGGACAGAGGGCCCAGTAGGCGGTTCATAGTTATAGTGTCCGTGTCACCTCACGCATAGGTAGGACACTATGTCCCATTTTGTATTTGGAGATTTTTGTAAATTTGGTAATTAAACTCTTATTTTATCATATTTATTTGAACAAATGTAATATAATTTTGTATTAATGTAAGTACTTGTAATTTGTGATTATAAATCACATGTGAGAATTTATTTATGATTGAGTCTAATGATGATGTAAAATGACAAATAGAGGAATCGTTAAGAAATAAATTGATGTGATACAAAATGTGAATTGTATATGGGTACCATGAGATGAATGATTGAGAAATAAATGAAATTGATGAAATTATTCGAGACTTTGTTGATAATTGGAGTTGGGATTGATTGAATATGATCATAGGAAGTGTTTTTCACGAGAACTGTTATTTCTCCATTTTTAGGATTTTCTTTAAAATTTTCGGAACCTCAAATAAATTACAATTTCAATAAATGAATTATATTTCACAAGTTATATTCAAAACTACGATAAAAATGAATTAAGATAAAATAGAGTGCTGTGGCATAACTTGCTCGGGTAAGGGGTGTTACATGCCTTCCCAGGATGGTAGTCAATCACACAATCATAGTCCTTCAGGAACTCAATCCATCGCCTCTGTCTAAGGTTGAGCTCCTTCTGGGTTGGCAAATATTTCAGGCTTTTGTGGTCTGTGTAAATGTAGCACTTTTCACCATACAAGTAATGCCTCCATATCTTCAGTGCGAAGATAATTGCTGCAAGTTCTAGGGTTTTAAGTGAGATTTGGGTGGGTTATAAAGCTTTGGTAAGCTTTCTATGGTGGAATGGGTATGGATTTTGAGAGCTACGGGTGAGTTTTGTGAAGGTGATGGGTGCTGGATTTTTATGAGCTTTTGCTGTATTCTTATCCATATTTTATAAGTTAATTTAAGTGTTGATTAAATATGATTGGTGGGTAAGTGTTTAATGACATCATATGATGTCATAATTGGTATTTTCTTCCATTTTTTTTTCTTCTCTTCTCTACTCATTTTCAATTTAATTTTTAGCAATATTTATTCATATTTTATGTTATAATAATTATTTACTTAACTGGACAAGTCGGCCAAAAATCATCTCTGAAGACGAAATGACCAAAATGCCCTCCGTTTGGCTTAACTGGCCAAAATTGTCTGTACCGATTGAAAAATTTTTCTAAATATTTTCTTGGCATTCTAATGCCATAGGAACCTCAATAACCCTTCTGTGTGGAGTCTCAAAAATTATTTTATGAATTTTTCCCCAGGTCTAGGGCTCCTAGTTGCGAGAACCGCAACTTCCTACTAGGTTACCCATCGCTTGGACACCGACTAATTTAACTTGGTTGTATTTTATTTTTAAAATTTTTTTCTAAATTTTTCTTATTAATATTTGAGTTAATTATAGTTCCTCACTTTAGTTTAAATATTTTTCCGGACGTTCTAGCTGTCCGGACCGACACTGGTCTCCGGAACAGTAGAATGTACGGAGTTGCTACAGGGAGGGTGTTACAACATGGGAAGCCATGAAATACAGAATGGCATTAAGCCATATGCAGTACTGCTAACAGAACCCTATTGGCATGCCAACCTATCCAAACCTATCACATTAGGCCTACTAGGGCATTTAACACTTTTTATTTATGTAATTCTTTGAAATTGAATTTTTATTATTACTATTCATTTCATTGGTCAACCAAAATGTTGACTTTTGCATTGGCAATAGGTAAATTAGTTTAAATATCATCAACATACCACATTTTGCATTTTAAACTTGTTGGTATTGGTTGCCAATACCATCTCTAAGCTTAAAGTGAATTGGACAGAATTTTCAGTTTTCAAGCTTTGGGTTTACTATTCCATTAGTCACCTTTGCAGTGGGAATTTAGAAAAATGATCAACATGAAAGTTGTTCGTTATTTTGTCTAGTTGAATTTCTCTTTTTTAATCACTCCATTTGGAGTTTTGTAGCTCAAGTTATGGCCTAAAAACCATAACTGGCCGGATTGGACAGATTCCAAAATTCTGGGTAAAATTGTTTTACGCATTTGGTAACTCAAGTTTGGTTGGCAATTTGACTAGGTTATGGTCATAATTTGGGTCAGGTTTCTTCATGAAAGTTGTTGGTCTATACCTCAACTTGTTGCTCGTAAAATTTCAGGTCAATTGGACCTTACTAGATTGAGTTATAGCCAAATGACCAAATACTGTTTATTTGGTCATTTTGCCCAGGCAGATTGCAGGTCACCCGGATTGGAGCAAGGTTTTGGTCCACTTAGTTTGGTCTTATGGGCATGGTTTCTTCACCAAAGTTGTGCCATTTTGTGTCTAGTTTCATGTCCAATTGGCCAAACACCAAATGAACCTCTACAATTCAAGTTATGGCTGTCCAAACAGGCTGGACTCACATCCAAACCTGCAGGCCACACATGGCAGCCACTCCAACCTCAAATCCCACAACCCAATTCACTTCATTTTTTATTCAAACCAAACCAAATGGTCACTAATTTACCATTAAAACCTACTCCCATCATCACAAGATCAAAATCTCATTCTTCAACCCAAACCTTAACTCAACATTTCAAAACCATGTATTATCATTGCATTTATCAATTCACTTATAAGATACACATTAAGGGCAGCCACACTAGCATGTTAACTCCCCAAAAATCATCACCATATTACCCTAACCATGGCTGCCAAAATTTAGGGTTAGCATACCAATAGTGTTTCATCAAATTTCTTTGTCATTTACACCCATTTATAGTTCTTAAACATAAAATTTAAGTGAAATTCAAGCTTTAGGTCATTAACCTCTTATGGAGTGAATTTCCCACTTGATCAAATTCTTGTTTTCCTCTTTTTTTTGCTCCCAAAAGCTTCACTAGGATGTAAGAACAAATTTTTATGTTGCTAGGTTAGGGTTTTGTTGGGTAGAAGTTTGTAAAATCAAGCTTTGAAAAAGCTTGAAAATATTGGTTATGGAGAAGGTTCACGCAAGGAAGAAGAAAGGGAGTGAAAGGTCTGATTTTTTTGTTTATTTTCAGCCCATTTTGTCTTTTTAAACACATTTATGCCATGTGTCAACACTTGAGTGGGTGAAGGCACACTAATGACATCATGTGATGTCATAAATTCCCATTTAATTCATTTTTTTTTCTTTTCTTTTCTACTCATTCTCAATTCAATTTTTTGTAATATTTATTCACATTTTATGTCATAATAATTATTTACTTAACTGGACAAGTCGGCCAAAAATCACCTCTGTAGGCGAAATGACCAAAATGCCCTCCGTTTGGCTTAACGGGCCAAAATTGTCTGTACCGATTGAAAAATTTTTCTAAGTATTTTCTTGGCATTCTAATGCCATAAGAACCTCAATAACCCTTCTCTGGAGTCCCAAAAATTATTTTATAATTTTTCCCCCTGGTCTAGTTGTAACACCCTCCCTGTAGCAACTCCGTACATTCTACTGTTCCGGTGACCAGTGTCGGTCCGGACAGCTAGAATGTCCGGAAAAATATTTAAACTAAAGTGAGGAACCATAATTAACTCAAATATTAATAAGAAAAATTTAGGAAAAATTTTAGAAATAAAATACAACCAAGTTAAATGAGCCGATGCCCTAGCGATAGCTAACCTAGTGAGAAGTTGCGGTTCTCGCAACTAGGAGCCCTCGACCCGGGAGAAAAATTATAAAATAATTTTTGGGACTCTAGAGAAGGTTCATTGAGGTTCCTATGGCATTAGAATGTTAAGAAAATATTTAGAAAAATTTTTCAATCGGTATAGACAATTTTGACCCGTTAAGCCAAACGGAGGGCATTTTGGTCATTTCGCCTTCAGAGGCGATTTTTGGCTGACTTGTCCAGTTAAGTAAATAATTATTATGATCTAAAATATGAATAAATATTTGTAAAAATTAAATTAAAAAAGAATAGAAAAGAAAGAAAAAGAAAATGACTTAAATCCCTAATTATGACATCATTATGATGTCATTTAAATGCCCTCCACTAATCACCATTCAACAACACAATTAAAATTCTTTAAAAAGGGAAAAATGACAAATTAAGAAACCAATTTCTGGTTTCTTGTTCTTCATCTAGCCGTGACCCTCTCTTCTCTCTCCCTCCATAAAAATTTTCTTTCATCACTTCCATTTCCCATGAATTCTCACTACTAAACCCTAGACATCTTTCATTAAAACTTGTCTATACCTCTTGGGAAAATGTTTGGCAGCCTAGAAAAAGAAAGAAAGTGAAGTTTAAGCTTGGGAAAATTCTGCTCAAAAAGGTTAGTGCTATGTAATTCTTTCTTTCTTGTTAAACTATGTTAAGCATGCATAAGGAAGTAAAAATTGAAAGAAATTAAAAAGGATTATTGAGAAATTGTTGAGTTAGGGTTTGGGTTGAAGAATGAGATTTGATCTTGTGATGATGGAAGTAGGTTTTAATGGTCAATTAGTGACCATTTGGTTTGGTTTGAATCAGAAATGAAGTGAGTTGGGTTGTGGGATTTGAGGTTGATGTGGCTGCCTAGTGAGAGTAGTAGGTGTGGCGGTGAGTCCAGCCTGTTTGGATAGCCATAACTTGGGCTGTGTAGATTCAATTGGTGTTTGGCTAATTGGACATAAAACTAGACACATAATGGCACAACTTTGGTGAAGAAACCATGCCCATAAGACCAAACCTAGTGTACCAAAAACCTGCCCCAATCCGGGTGTCCTGCAACCAGTTTCTGCAAAATGACCAAATAAACAGTGATTGTTCATTTGGCCATAACTCAGTGTAGAATGGTCCAATTGACCTGAAATTTTACCAGAAATAAGCTGAGATATAGACCAACAACTTTCATGAAGGAACCTACCCCAAATTATGATCAGAACCTATCCAACCAGAGAGTGGAATTTACTGTTTACTGCACTGTAGATATAGTCAGTTCTGAAATTTTTCAATCCGGCCAGTTGTGGTTTTTGGACCATAACTTGAGCTACAAAACTCCAAATGGAGTGATTCAAAAAACGAAATTCAACTAGACAAAATAAGGAACAACTTTCATGTTTATCATTTTCTCAAATTCCCACTGCAACAGTAACTAATGGAACAGTAAAGTTAGGGTATAAAAACTGAAAATTCTGCTCCATTAGTTTTAAGCTTAGAAATGGTATTGGTGATTAATGCCAACAAATTTTGAGTGCAAAATGTGGTATGTTGGGAGTGTTAAAACCAATGTACCTATTTTCTATACAAAAGTCAACATTTTTGTTGACTAATGAAGGGAATAGTAACCCCAAAACTTGAAATTCAAAAATTGAAAGATTCCAAAGTGACAAATGCCCTAGTATACCTAACAAGATTGGTTTGGATAGTTTAGCATGCCAATAGGGTTCAGTTAGCAGTACTGCACATGGCATTATGCCATTCTGTGATTTCATGGCTTTTAGCCATTCTGACCTTGTATTGAAATTTGGCCCAGTGCCTGATGTTATTACAGCTTATTAGCTCATTGTTACTGCCGGGAGATACATATGTGACCGATGGTGTGGCGAGGTACTTGATACCCAGTGCGGTTTACGTTTATCCAGTCCAGTCATCCAGTATAGGTTACTTGGGCAACCAAAAATGAAAGTGGATAAATTTAATGAAATAATGAATATAACCAGTACAAAATAAGTACGACTACAAATACTCAACGAAAATTTATTTACAATGAGACATCAATACATTCATTACATATTTATTTTCTGTTATTTCTTTTTATTTTATTATTGGCACCACTAAGCATTATTGCTTAGCGCGTTGCTTTTGCCACGCGTAGGTTCTGGAGATACTGACCGAAAGCCCAGTAGACCACAGACTGGGTGAGACCTCCTGCAGCTCTGCATAGTATCCGTGTCACCTCACCATCTTCAGTGCATTGGTAGGACACTAGGTTTCATTTTGGTATTTTGTAACTATTTTTTTATTTTCTCTTATGTAAATAAGACTTATATAATGTATTTTGACGTTAATGTAAATAGTGAAAATTATGGTTATGAATGGAAAATTTGAGTATTTATTTATTGTTTATATATATGAGTACCATGAGAAATGAATGATTGAGAAATGTTGTTGAAAAATATTGAGATTTTGATATTGGAGTTTGAGAGTGATTGTATATGATTATTGGAAGTGTTTTTCACAGGTTCCGAAGAACTGTTTTCTCCATTTTTAGCCGGTACTCTGTCGGATTTTCTATAAAATTTTCGGAACCTCGAATAAATTATAATTTTAATAAATAATTTAAATGAATTATATTTCACAAATTATATTCAAAACTATGATAAAAATAAATTAAGGAAGAATAAAAATGATTAAGATAAAATAGAGTGTTCCGGTACACCATGTGACATATCTTACTCGGATATACTGTAGACGGGTAAGGGGTGTCACATTTAGTGGTATTAGAGCATGGTTTAGGCGTTTCTGGACCTAGATTGAGTCCATACCATGCATTGCATTTGTAAGAGTCGAGGTGACACTAATGCAGATCTGTTGTCTTTGTTAAATAGGATATGGACCCTTCATCTCAGAGGGCAGTTGAGGAGGAAGTGGAGAGTCATGCTCCACCTGCAGTAGCTGATACTGGGGGTAGGGGAGAACCTGCTCCACCAGCTCAAGCAGAACCTGCTCAGCCTCCACAGGCCATGTTCCAGCAAATGGCCGAATTCTTTAGACAAATGGCTGGGTTAATGCAAGCACCACCACCACCACCACCTCCACAGCAGAAATCACATCTGGAAAGACTAAGAAAATTTGGAGCAGTGGACTTCTTTGGCAAGAGAGAAGATGATTCTGTTGCAGCCGAAAATTGGTTGAACAGAACAGGCAGAGTTTTAAAACAACTCCACTGCACTCCAAAGCAAAATCTAGAAGCTGTTGTATCTCTGTTGCAAGATGATGCATATGAATGGTGGGATACGGTGTCCAGTGAAGTACAGCCAGAGGTAATAACTTGGGACTTCTTCCTCTCCGAATTCAAGAAGAAATATGTGGGTAGTGTATACTTGAAAGAGAGAAGAAGAGAGTTCATTAACCTGAGCGAGCAGACAATGATGGCGAGTATGAAAAGGAATTTGTCAGATTGAGCCGCTACGGAAGGAGATAGTCCCTAATGAGGCCGAAAGGTGTAAGAGATTTGAAGAGGGATTAAATGACAATATAAAGATCATGATCACTGCCTTGGGAATCACTGACTTCACCAAGTTAGTGGAAGCTGCAATAAAAGTTGAAAAAGTAAGAATAAGTGAGCGGACCGGAGAGAGAGAGCGAGAAGAGGGGCCGGGTTAGTCTAGTTCGTCTCCTGCACACAGGAAGAAGTTCAAAGGTCCACCTACACGAGTTCAGTCAACCACAAGGTCGAGTCGGTCCGGGGCCCAGGCCACAGTTTACCCCTAGGAGAGGTCAGCGCAAACCATCAGTGGGTAGCTCTCCAGGGATGGGGTTCAGGGGACCAGCCCCAGCAACTTCTGCATGTCCACATTGCCTGAAGTGGCATAAGGGGGAGTGTTAGAGAGTGACGGGTGCCTGCTTAAGGTGTGGGTTAACAGAGCATCAGTTGAGAAACTGTCCACGCAGAACTACCACAGCTACTCCAACACAAGCAGACAGACCTGCTCCTGCACCACAAAGAGGTAGGAAATCTGGCAAATCTGACGCAGTGGGACCGTCACAGAGGCATCGAGCGGCAGAGAGGCTTGAGGCGGACCACCTGCGAGCCTATGCCATGAGAGCTCGGGAGGAGCAAGATGCCCGGGCGTCATCGAGTGCGTTCTCCTCTACAATACATCTGTGCATGCATTAGTGGATCCAGGATCCACTCATTCATACATCTGCATCAACTTACCTATAGAAAGGGGGATACTAGTGGGGGAGAGTGACCAAGACATTCTGGTCACTAATCCATTGGGCCACAGTATAGTGGTGAACAAAGTATACAAGGGTTGCCCGTTAAGGATTCAGGGGTATGAATTCTTGACAGACCTGATTGAGTTGCCCTTCCACGAGTTTGACGTGATTTTGGGAATGGACTGGTTGTCACGTCATCAGGCAATAGTTGATTGCAAATTGAAGAGAATTTCTCTTAAAACTTCGGAGGGAAATGAAATCACTGTTGTGGGTGAAAGGACAGATTTCTTGTCCAATGTCATCTCAGCCACAGTTGCAAGGAAACTGATGAGAAAAGGCTGTGAAGCCTACCTAGCACATGTGATGGATACTAGGCAGGCTAAGCCAGATCTGTGTGACATACACACAGTAAAAGACTTCCCAGATGTGTTCCCTGAAGAATTGCTAGGTTTGCCACCAGAAAGGGAAGTCGAGTTTGCCATTGAGACACAGCCGGGTACAGCACCAATCTCTATTGCTCCTTATAGGATGGCACCCACAGAATTGAAGGAATTGAAAATCTAGTTACAGGAGTTGCTAGATAAGGGGTTCATACGCCCTAGTGTGTCACCATGGGGAGCTCCAGTGCTGTTTGTAAAGAAGAAGGATGGGACTTTGAGGCTTTGCATTGATTACCGGTAGTTGAATAAAGTGATTGTGAAGAATAAATATCCGTTGCCTAGAATTGATGATCTGTTTGATCAGTTGAAGGGAGCAGGAGTATTTTCCAAGATTGATCTCAGATCAGGGTATCATCAGTTGAGGGTGAAGGATGTAGATGTGCCAAAGACTGCATTCAGGACCCGGTATGGGCATTATGAGTTTCTGGTGATGCCCTTTGGCCTAACAAATGCACCAGCGGCATTCATGGACCTTATGAACCGTATCTTCCATCCATACCTAGATCGGTTCGTAGTGGTCTTTATTGATGATATTTTGGTGTATTCCAAGACCAGGGAAGAACATGATGAGCATTTGAGGATTGTTCTGCAAACCCTGAGAGAAAAGAAGCTGTATGCTAAGTTGTCCAAGTGTGACTTCTGGTTGAATGAGATTGCATTCCTTGGACACATAGTGTCAGCTGATGGGATTAGGGTGGATCCCAAGAAAATAGAAGCAGTGATGGAATGGAAGCCTCCCAGAAATACAACTGAGGTCAGAAGCTTCTTGGGGCTAGCTGGGTATTACAGGAGATTTGTGAAGGGATTTTTGTTAATAGCTGCCCCAATGACCAAGTTGTTACACAAGAATGTCAGATTTGACTGGAATGACAAGTGTCAGGCTAGTTTTGAGAAGTTGAAGGCTATGTTGACAGAGGCACCAGTGTTAACACAGCCAATGTCAGGAAAGGACTTTGTGGTCTACAGTGATGCCTCTCATAATGGTTAAGGTGTGTATTGATGCAAGAGGGGAAGGTGGTCGCTTATGCTTCCAGGCAGCTAAGGCCACATGAACAGAATTACCCTACCAATGATCTAGAACTTGCAGCAATTATCTTCGCACTGAAGATATGGAGGCACTACTTGTATGGTGAAAAGTGCTACATTTACACAAACCACAAAAGTCTGAAATATTTGCCAACTCAGAAGGAGCTCAACCTTAGACAGAGGCGATGGATTGAGTTCCTGAAGGACTATGATTGTGTAATTGAATACCATCCTGGGAAGGCAAATGTAGTTGCTGATGCTTTGAGCAGAAAATCCATCACAGCTTTGAGATCATTGAATGCCCGTCTATCTTTGGTTCGAGATGGAACTATTTTGGCTGAGTTGCAAGTGAGGCCAAGCACATTCTGACAGATTTTAGATGGGCGAAGGTAGATGAGAAGCTAAAGGCTATTATGAGAAAAATCCTAGAAGGAAAGAAACGACTATGAAGTGAAAGCAGATGGGTGTGCATGCTATAAAGGAAGACTGCATGCGGATGATGGGAATTGAAGGCGAGATTCTAAAAGAGGCACACACGGTGTGTATGCTATGCACCCAGGAAGTACAAAAATGTATCATGATCTAAAGCTTCAGTATTGGTGGCCTGGTATGAAGAAGGACATAGCTGACTATGTGACTAAATGCTTGACATGTCAACAAGTCAAGGCAGAACATCAAGTTCCATCAGGTTTGCTACAGCCTATACACATACCTGAATGGAAATGGGATCGGATCACCATGGATTTTGTAAGTGGTCTACCTCTCACCCAGAAGAAACATGATGCAGTATGGGTGATAGTAGATAGATTGACGAAGTCGACACACTTCTGCCCGATTAGGGTGACTACTCACTGGAGAAGTTAGCAGAATTGTATATCAGTGAGATAGTTAGGCTGCATGGAATCCCACTTTCTATCATATCTGACCGAGACCCAAGGTTTACATCAAGATTCTGGAAGAAGTTGCATGAATCCTTGGGTACACAACTCCATTTCAGCACAGCTTTCCATCCTCAGACGGATGGGCAATCAGAAAGAGTAATCCAGGTAAACAACTGAATACAATTGAACTAATACAAATATTGAACTAAAATGATAATAATAACATGAAATATATGTCAGGTCCTTGAGGATATGCTGAGGAGTTGTGTCATTGAGTTTGAGGGAAGTTGGGATAGATATCTTCCACTGGCAGAATTTAAATACAATAATAGCTACCAAGCTAGCATCCAAATGGCCCCGTATGAAGCACTGTATGGGAGGAAATGTAGAACTCCAGTGTGCTGGATTGAATTGGGCAAAGACAAACTGGTAGGGCCCGACCTGGTGAAACAGACTGAGGAGAAAGTAAAACTAATCAAAGCCAATCTCAAGGTTGCCTCAGATAGACAGAAATCTTATGCCGACCTGAAGAGAAAAGAAATAGAATATGCGGTTAGCGATAAAGTGTTCCTCAAGGTGTCACCGTGGAAGAAGGTACTGAGGTTTGGAAGAAAAGGTAAGTTAAGCCCTAGGTTCATTGGCCCATATGAAGTCATGGAATGTGTGGGTTCAGTGGCCTATAGGCTAGCTTTACCACCAGAGCTGAACAAGATCCACAATGTGTTTCACGTATCTATGCTAAGAAGATATCGCTCAGATCCTTCACATGTCATCTCCATGGAAGAAATTGAAGTACAACCGGATTTGACATATGAAGAAGAACCCATACGGATCCTGGCTCGGGAAGTGAAAGAGTTGAGGAATAAGCAGATTCCACTGGTGAAAGTGCTTTGGAGGCACCATAACACCGAGGAGGCAACTTGGGAAAGTGAAGAGACGATGAGGCAACAGTTCCCTCAAATGTTTGCATCAGTTAAATTTCGAGGACGAAATTTAAATTAGAGGGGAAGAGTCGTAACACCCTCCCTGTAGCAACTCCATACATTCTACTGTTCCGGTGACCAGTGTCAGTCCGGACAGCTAGAATGTCCGGAAAAATATTTAAACTAAAGTGAGGAACCATAATTAACTCAAATATTAATAAGAAAAATTTAGGAAAAATTTTAGAAATAAAATACAACCAAGTTAAATGAGCCGATGCCCTAGCGATGGGTAACCTAGTGAGAAGTTGCGGTTCTCGCAACTAGGAGCCCTCGACCTGTGAGAAAAATTATAAAATAATTTTTGGAACTCTAGAGAAGGGTCATTGAGGTTCCTAAGGCATTAGAATTCCAAGAAAATATTTAGAAAAATTTTTCAATCGGTACAGACAATTTTGACCCGTTAAGCCAAACGGAGGGCATTTTGGTCATTTCGCCTTCAGAGGCGATTTTTGGCCGACTTGTCCAGTTAAGTAAATAATTATTATGATCTAAAATATGAATAAATATTGCTAAAAATTAAATTAAAAATGAATAGAAAAGAAAGAAAAAGAAAATGACTTAAATCCCTAATTATGACATCATTATGATGTCATTTAAATGCCCTCCACTAATCACCATTCAACAACACAATTAAAATTCTTTAAAAAGGGAAAAATGACAAATTAAGAAACCAATTTCTGGTTTCTTGTTCTTCATCTAGCCGTGACCCTCTCTTCTCTCTCCCTCTATAAAAATTTTCTTTCATCACTTCCATTTCCCATGAATTCTCACTACTAAACCCTAGACATCTTTCATTAAAACTTGTCTATACCTCTTGGGAAAATGTTTGGCAGCCTAGAAAAAGAAAGAAAGTGAAGTTTAAGCTTGGGAAAATTCTGCTCAAAAAGGTTAGTGCTATGTAATTCTTTCTTTCTTGTTAAACTATGTTAAGCATGCATAAGGAAGTAAAAATTGAAAGAAATTAAAAAGGATTATTGATAAATTGTTGTGTTAGGGTTTGGGTTAAAGAATGAGATTTCATCTTGTGATGATGGAAGTAGGTTTTAATGGTCAATTAGTGACCATTTGGTTTGGTTTGAATCAGAAATGAAGTGAGTTGGGTTGTGGGATTTGAGGTTGATGTGGCTGCCTAGTGAGAGCAGTAGGTGTGGCTGTGAGTCCAGCCTGTTTGGACAGCCATAACTTGGGCTGTGTAGATTCAATTGGTATTTGGCCAATTGGACATGAAACTAGACACATAATGGCACAACTTTGGTGAAGAAACCATGCCCATAAGACCAAACCTAGTGTACCAAAAACCTGCCCCAATCCGGGTGTCCTGCAACCAGTTTCTGCAAAATGACCAAATAAATAGTGATTGTTCATTTGGCCATAACTCAGTGTAGAATGGTCCAATTGACCTGAAATTTTACCAGAAATTGAGATATAGACCAACAACTTTCATGAAGGAACCTACCCCAAATTATGATCAGAACCTATCCAACCAGAGAGTGGAAGTTACTGTTTACTGCACTGTAGATATAGTCAGTTCTGAAATTTTTCAATCCGGCCAGTTGTGGTTTTTGGACCATAACTTGAGCTACAAAACTCCAAATGGAGTGATTCAAAAAACGAAATTCAACTAGACAAAATAAGGAACAACTTTCATGTTTATCATTTTCTCAAATTCCCACGCAACAGTAACTAATGGAACAGTAAAGTAAGGATATAAAAACTGAAAATTATGCTCCATTAGTTTTAAGCTTAGAAATGGTATTGGTGATTAATGCCAACAAATTTTGAGTACAAAATGTGGTATGTTGGGAGTGTTAAAACCAATGTACCTATTTTCTATACAAAAATCAACATTTTTGTTGACTAATGAAGGGAATAGTAACCCCAAAACTTGAAATTCAAAAATTGAAAGATTCCAAAGTGACAAATGCCCTAGTATACCTAACAAGATTGGTTTGGATAGTTTAGCATGCCAATAGGGTTCAGTTAGCAGTACTGCACATGGCATTATGCCATTCTGTGATTTCATGGCTTTTAGCCATTCTGACCTTGTATTGAAATTTGGCCCAGTGCCTGATGTTATTACAGCTTATTAGCTGTTCTGTTGCACACCGGGAGATACATATGTGACCGATGGTGTGACGGCCTGAGGTACTTGATACCCAGTGCCAGTTTACCTGTTTATCCAGTCCAGTCATCCAGTATAGGTTACTTGGGCAACCAAAAATGAAAGTGGATAAATTTAATGAAATAATGAATATAACCAGTACAAAATAAGTACGACTACAAATACTCAACGAAAATTTATTTACAATGAGACATCAATACATTCATTACATATTTATTTTCTGTTATTTCTTTTTATTTTATTATTGGCACCACTAAGCATTATTGCTTAGCGCGTTGCTTTTGCCACGCGTAGGTTCTGGAGATACTGACCGAAAGCCCAGTAGACCACAGACTGGGTGAGACCTCCTGCAGCTCTGCATAGTATCCGTGTCACCTCACCATCTTCAGTGCATTGGTAGGACACTAGGTTTCATTTTGGTATTTTGTAACTATTTTTTTATTTTCTCTTATGTAAATAAGACTTATATAATGTATTTTAACCTTAATGTAAATAGTGAAAATTATGGTTATGAATGGAAAATTTGAGTATTTATTTATTGTTTATATATATGAGTACCATGAGAAATGAATGATTGAGAAATGTTGTTGAAAAATTTTGAGATTTTGATATTGGAGTTTGAGAGTAATTGTATATGATTATTGGAAGTGTTTTTCACAGGTTCCAAAGAACTGTTTTCTCCATTTTTAGCCGGTACTCTGCCGGATTTTCTATAAAATTTTCGGAACCTCAAATAAATTTTAATTTCAATAAATAATTTAAATGAATTATATTTCACAAATTATATTCAAAACTATGATAAAAATAAATTAAGGAAGAATAAAAATGATTAAGATAAAATAGAGTGTTCTGGTACACCGTGTGACATATCTTACTCGGATATACTGTAGACGGGTGAGGGGTGTCACACTAGGGCTCCTAGTTGCGAGAACCGCAACTTCTCACTAGGTTACCCATCGCTAGGGCACCGGCTCATTTAACTTGGTTGTATTTTATTTCTAAAATTTTTCCTAAATTTTTCTTATTAATATTTGAGTTAATTATAGTTTCTCACTTTAGTTTAAATATTTTTCCGGACGTTCTAGCTGTCCGGACCGATACTGGTCACCAGAACAGTAGAATGTACGGAGTTGCTACAGGGAGGGTGTTACAACTCTTCCCCTCTAATTTAAATTTCGTCCTCGAAATTTACCTGATGCAAACAGTTGAGGGAACTATTGCCTCATCGTCTCTTCACTTTCCCAAGTTGCCTCATCGGTGTTGTGGTGCCTCCAAAGCACTTTCACCAGTGGGATCTGCTTATTTCTCAACTCTTTCACTTCCCGAGCCAGGATCCGTATGGGTTCTTCTTCATATGTCAAATCCGGTTGTACTTCAATTTCTTCCATGGAGATGACATGTGAAGGATCTGAGCGGTATCTTCTTAACATAGACACGTGGAACACATTGTGGATCTTGTCCAGCTCTGGTGGTAAAGCTAGCCTATAGGCCACTGGACCCACACGTTCAATGACTTCATATGGGCCAATAAACCTAGGGCTCAACTTACCTTTTCTTCTGAACCTCAATATTTTCTTCCATGGTGAGACTTTGAGAAACACTTTATCACCAACTGCATACTCTATCTCTTTTCTCTTCAGATCGGCATAAGACTTCTGTCTATCGGAGGCAATCTTCAGGTTAGCTTTGATTATTTTCACTTTTTCCTCAGTCTGTTTCACCAGGTCTAGCCCTACCCGTTTAGTCCAGCACACTGGAGTTCTACATTTCCTCCCATACAGTGCTTCATATGGAGCCATTTGAATGCTAGCTTGGTAGCTATTGTTGTATGCGAATTCTGCCAGTGGGAGGTATCTATCCCAACTTCCCTCAAACTCAATGACACAATTCCTCAGCATATCCTCAAGGACCTGACATATATTTCATGTTACTATTATCATTTAAGTTCAATATTTGCATTAGTTCAATTGGTTTCAGTTGTTTACCTGGATTACTCTTTCTGATTGCCCATCCGTCTGAGGATGAAAAGCTGTGCTGCAGTGGAGTTGTGTACCCAAGGATTCATGCAACTTCTTCCAGAATCTTAAAGGTAAACCTTGGGTCTCGGTCAGATATGATAGAAAGTGGGATTCCATGGAGCCTAACTATCTCACTGATATACAATTCTGCTAGCTTCTCCAGTGAGTAGTCTGTCCTAACTGGCAGAAAATGTGCTGACTTCGTCAATCTATCCACTATCACCCATACTGCATCATGCTTCCTTTGGGTGAGGGGTAGACCACTAACAAAATCCATAGTGACCCGGTCCCATTTCCATTCAGGTATGTTTATAGGCTGTAACAAACCCGATGGAACTTGATGTTCTGCCTTAACTTGCTGACATGTCAAGCATTTAGTCACATAGTCAACTATATCCATCGTCATACCAGGCCACCAATAATGAGGCTTCAAATCATTATACATTTTTGTGCTCCCCGGGTGCATAGCATAAACACTCGTGTGTGCTTCTTTCAGAATACTAGTCTTCAGTTCCCCATCATCTGGTACACACACTCTTCCTCTGTAGTATAGACACCCATCTGCTTTCACCTCATATTCAGTTTCCTTCCCCTCAGGAATTTTAGCCATAATTGCCATTAGTTTTTCATCTGCCTTCTGCCCATCTTGTATTTGCTGTAGTAGGGTTGGCCTCACTTGCAACTCAGCCAAAATAGCTCCATCTTGAGCTAAGGACAGACAGGTATTGAGTGATCTTAAAGCTGTGATGGACTTTCTGCTTAAAGCATCAGCAACTACATTTGCCTTCCCAGGATGATAATCTATCACACAATCATAGTCCTTTAGGAACTCAATCCATCGCCTCTGTCTAAGATTGAGCTCCTTCTGGGTTGGCAAAATATTTTAGACTCTTGTGGTCGGTATAGATGTAGCATTTTTCACCATATAAATAATGCCTCCATATCTTCAGTGCGAAGATAATCGCTGCTAACTCCAGGTCATGAGTAGGGTAGTTCTGTTCATGTGGCCTTAACTGCCTGGAAGCATAGGCGACCACTTTCCCCTCTTGCATCAATACACACCCTAACCCATTATGTGAGGCATCACTGTAGACCACTGGCTGTGTTAACACTGGTGCCTCTGTCAACATAGCCTTTAATCTCTCAAAACTAGCCTGACATTTGTCATTCCAGTTAAATCTGACATTCTTGTGTAACAACTTGGTCATTGGAGCAGCTATAAGACAAAACCCCTTCACAAATCTTCTGTAGTATCCAGCTAGCCCCAAGAAACTTCTGACCTCAGTTGTATTTCTAGGAGGCTTCCATTCCATCACTGTTTCTATCTTTTTGGGATCCACTCTAATCCCTTCTGCTGATACTATGTGTCCAAGGAAAGAGATTTCACTCATCCAAAAGTCACACTTGGACAACTTGGCATACAGCTTCTTTTCTCATAGGGTTTGCAGAACAATCCTCAAATGTTCATCATGTTCTTCCCTGGTCTTGGAATACACCAGAATATCATCAATAAATACCACTACTAACCGATCTAAGTATGGATGGAAGATACGGTTCATAAGGTCCATAAATGCTGCTGGTGCATTTGTTAACCCAAACGGCATCACTAGAAATTCATAGTGCCCATACCGGGTTCTGAATGCATTTTTTGACACATCCGCATCCTTTACCCTCAACTGATGATACCCTGATCTGAGGTCAATTTTTGAAAATACACCGGCTCCCTTCAACTGATCAAACAGATCGTCAATTCTGGGCAATGGATATTTATTCTTCACAGTTACTTTATTCAACTGCCGGTAATCAATACACAATCTCAAAGTTCCATCCTTTTTCTTCACAAACAGCACCGGAGCTCCCTATGGTGACACATTGGGCGTATGAACCCTTATCAAGCAACTCTTGCACCGAAGTTTTCAACTCCCTCAATTCGATGGGTGCCATCAGGACACCCCTTACCATTCTGATATATCCGAGTAAGATATGTCACACGGTGTACCGGCACACTCTATTTTACCTTAATTAATTTTTGTCATAGTTTTGAATATAGTTTATGAAATATAATTTATTTAAGCCATTTATCGAAATTATTATTTATTTGAGGTTTCAAAAATTTTAAAGAAAATCAGGCAGAGTACCGGCTAAAAATGGAGAAAACAGTTCTTCGGAACCTGTTAAAACACTTCCAAATAATTTTCCAAACAATCCCAACTTCAATTCATCAACAAAGTCTCAATATCAAGATCTCAACATTTCAATTTCAATTCTCAATCATCCATCACATGTGATGATTACATATAAATCACAAATAAACATTTACTTTTCCATTTACAAACACAGTTTTCATTATTCACATGAACACCTAAATACATTACATAAATCCAAATACATATGAGAAAATAAAATTTAATTACAAAACACCAAAATGACACCTAGTGTCCTACCAATGCACTGCAGAAGTTGAGGTGACACGAACAGCATGCGAATCGCAAGATGGACTCACCCAGTCTGCGGTCTACTGGGCTCACGATCAGTATCTCCAGTACCTACGTGTGGCAAAAGCAACGCGCTAAGCAATAATGCTTAGTGGTGCAATAATAAAATAAAAGAAATAGCAAGAAATAAATATGTAACGAATGTATATGTTTTATTTGTTTGGTATTTGTATATCATTTACTTTATCCACTTTTATTCATTTGGTTGCCCCAAGTAACCTACACTAGACGACTGGACTGGATAACCGTCACACCATCGGTCACATATGCATCTCCCGGTGTGCAACAGAACAGCTACCAAGCTGTAAATAATCTCAGGCACAAGGCCAAATCTCAATGCAAAGTCAGAATGGCTAAAAGCCATGAAATCACAGAATGGCATATTGCCATGTGCGATCGCTAATCGAACCCTATTGGCATGCCAAACTATCCAAACCAATCTTGTTAGGTGTACTAGGGCATTTGAAACTTTTAAATTCTTCAATTTGTGCATTTCAAGTTTTGGTGTCACTATTCACCTCATTGGTAAAAAAAAAATGTTGACTTTTGGATAGAAAATATGTACATTGACTTTGGCACTCCCAACATACCACATTTGGCATTCAAAACTTGTTGGCATTAAGCATTTATACCATTTCAAAGTTTAAACCAAGGGAACCATAATTTTCAGTTTTTGTAACTCAAATTTACTGTTCCATTGGACACTGTTGCAGTGGGAATTTGAAGAAATGGTAAACATGAAAGTTGTTCCTTATTTTGTCTAGTTGAATTTCTTTTTTTGAATCACTCCATTTGGTGTTTTGTAGCTCCAGATATGATCCAAAAACCACAGCTGGCCGGATTTCCAAAACTGCAGAATTACCAAATCTACAGTAACATGAACAGTGACTGTGACTGCCATTTGGGTTAGGTTCTGGACATAATTTGGGGTAGGTTTCTTCATAAAAGTTGTTTGTTTATGTCTTAACTTATTGTTGTAAAAATTCCAGGTCAATTGACCATATCTACAGTGAGTTATGGCCAAATGAACAGTTACTGTTCATTTGGTCATTTCTGCAGGTGCTGTTGTAGGGTATCCGGATTGGGGCCAACTTTTGGTCCACTTGCTTTGTTCTTTTGGGAATGGTTTCTTCAGAAAAAATGTGCCATTATAAGCCTAGTTTCATGTCCAATTATCCAAACACCAATTGGACCTACACAGCCAAAGTTATGGCTGTCTAAGTGGATTGAAATCTCAGTCACTCTGCTACTGTCCTTAGGCAGCCTACACACTCACTTTGCCATGCTATATTTCAGTCCAAATTGTGGTCAAATTACCTAAAATGGTCACTAATTGACCATTAAAATGTTCTCTAACAATTTCCTAAGCCAAGTCAAATTTTCACTTCTCAAAACCCTAGTTCCATATGAGTTTTTACAACATGCTTTAATTAACTAACTCATTCACTAACCACATGCATACATGGTTTAAACATAATCTCTAATCCACTTTAAGTCCATCAAAACACTCCATTATTGTTCCTTCAATAAGGCTGCTGAAATTCATGTGCACATACACATGAATTTTTGTCCATTTAGATTACAATTTCTTAGTAAATTCAAGTCCCTAATCATGAAATTAAAGAGTTTTAGGGATATAGATGCACTAACCTGAATTTAGCCAATCTCCAAGAGTCGAAAAACTCCACTCTTCTCTTCCTAATGGCTGCCTAGAGGTTGTTTAAGGTGTGGGGTAAAATTTTAATGAAGAGAGCTTAGGGTTTTGTGGTGAAACAAAGTAAGAATCAAGCTTGGGAAGTGAGGTTTAATGGAGGTTGAGAGAGGGAGAAAGAGGCTGCCGTTTGATGAAGGAAGAAGAACAGATTTTTTTTGTTTCAATTTTGCCTCATTTTCCCTTTTTAATGAAATTGCTTGATGGTCATTGGCGGAGAGAAATTTTAATGACATCATGTGATGTCAAAAGTCCCATTTTTTCATTTTTCTTTTCTTTTCTTTTCTACTTAATTTCAATTCAATTTTTAGTAATGTTTATTCATATTTTATGTCATATTAATTATTTACTCAACTGGACAAGTCGACCAAAAATCACCTCTGAAGGCGAAATGACCAAAATGCCCTCCGTTTGGCTCAACGGGTCAAAATTGTCTATACCGATTGAAAAATTTTTCTAGGTATTTTCTTGGCATTCTAATGCCATAGGAACCTCAATAACCCTTCTCTGGAGTCCCAATAATTATTTTATAAATTTTCCCCCGGGTCTAGGGCTCCTAGTTGCGAGAACCGCAAATTCCCTCTGGTTTATCCCTCGCTAGGGCACCGTCTCGTTTAACTTGGTTGTATTTTATTTCTAAAATTTTTACTAAATTTTTCTTATTAATATTTGAGTTAATCATGGTTCCTGACTTTAGTTTAAATATTTTTTCGGACGTTCTAGCTATCCGGACTGACACCGGTCACCGGAACAGTAGAATATACGGAGTTGCTACCGGGAGGGTGTTACACCATCCTATAAGGAGCAATGGAAATGGGTGCTGCACCCGGCATTACCTCAATAGCAAACTTGACTTCCCTTTCTGGTGGTAAACCAGGCAACTCTTCAGGAAATACATCTGGGAAGTCTCTTACTGTGGGTGTATCATTCAGGTTTGGCTTAGCTTGCCTAGTATCAACCACGTGTGCTAGGTAAGCTTCACACCCTTTTCTCATCATTCTTCTTGCAACTGTAGCTGAGATAACATTGGATAGGAAATCTGTCCTTTCACCCACAACAGTGATCTCATTACCCTCAGAAGTTTTCAGAAAAATTTTCTTCAATTTACAATCAACTATTGCCTGATGACGTGACAATCAGTCCATTCCCAAAATCATGTCAAACTCGTGGAAGGGCAATTCAATTAGGTCTGTCGAGAATTCATACCCCTGAATCCTCAACGGGCAACCTTTATACACCTTATTCACTATCACACTGTGGCCTAGTGGATTTGTAACCAGAATGTCTTGATCACTCTCCTCTACTGGAACTCCCCTCTCTATGGGTAGTTTGATGCAAATGTAGGAATGAGTGGATCCTGGATCCACCAATGCATGTACAGAAGTGTTGTAAAGGGAAAACATACCCCTGATGACATCCGGGGCATCTTGCTCCTCTTGAGCTTTAATGGCATAAGCCATGGCTGGTATTCTAGTGTCTGGCCTCTCAGTTGACTCGGATGTAGGCCTCAGTGATGGACCAGCTGCCTCAGGTTTACCAGGCTTCCTACCTCTTTGTGGTGCAGGAGTAGGTCTGTCAGTTTGTGTTGGAGCAACAGTAGTAGTCCTTTTCGGACAATTCTTGATCTGGTGTTCTATCGATCCACACCGTAAGCATGCACCGGTCACTCGCCAACAGTCCCCTTTATGCCACTTCTGATAGTACTAACAGGCAGAAGATGCAGGGGCTAGTCCCCTAAATACCGTCCCTGGAGAGCTGCCCCTTGATGGTGTGGGCTGGCCTCTCCTAGGTGTGAAGCTGATGCAGGCCCAGACCGACCACGACCCTGTGGTGGTCCTGAACTCTGAGCAGGAGGACCCTTACTCTTCTTACTGGGAGCAGAAAATGCACTGGACTGACCCGGACCCCTCTTCTGCTGTCTTTCCCTTCTATTTTGTTCATTGATTCTGACCCTTTCCACTTTTGATGCTGCATCTACCAGTTTAGCAAAATTCGTAATCTCCATCTTGTTGATCATGACTTTTGATTGTGTCATCAGCGCTTCCTCAAATCATCAGAGGAGAGAGGACTTTACTTTTTCTTTTCGGGAGCAAATGCACTAACCCGGACCCCTCTTCTGCTGTCTTTCCCTTCTATTTTGTTCATTGATTCTAACCCTTTCCACTTTTGATGCTGCATCTACCAGTTTAGGAAAATTCGTAATCTCCAGTGCTGTGATCATGACTTTGATGTTGTCATTGAGCGCTTCCTCAAACCATCTGCACCTCTCTGCCTCGGTAGGGACTATCTCCCTCCCATACCGGCTCAGTCTAACAAACTCATGCTCATACTCAGCCACTGAAAACTGTCTCTGTCTCAAACTGATGAATTCCCTTCTTCGCTCTTCTAAATACACTTTACTAATATATTTCTTCCTAAACTCTGTGAGGAAGAATTCCCAGGTGATCCGTTCAGGTTGCACCTCACTGGTTACTGTGTCCCACCACTGATATGCATCATCCTGAAGTAGGGACACAAAGACCCACCGAGTTACGCTCGGGGTGCAGTTTAGCTGTTTCAGTACTCTGATGGTTCTGTCCAACTAATTTTTGCAGCCATGGGATCATCCTCCCTCTTCCCAAAGAAGTCTATAGCCCCATGTTTTCGCAATTTCTCCAAATGGGACTTCTGTGGTGCTGGTGGAGGTTGTGGTTGTGGTTGTGGTGGTGGAATTGCCCCCATCATTTGCCTGTAGAACTCCGTCATTTGCTGGAATAGAGCAAACTGAGGTTGAGCAGGTGCCTCAGCTGCTGGTGGAGCAGATTCTCCCCTGCCCCTAGACTCAGCCCTTGGTGGAGCATGACTCTCCACCTCTTCATCAACTGCTCTTTGCGAAGCAGGATCCATAACCTATTCAAAATAAGAAAGCAACAGATCTGCATCAGTGTCACCTCAACACTTACAAATGCAATGCAATGGAATGTACTCTATCTAGACCCAGAAATGCCTAAACCAATGCTCTGATACCACTAAATGTGACACCCCTTACCCGTCTACAGTGTAGCCGAGCAAGTTATGCCACTCAGTGTGTCGGAACACCAATTCATGTTTCAATTTCAATTAATCCCTTTTAATTCATTTATTTATAATTTCTAATAAAACTAAATTTTTTCACAAATTTTATAGAAAATCCGGCAGAGTGCCGGCTATAAATTGGAAAAACAGTTCTTCTAAACCTGTTAAAAACACTCCCAATAATATCATCACATTATTCTCAATCAACCTCCAATATATACTCAACAATTTCTCAATTCACTTCAGTATCTCAAAATTCAATTCAATTCAAAACACAGTCAACTCAATGAAAAATGCTCAATTTATTACTGAACATATTTCATAGATACTTACATCAAAAGCTTGATTACATGAATTTATAATATACATTACAAAAGGTTACAAAATACAAAATATCAAAATATCAAAATATCAAAAGTGGCCTAATGTCCTACCAAATGCACTGCAATGTGAGGTGACTCTGAACTCTGAGTGCAGATATGAAGGCTCACCCTGTATGAGGCCTGCTGGACTCCCCAGCTATGTCTCCAGTACCTGCGCGTGGCAAAAGCGACGCGCTAAGCAATTCTGCTTAGTGGTGACAATATAAAATAAAATAAAATAAAATAAAAACATGTGTACAGAATGTATATTTACATTTTTGGGGTGAACTAAGTCTCAAATGTTTATTGCAATATTATTCAATTGAAGTTTGGTAAGATTTATTAATACTGCCCGAGTAACCTATACTAGTTGACTGGACTGGATAAACGGGTAAACTGGTACTGGGTACTAAGTACCTCGGACCATCACACCAACGGTCACATTGTGTCTCCCGGTGTGCAACAGAACAGCTAATAAGCTGTGATAATTATCGGGAATTAAACCAGAGTATAACAACTCAATATCATAGCCAAAGGCTATTATGTAACAGAATGGCATGGGAAGCCATGAAATATAGAATGGCATTAACCTATCCAAACCAATCACATTAGGCCTACTAGGGCATTTAACACTTTTTATTTGTGTAATTCTTTGAAATTGAATTTTTATGATTACTATTCATTTCATTGGTCAACCAAAATGTTGACTTTTGCATTGGCAATAGGTAAATTAGTTTAAATATCATCAACATACCATATTTTGCATTTTAAACTTGTTGGTATTGGTTGCCAATACCATCTCTAAGCTTAAAGTGAATTGGACAGAATTTTCAGTTTTCAAGCTTTGGGTTTACTGTTCCATTAGTCACCTTTGCAGTGGGAATTTGGAAAAATGATCAACATGAAAGTTGTTTCTTGTTTTGTCTAGTTGAATTTCGTTTTTTGAATCACTCCATTTGGAGTTTTGTAGCTCAAGTTATGGCCTAAAAACCATAACTGGCCGGATTAGACAGATTCCAAAATTCTGGGTAAAATTGTTTCTGCCAGATTTGGTAACTCAAGTTTGGTTGGCAATTTGACTAGGTTATGGTCATAATTTGGGTTAGGTTTCTTCATGAAAGTTGTTGGTATATACCTCAACTTGTTTCTGGTAAAATTTCAGGTCAATTGGACCTTACTAGATTGAGTTATGGCCAAATGACCAAATACTGTTCATTTGGTCATTTTGCCCAGGCAGATTGCAGGTCACCCGGATTGGAGCAAGGTTTTGGTCTACTTAGTTTGGTCTTATGGGCATGGTTTCTTCACCAAAGTTGTGCCATTTTGTGTCTAGTTTCATGTCCAATTGGCCAAACACCAAATGAACCTCTACAATTCAAGTTATGGCTGTCCAAACAGGCTGGACTCACATCCAAACCTGCAGGTCACACAAGGCAGCCACTCCAACCTCAAATCCCACAACCCAATTCACTTCATTTTTTATTCAAACCAAACCAAATGGTCACTAATTTACCATTAAAACCTACTCCCATCATCACAAGATCAAAGTCTCATTCTTCAACCCAAACCCTAACTCAACATTTCAAAACCATGTATTATCATTGCATTTATCAATTCACTTATAAGATACACATTAAGGGCAGCCACACTAGCATGTTAACTCCCCAAAAATCATCACCATATTACCCTAACCATGGCTGCCAAAATTTAGGGTTAGCATACCAATGGTGTTTCATCAAATTTCTTTGTCATTTACACCCATTTATAGTTCTTAAACATAAAATTTAAGTGAAATTCAAGCTTTAGGTCATTAACCTCTTAAGGAGTGAATTTCCCACTTGATCAAATTCTTGTTTTCCTCTTTTTTTTTTGCTCCCAAAAGCTTCACTAGGATGTAAGAACAAATTTTTATGTTGCTAGGTTAGGGTTTGTTGGGTAGAAGTTTGTAAAATCAAGCTTTGAAAAAGCTTGAAAATATTGGTTATGGAGAAGGTTCACGCAAGGAAGAAGAAAGGGAGTGAAAGGTCTGATTTTTTTGTTTATTTTCAGCCCATTTTGTCTTTTTAAACACATTTATGCCATGTGTCAACACTTGAGTGGGTGAAGGCACACTAATGACATCATGTGATGTCATAAATTCCCATTTAATTCATTTTTTTTCTTTTCTTTTCTACTCATTTTCAATTCAATTTTTAGTAATATTTATTCACATTTTATGTCATAATAATTATTTACTTAACTGGACAAGTCGGCCAAAAATCACCTCTGAAGGCGAAATGACCAAAATGCCCTCCGTTTGGCTTAACGGGCCAAAATTGTCTGTACTGATTGAAAAATTTTTCTAAGTATTTTCTTAGCATTCTAATGCCATAAGAACCTCAATAACCCTTCTCTGGAGTCTCAAAAATTATTTTATAATTTTTTCCCCGGGTCTAGGGCTCCTAGTTGCGAGAACCGCAACTTCTCACTAGGTTACCCATCGCTAGGGCACCGGCTCATTTAACTTGGTTATATTTTATTTCTAAAATTTTTCCTAAATTTTTCTTATTAATATTTGAGTTAATTATAGTTCCTCACTTTAGTTTAAATATTTTTCCGGACGTTCTAGCTATCCGGACCGACACTGGTCACCGGAACAGTAGAATGTACGGAGTTGCTACAGGGAGGGTGTTACATTTATGGGCAAGGTTTCTATACCAAAGTTGTGCCATTCTGTGTCTAGTTTCATGTCCAATTAGCCTTACACCAATTGAACCTCTACAACTCCATTTATAACTGACCAAACCTGCTGGACTCATGCTCAGTCCTGCAGGTCAGCCAAGGCAGCTCACCCACACTCAATTGCCAAGCCTCAACTCACTTCATTTCCTCATCATACACATTCAAATGGTCACTAATTGACCATTACAAGGTTAATGAACCATTACATGAGCAAACCCTAATATTGTTCAAATGTCCAAGTTTTCAAGTTCCATTTATGCATTACACTTGCCTTACACTTGCACTTAAATGTTCAATCACTCATCTCATGTCAGGGGCAGCTCTTAAACCCTTTGCTTCAAGAAAATTCATCAAACCCTAACCATCCCTAAGCTGCCAAAATTGTAGGGATGAATATACATAAATTTTATTTTGTTTTTCTTACAATTTCCACTTATCTCATGGCATTAAACATGAATTAAACAAGAAAGGGAGGAGATTGGTCACTAATCTCAATTGATATCTCTTCCAAGTTCCCAAATCTCCCTTTTTCCTTCTTCTTTTTGCTAGCTAGATGCTGTTTAAGGTGTGAGGAAGAGGTTTTGTGAAGCAAGATTAAAATCTTATGGTGGTTTATCAAGGAATTCTAGTGAGAACTTTTGATCAACAATGGTGGAAGGAGTGACATGAAGGAACACGGCTGAAATGGGAAGAGAATTGCAGAAATTGTGTTTGTTTTTTACTTCATTTTAGTTATATTTATCTCATTTTAATTGGTTTGTCAATTTCTAATTGGTGGGAAGCTTTTTGATGATGTCATCCTATGTTATAAATCTAATTTAATTCCATTTTCTTTTTCTTTTCTTTTCTACTCAATTTCAATTTAATTTTTAGCAATATTTATTCACATTTTGTGTCATAATAATTATTTACTTAACTGGACAAGTAGGCCAAAAATCACCTCTAAAGGCGAAATGACCAAAATGCCCTCCGTTTAGCTTAACAGACTAAAATTGTCTGTACCGATTGAAAAATTTTTCTAAGTATTTTATTACCATTCTAATGTCATAGGAACCTCAATTACCCTTCTCTGGAGTCCCAGAAATTATTTTATGAATTTTCTCCCGGGTCTAGGGCACCTAGTTGCGAGAACCGCAACTTTCCACTGGGTTACCCATCGCTAGGGCACTGGCTCTTTTAACTTGGTTGTATTTTATTTCTAAAATTTTTCCTAATTTTTTCTTATTAATATTTGAGTTAATTATGGTTCCTCACTTTAGTTTAAATATTTTTCTGGACGTTCTAGCTGTCCGGACCGACACTGGTCACCGAAACAGTAGAATGTACGGAGTTGCTACAGGGAGGGTGTTACAACTCTTCCCCTCTAATTTAAATTTCATCCTTGAAATTTACCTAATGCAAACAGTTGAGGGAACTATTGCCTCATCGTCTCTTCACTTTTCCAAGTTGCCTCTTTAGTGTTGTGGTGCCTCCAAAGCACTTTCACCAGTGGAATCTGCTTATTCCTCAACTCTTTCACTTCCCGAGCCAGGATCCGTATGGGTTCTTCTTCATATGTCAAATCCGGTTGTACTTCAATTTCTTCCATGGAGATGACATATGAAGGAGCTAAGTGGTATCTTCTTAGCATAGACACATGGAACACATTGTGGATCTTGTCCAGCTCTGGTGGTAAAGCTAGCCTGTAGGCCACTGGACCCATACGTTCAATGACTTCATATGGGCCAATGAACCTAGGGCTTACCTTACCTTTTCTTCCAAACCTCAATACCTTCTTCCATGGTGACACCTTGAGGAACACTTTGTCGCCAACCGCATATTCTATTTCTTTTCTCTTCAGGTCAGCATAGGATTTTTGTCTGCTTGAGGCAACCTTCAGATTAGCTTTGATTAGCTTTACCTTCTCCTCAGTTTGTTTCACCAGGTCTGGCCCTACCTGTTTATCTTCACCAAATTCAGTCCAGCACACTGGAGTTCTATATTTCCTCCCATACAGTGCTTCATACGGGGCCATTTGGATGCTAGCTTGGTAGCTATTATTGTATGCAAATTCTGCCAGTGGAAGGTATCTATCCCAACTTCCCTCAAACTCAATGACACAACTCCTCAGCATATCCTCAAGGACCTGACATATATTTCATGTTATTATTATCATTTCAATTCAATATTTGTATTAGTTCAATTAGTTTCAATTGTTTACCTGGATTACTCTTTCTGATTGCCCATCCATCTGAGGATGGAAAGCTGTGCTGAAGTGGAGTTGTGTACCCAAGGATTCATGCAACTTCTTCCAAAATCTCGATGTAAACCTTGGGTCTCGATCAGATATGATGGAAAGCGGAATTCCATGCAGTCTAACTATCTCACTGATATACAATTCTGCTCACTTCTCCAATAAGTAGTAAGTCCTTACTGGCAGAAAGTGTGCTGACTTCATTAATCTATCTACTATCACCCATACTATATCATGCTTCTTCTGGGTGAGAGGTAGACCACTTACAAAATCAATGGTGGCCCGATCCCATTTCCATTCAGGTATGCGTATAGGCTGTAGGAAACCCGATGGAACTTGATGTTTTGCCTTGACTTGTTGGCATGTCAAGCATTTAGTCACATAGTCAGCTATGTCCTTCTTCATACCAGGCCACCAATACTGAAGCTTCAGATCATGATACATTTTTGTACTTCCTGGGTGTATAACATAAACACTAGTATGTGCCTCTTTCAGAATATTGGCTTTCAATTCCCCATTATTTGGTACACACACTCTTTCTTTGTAGTACAGACACCCATCTGCTTTTACCCCATAATCAGTTGTCTTCCCTTCTGAGATTTTATTCAAAATAACCTTTAGCTTCTCATCTGCCTTCTGCTCATCTAAAATCTGTTGTAGTAGGTTTGGCCTCACTTGCAACTCAGCCAAAATAGCTCCATCTCGAGCCAAGGTTAGACGGGCATTCAATGATCTCAAAGTTGTGATGGATTTTCTGCTCAAAGCATCAGCAACTACATTTGCCTTCTCAAGATGGTAGTCAATCACACAATCATAGTCCTTTAGGAACTCAATCCATCGCCTCTGTCTGAGATTGGGCTCCTTCTGGGTTGGCAAGTATTTCAGACTTTTGTGGTCTGTGTAAATGTAGCACTTTTCACCATACAAGTAATGCCTCCATATCTTCAGTGCGAAGATAATTACTGCAAGCTCTAGATCACGGGTTGGGTAATTCTGTTCATGTGGCCTTAGCTGCCTGGAAGCATAAGCGACCACCTTCCCCTCTTGCATCAATACACACCCTAACCCATTATGAGAGGCATCACTATAGAACACAAAGTCCTTTCGATCTTTGTGTTGCTGCGGTGCCTCTGTCAACATAGCCTTCAACTTCTCAAAACTGATCTGACACTTGTCATTCCAGTCAAATCTGACATTCTTATGTAACAACTTGGTCATTGGAGCAGCTATTAAGGAAAATCCCTTCACAAATCTTGTAACATCACCATTGCACGTGTTCTGTACGTTCTATTGCTCCAGTAGTCAAATAACAGTCCAGGAAAGTCAGTATGTCTGGAACTACACTTCGGTGATAGTGAACAGACATATAATGATGAAATAAATAAAGAGAAAATACAAGAAAAATTAAACAAAAATGAAAGAGAGAAAATGATGCTAAGTTAAACGAGCCGGCACCACAGCGATGGGTGACCGCACCGGGAAGGCCGTTGCCGACCCCAGGACCGTGGGGAACCCTCTGAATTTAATTTTGAGACATAAATAAAGGTTTATTGAAATGTAATTGACACTAGAAATATTAAAGAAAAATTAATAAATTAGTACAAAGAAAAATGAAAAATCGAGAAACAGATAAAAATTAGTGTTACCGAAAAATCGGGAATGTAACCCGAAGTGGGGTATTTTGGTCAATTGACACCTAGAGTTGGCTTTTGACCTAAATTTCCATTAAAAATAAATGATATTACACTTTAGAAATGACATGAAAAATTAAATTATGATACATTATGTAAATTGTGAAAGAAAAGAGGTAAATGTGTAAATAAAGGAAACTTAGTATAATTAAACATTAAACCATTTATTAGTGCTCCACTAACTATAATATAAAGTACATAAAATAAACAATAGTGGGCAGAAATGGGTCATCTTCAACCTTGAGAAAATGCTTGCCGAATTGCTCCTTCCAAAAACCTCCATGGCCACCATGCATGAAGCTTTCTCTCTCCACCATCAAGCCCTCATTTTCACTTGCTTCCTTCATTAAAGCTTGCCTATTCACCTTGGGGAAGATATTGGCAACAAGAAAAACCAGATTTGGTGAAGTTTTGATAAGCATCAAAAGTTGTAAGTGTCCAAAACCTCTCCCTTGCTTTAGTAAAGCTTGTGTTTAGGTTGAGGTGAGTGTTTTGGTGAAGAGAAATGAAAGAAATAGTGAGAAATGGACTTGTCCATTTTCAGCAGCCATGAACCCTTGTTGAGCTTGAGTTATTTTTACTTCTAATGAATGAAAATGAAGGTTGAATTGTCCAAATGAAAGTTGTAGTAAGTTTGTGCATAAGTATGTGCATGTAGTGTTTAGATTAAAGGTGTGAAATGGAACCTTGATGCCTTGAGCAAACTACCATGTTTGGCAGCCCCTAATAGCTGAATTTGTGTGTGAACATGTGGTTATTAATGATATATGTTAATGTTAAATTGTGGGCAGCAAGTGTAAGTGATATTGAAGTATGAATATGTTGAAGTATATTTGTAATATTAACATTGAAGTATGTTGAATTTGGGTGGATGTAAATATTGAAGTTTAATGGTGTATTGTGTGCCTTGTGCATTTGAGTATTCTGCCCAGAATTTTTGCTGGAATTGTGTACAATATATGTATGGAAGTGTTGTTGATTGAATATTGTAGTAATGAGGAGGAGAAGGAACATCAAATTGGGAGTGTATGTTCTTTGTGTAGGTTGTGTATTGAAGGCAGCACCTAAATTAGGCCATAAGTGCCAAAATGTGAACCCAATTGGTATGAGGCCAATATGGGGTGAAACTAGACACCAAATAGGCCAACTTTCATGTAGAAATGTTGCCAAAATTCTGCCTAGAAACTGACCTTAAAAAGTGACCAAATCCGGATTAGTGCATTTAAGGCCTGAAAACTGACCATTTGGGCAGCAGTTAGTCTTTAGGCTATAACTCACTCAAAACAGGTCCAATTGACCTGAAATTTTGACCATGAATAGCTAAGACCTATATCTATAAGTCTTATGAAGAAACCAAAGCTCAGAAATGACCAGAACCAAGTCAAATGGCCTGCACAATTTCCGGCACAAAAACTACCGAACCAAAAGTGACCTAAAAATTGACCAAATTGTGCACTAAAAGTGCAATCTGTCCAGCTTTAGCAAATTGACCATATCTTGGTCTACACAACTCGGAATGACCTAAAATTTTGCCCCGCATGCAATAAGACATAGAGCTACAATTTTTCTTCTTTGACCAGAAGCTAAAAACCAAGGGAAATAGGACTTTAAGCTAGACCAATCTAGCACACAAAAATTGAGAATTTGACATTTTGCATACAGTGATGCTTGAAGCATTTTGGCAATGAATGCCAACTTGTAAAAATGGTAAATTGCACTATATTGGCAGCATATTGAGATATAAATTGTGACATATTGATGCTAGAAACAACTTGTCCATATTACCTAAAAAGGTCAACATATGCATTGACTTGTGAATTATACAATAGTTAGTAAACTCCAAAGATTGAAGAATTAAACAATTAATTTATAATGTGCCCTAGTTTGCCTAGTTGACTAGTATGGATAGGTTGGCATGCCAATAGGATTCTGATAGCTGTTCTGTAAATGGCTTCATGCCATACTGTGTTTTTACGGCTTATTATGCCGCACTGTGACTTTAATAGCCTATGGTTATACATATTGTGTATTTATTCTTGGCTTATCGCCAGATTGACTATATGGCTTTTTAGCCACGCTATTTGCACACCGGGAGACACTTTGTGACCGATGGTGTGACGGCCCGAGGTACTAGGTACCCAGTGCCAGTATATCCGTTTATCCAGTCTGGTCAGTATATAGGCTACACGGGCAGTAATTCAAGTACTATTAAAAATTCAAATAGCTAAATCCAGTCTACTGACATACAGCACCACCAAAAATTTGTAAACACTTTATTTACTTTATTTTAGTGTATATTTCTTTATATTTGGCACCACTAAGCAAAATTGCTTAGCGCGTTGCTTTTGTAACGCGTAGGTATTGGAGACACAACTGGGGAGCCCAGCATACCTACGACCGGGTGAGACATCAGATCTGCACAGGAGTCCAGAGTCATCTGCACTGCATTGCATACATGGTAGGACTTAGGATATCTTGTATTTTGTACTTTTGTTGTATATTTGAAATTCGGCCCTGTATTTAGTAATGTTATGAAAGCTCTAAAGTTTGTAATATTTTGTACATATTAAATAACATGGAGATTTTCTGTATATATTTAAATTATTATGGACTGTATTATGGAACTATTTAATGACTATAAAAGTCTATTGACTTTACTGAGAAATAGAGATTGTGAAATATTTGAGATTTTGATATCATAATATTAAACTGTTTTCAACAGGTTTGGAAGGACAGTTTGTCCTAAATATAGACGGCACCTTGCCAAATTTTTATTACCAGTCTTGAAACACCAATTTTAACAAAGTATGACAATAGTATCAGCATGATATGAATATTACATAAAAGACTTCTTAAACTTAAATTGAGTCCAAGAAATGAGATAATCACAGACTAGGTGTTCCGGCACGCCGTGTAGCACGCCTTGCTCGGCTATACTGTAGACGGGTGAGGGGTGTTACATTTAGTGGTATCAGAGCACGGTTTAGGCGTTTCTGGACCTAGATAGATTGCACATCATGCATTGCATTGTAAGTGTTAAGATGACTCTAATGCAGATCTTTTGATTTGTTTTGTTATTTTGATCAGAATATGGACTCCACATCACAGAGAGCGGTCGATGAGGAAGTGGAAAGTCATGCTCCATCTATGGTGAACCAGAGACAGGAGGGAACTGTTCCACTGATACCAAATGCATCAGCCACATTTCAGCAAATGGCTGAGTTCTTTAGACAGATGGCAGGAGTTATGCCACCACCACCACCTCCACATCAAAAATCTCATATGGAGAGACTCAGGAAGTTTAGAGCAGTGGACTTTCTGGGCAAAAGGGAAGATGATTCTGTCACAGCTGAAAACTGGTTGGACAGAACTGGAAGAGTCTTGAAACAACTTCATTGTACTCCAGAGCAGAATTTGGAAGGCTGGCTGTATCACTCTGCAAGATGATGCATACCGGTGGTGGGATACTGAGAACTAGTGAGGTGCCACCAAAGCAGATAACTTGGGATTTCTTTCTCACCGAGTTCGAGAAAGAAGTATGTGGGCAGTGTATACTTGGAAGAGAAGAGAAGGAGTTTATTACCCTACGCGAGATATAGTGATGGCTGAATATGAAAGAGAATTTGTCAGACTGAGCCGTTATGGGCGGGAAATAGTCCCTAATGAGGCAGAGAGATGCAAGAGATTTGAGGAAGGACTCAATGATAACATTAAAGTAATGATTACAGCCTTGGGGATTACAGAGTTTGCCAAGTAAGTGGAAGCTACACTGAAGGTTGAAAAAGTTAGAATGAATGAGCATAACAGAAGGGACAGACAGTAGAAAAGAGGTCAGGGTCAGACCGGTACATCTTCTGCCCCTAGTAAGAAATTCAGAGGTTCGCCTACTCAGAGTTTCAGTAGAGTACCAAGTCGAGGTCGATCCAGAGGCCCAAATCTCAGTTTGAACCAAGGAGAGGCCAGTCCACCACTTCAATGGATAGCTCTCCAGGGACAGGGTACAGGGGACCAGCCCCAACGGTATCTGTTGCTTGCCCACATTGCCAAAAATGGCATAAGGGTGAATGTTGGAGGATGATAGGTGCTTGTTTACGGTGTGGATCTACAGAACACCTAGTCCGAGATTGTCCACACAGAACTACTACATCCACTCCAAAGATCAATCGATAGGCTGCCCCTCGGCTCCAAGGGGTAGAAAGGCGGGTAAAGTGGCGACCGGTACTTCACGAAACCAGACGTAGTCTGTGGAGAGAGCGAGAAGCGTAAAACTAGCCAAAGCCTATGCTATAAGGGCACAGGAGGAACAGGATGCTCCAGATGTCATCAAGGGTACGTTCCTCCTTTATAATACTTCTGTGCATGCATTAGTGGATCATGGATCTACTCATTCATATATTTGTATCAAGCTGCCCGTAGAAAAGGGAATACCAGTGGAGGAAAGTGACCAAGACATCCTGGTCACAAATCCGCTAGGCCACAGTGTGGTAGTAAACAAAGTGTATAAGGGCTGTCCATTGAAGATTCAAGGGAAAGAGTTCTCACAGACTTAATCGAATCGCCTTTCCATGAGTTTGATGTGATTTTGGGAATGGATGGTTATCCCATCATCGTGCAATAGTAGATTGTAAATTGAAGAGAATCTCTCTGAAACTGCTGAACGAAGAAATAATAGTAGTGGGTGAAAGGACAGGTTTCTTGTCCAATGTCATCTCAGCTACAGTTGCAAGGAGATGGCTGAGAAAAGGGTGTGAAGCCTATCTAGCACACGTGGTTGACACTAGGCAGGGTAAACTTGACTTGTCTGACATACCCACAGTAAGGGATTTCTCTGAGTTATTTCTGAGGAATTGCCTAGTTTGCCACCGAAGGGAAGTTGAATTTGCTATTGAGATTATGCAGTGCAGCTCCAATTTCAATTACTCCATATAGGATGGCTTTCTTTGAATTGAAAGAGTTAAAAATCCAGCTACAAGAATTACTAGACAAGGGGTTCATACGCCCGATGTGTCACCGTGGGGAGCTCCTCATCGCTTTGTAAAGAAGAAAGATGGGACACCGAGGTTATGTGTTGACTACCGCGATTAAGCAACAGTGAAGAACAAGTATCCATTGCCTAGAATTGACGATCTGTTTGATCGGTTGAAGGAGCCATTGTGTTTTCTAAGATTGATCTCGCATCGTGGTATCATCAGCTAAGGGTTAAGGATGCAGATGTGCCTAAGACTGCATTTAGAACCTGGTATGGGCATTATGAATTCCTAGTGATGCCATTTGGGTTAACAAATGCTCTAGCAGCATTCATGGACCTTATGAACTGTATCTTCCATCCATACTTAGATCGGTTCGTAGTGGTCTTCATTGATGACATCCTGGTGTATTCCAAGGATAAAGCAGAACATGATGAGCATTTGAGAATTGTTCTGCAGACTCTAAAGGAGAAGAAATTGTATGCTAAATTGTCCAAGTGTGAGTTCTGGTTGAATGAGATTGCATTCCTTGGACATGTAGTATCAGCTGAAGCGATTAGAGTGGATCCCAAGAAGATTGAAGCAGTGATGGAATGGAAGCCTCCCAGAAATACAACTGAGATCAGAAGTTTCTTGGGGTTAGCTGGATATTGTAGAAGATTTGTAAAGGGATTTTCCCTGATAGCTGCTCCAATGACCAAATTACTGCACAAGAATATAAAATTTGACTGGAATGACAAGTGTCAAGCCAGTTTTGAGAGGCTGAAGGCTATGTTGACAGAGGCACCAGTGTTAACACAGCCAATGTCTGGAAAAGACTTTGTAGTCTACAGTGATGCCTCACACAATGGGTTAGGGTGTGTACTCATGCAAGAAGGGAAAGTGGTCGCATATGCTTCCAGGCAGTTAAGGCCACATGAAAAGAATTACCCTACTCATGATTTAGAATTAGCAGCAATTATCTTCGCATTGAAGATATGGAGGCATTACTTGTATGGAGAAAAATGCTACATATACACAGACCATAAGAGTCTGAAGTATCTGCCAACCCAGAAGGAACTTAATTTGAGATAGAGGCGATGGATTGAATTCCTGAAAGATTATGATTGTGTGATTGACTACCACCCTGGGAAGGCAAATGTAGTCGCTGATGCTTTAAGCAGAAAATCTATTGTAGCATTAAGATCTCTGAATGCCCAACTATCCTTAACTCATGATGGAGTTATTTTGGCTGAGTTGCAAGTGAAGCCGAATCTGTTACAACAGATATAGGATGGGCAGAAGACAGATGGGAAATTAATGGCTGTTATGGGCAAAATCACTGAGGGGAAGGAAACTGAATATGAAGTGAAAGAAAATGGGTGCCTGTACTATAAAGAAAGAGTGTGTGTTCCAGATGATAAAGAATTGAAAACCAGTATTCTGAAAGAAGCACATAACAGTGTGTATGCTATGCACCCAGGAAGCACAAAAATGTACCATGACCTGAAACTCCGATACTGGTGGCCAGGTATGAAGAAGGACATAGTTGACTATGTAACTAGATGCTTGACATGTCAGCAAGTCAAAGCAGAACATCAAGTTTCATCAGGTTTGTTACAGCCCATAAACATACCTGAATGGAAGTGGGACCGAGTCACTATGGACTTTGTCAGTGGTCTACCTCTCACTCAGAAGAAGCATGATGCAGTATGGGTGATTGTGGATAGGTTAACCAAATCAGCACATTTTCTGCCAGTCAGAACTGACTACTCACTGGAAAAGCTAGCAGAATTGTACATCAGTGAGATAGTTAGACTACATGGAATTCCACTTTCCATTATATCTGATAGAGACCCGAGGTTTACATCTAGATTTTGGAAGAAATTACAAGAATCCTTGGGCACACAACTCCATTTTAGTATGGCTTTTCATCCTCAGACGGATGGACAGTCAGAAAGAATAATCCAGGTAAATTTTGAAACTCATTGAGTTATTGCAAACAATAATTGAACTGATAATGATAATAATAACTGAATATATGTGATAGGTCCTCGAGGATATGCTGAGAAGTTGTGTTATCGAGTTTGAAGGAAGTTGGGACAGATACCTTCCACTGGCAAAATTTGCATATAATAATAGCTATCAAGCTAGCATACAAGTGGCACCCTATGAAGCACTGTATGGGATAAAATGCAGAACACCTGTATGTTGGACTGAATTGGGTGAAGATAAGCTAGTGGGGCCAGGCCTGATAAAACAGACAGAAGAAAAGGTGAAACTGATAAAGGCCAATTTGAAAATTGCCTCAGACCGACAGAAATCTTATGCTGACTTGAGGAGAAAAGACATTGAGTATGAAGTTGGCGAAAAGGTATTTCTCAAAGTATCACCGTGAAAGAAAGTGTTGAGATTCGGGAAAAAGGGAAAATTAAGCCCTAGGTTCATTGGCCCATATGAAGTTATTGAACGTGTGGGACCAGTAGCCTACAGATTAGTCTTACCACCTGAGCTAGACAAGATACATAATGTGTTTCATGTCTCGATGCTTAGAAGATACAGATCAGATCCTTCACATGTCATCTCAGTAGAAGAAATTGTGGTACAACCTGACCTGACATAAGAAGAAGAACCAATTAAAATCTTGGCACGAGAGGTAAAAGAGCTCAGAAACAAGACAATTCCACTAGTGAAAATCCTATGGAGACACCACAACACGGAAAAGGCAACATGGGAGAGCGAGGAGACAATGAGACAACAGTTCCCTCAGCTCTTCACATCAGGTAAATTTCGAGGACGAAATTTTTATTTAGAGGGGAAGAGTTGTAACATCCCCATTGCACGTGTTCTGTACGTTCTATTGCTCCAGTAGTCAAATAACAGTCCAGGCAAGTCAGTATGTCTGGAACTACACTTCGGTGATAGTGAACAGACATATAATGATGAAATAAATAAAGAGAAAATACAAGAAAAATCAAACAAAAATGAAAGAGAGAAAATGATGCTAAGTTAAACGAACCGGCACCACAGCGATGGGTGACCGCACCGGGAAGGCCGTTGCCGACCCCAGCACCGCGGGGAACCCTCTGAATTTAATTTTGAGACATAAATAAAGGTTTATTGAAATGTAATTGACACTAGAAATATTAAAGAAAAATTAATAAATTAGTACAAAGAAAAATGAAAAATCGAGAAACAGACAAAAATTAGTGTTACCGAAAAATCGGGAATGTAACCTGAAGTGGGGTATTTTGGTCAATTGACACCTAGAGTTGGCTTTTGACCTAAATGCCCATTAAAAATAAATGATATTACACTTTAGAAATGACATGAAAAATTAAATTATGATACATTATGTAAATTGTGAAAGAAAAGAGGTAAATGTGTAAATAAAGGAAACTTAGTATAATTAAACATTAAACCATTTATTAGTGCTCCACTAACTATAATATAAAGTACATAAAATAAACAATAGTGGGCAGAAATGGGTCATCTTCAACCTTGAGAAAATGCTTGCCGAATTGCTCCTTCCAAAAACCTCCATGGCCACCATGCATGAAGCTTTCTCTCTCCACCATCAAGCCCTTATTTTCACTTGCTTCCTTCATTAAAGCTTGCCTATTCACCTTGGGGAAGATATTGGCAACAAGAAAAACCAGATTTGGTGAAGTTTTGATAAGCATCAAAAGTTGTAAGTGTCCAAAACCTCTCCCTTGCTTTAGTAAAGCTTGTGTTTAGGTTGAGGTGAGTGTTTTGGTGAAGAGAAATGAAAGAAATAGTGAGAAATGGACTTGTCCATTTTCGGCAGCCATGAACCCTTGTTGAGCTTGAGTTATTTTTACTTCTAATGAATGAAAATGAAGGTTGAATTGTCCAAATGAAAGTTGTAGTAAGTTTGTGCATAAGTATGTGCATGTAGTGTTTAGATTAAAGGTGTGAAATGGAACCTTGATGCCTTGAGCAAACTGCCATGTTTGGCAGCCCCTAATAGCATGAATTTGTGTGTGAACATGTGGTTATTAATGATATATGTTAATGTTAAATTGTGGGTAGCAAGTGTAAGTGATATTGAAGTATGAATATGTTGAAGTATATGTGTAATATTAACATTGAAGTATGTTGAATTTGGGTGGATGTAAATATTAAAGTTTAATGGTGTATTGTGTGCCTTGTGCATTTGAGTATTCTGCCCATAATTTTTTCTGGAATTGTGTACAATATATGTATGGAAGTGTTGTTGATTGAATATTGTAGTAATGAGGAGGAGAAGGAACATCAAATTGGGAGTGTATGTTCTTTGTGCAGGTTGTGTATTGAAGGCAGCACCTAAATTAGGCCATAAGTGCCAAAATGTGAACCCAATTGGTATGAGGCCAATATGGGGTGAAACTAGACACCAAATAGGCCAACTTTCATGTGGAAATGCTGCCAAAATTCTGCCTAGAAACTGACCTTAAAAAGTGACCAAATCCGGATTAGTGCATTTAAGGCCTGAAAACTGACCATTTGGGCAGCAGTTAGTGTTTAGGCTATAACTCACTCAAAACAGGTCCAATTGACCTGAAATTTTGACCATGAATATTTAAGACCTATATCTATAAGTCTTATGAAGACACCAAAGCCCAGAAATGACCAGAACCAAGTTAAATGGCTTGCACAAGTTCGGACACAAAAACTGCCGAACCAAAAGTGACCTAAAAATTGACCAAATTGTGCACTAAAAGTGCAATCTGTCCAGCTTTAGCAAATTGACCATATCTTGGTCTACACAACTCGGAATGACCTGAAATTTTGCCCCGCGTGCAATAAGACATAGAGCTACAATTTTGCTTTTTTGACCAGAAGCTAAAAACCAAGGGAAATAGGACTTTAAGCTAGACCAATCTAGCACACAAAAATTGAGAATTTGACATTTTGCATACAGTGATGCTTGAAGCATTTTGGCAATGAATGCCAACTTGTAAAAATGGTAAATTGCACTATATTGGCAACATATTGAGATATAAATTGTGACATATTGATGCTAGAAACAACTTGTCCATATTACCTAAAAAGGTCAACATATGCATTGACTTGTGAATTATACAATAGTTAGTAAACTCCAAAGATTGAAGAATTAAACAATTAATTTATAATGTGCCCTAGTTTGCCTAGTTGACTAGTATGGATAGGTTGGCATGCCAATAGGATTCTGACAGCTGTTCTGTAAATGGCTTCATGCCATACTGTGTCTTTACGGCTTATTATGCCACACTGTAACTTTAATAGCCTATGGCTATACATATTGTGTATTTATTCTTGGCTTATCGCCAGATTGACTATGTGGCTTTTTAGCCACGCTATTTGCACACCGGGAGACACTTTGTGACCGATGGTGTGACGGCCCGAGGTACTAGGTACCCAGTGCTAGTATATCCGTTTATCCAGTCTGGTCAGTATATAGGCTACACGGGCAGTAATTCAAGTACTATTAAAAATTCAAATAGCTAAATCCAGTCTACTGACATACAGCACCCCCAAAAATTTGTAAACACTTTATTTACTTTATTTTAGTGTATATTTCTTTATATTTGGCACCACTAAGCAAAATTGCTTAGCGCATTGCTTTTGTAACGCGTAGGTATTGGAGACACAACTGGGGAGCCCAGCAGACCTACGACCGGGTGAGACATCAAATCTGCACAGGAGTCCAGAGTCATCTGCACTGCATTGCATACATGGTAGGACTTAGGATATCTTGTATTTTGTACTTTTGTTGTATATTTGAAATTCGGCCCTGTATTTAGTAATGTTATGAAAGCTCTAAAGTTTGTAATATTTTGTACATATTAAATAACATGGAGATTTTCTGTATATATTTAAATTATTATGGACTGTATTATGTAACTGTTTAATGACTGTAAAAGTCTATTGACTTTACTGAGAAATAGAGATTGTGAAATATTTGAGATTTTGATATCATAATATTAAACTGTTTTCAACAGGTTTGGAAGGACAGTTTGTCCTAAATATAGACGGCACATTGCCAAATTTTTATTACCAGTATTGAAACACCAATTTTAACAAAGTATGACAATAGTATCAACATGATATGAATATTACATAAGAGACTTCTTAAACTTAAATTGAGTCCAAGAAGTGAGATAATCACAGACTAGGTGTTCCGGCACGCCGTGTAGCACGCCTTGCTCGGCTATACTGTAGACGGGTGAGGGGTGTTACAAATCTTCTATAATACCCAGCTAGCCCCAAGAAACTTCTGACCTCAGTTGTATTCCTAGAAGGCTTCTATTCCATTACTGCTTATATTTTCTTGGGATCCACTCTAATCCCATCAGCTGACACTATGTGTCCAAGGAATGCAATCTCATTCAACCAGAAGTCACACTTGGACAACTTAGCATACAGCTTCTTTTCTCTCAGGGTTTGCAGAACAATCCTCAAATGCTCATCATGTTTTTCCCTATTTTTGGAATACACCAAAATATCATCAATAAAGACCATTACGAACTGATCTAAGTATGGATGAAAGATACGGTTCGTAAGGTCCATGAATGCCACTGGTGCATTTGTTACGCCAAAGGGCATCACTAGGAACTCATAATGCCCATACCGGGTCCTGAATGCAGTCTTTAGCACATCTGCATCCTTCACCCTCAACTGATGATACCCTGATATGAGATTAATTTTTTAAAATACTCCTGCTCCCTTCAACTGATCAAACAGATCATCAATTCTAGGCAACGGATATTTGTTCATCATTATCACTTTATTCAACTGCCGATAATGGATGCACAACCTCAAAGTCCCATCCTTCTTCTTCACAAACAGCACTGGAACTCCCTATAGTGACACACTGGGGCGTATGAACCCCTTATCCAGCAACTCCTGTAACTGAATTTTCAGTTCCTTTAATTCTGTGGGTGCCATCCTATAAGGAGCAATAGAGATTGGTGCTGTAACCGGCAGTATCTCAATAGCAAATTCGACTTCCCTTTCTAGTGGCAAGCCAGACAATTCTTCAGGGAACACATCTGGGAAGTCTCTTACTGTGGGTATGTCACACAAATCTGGCTTAGCCTGCCTAGTATGCACCACATGTGCTAGGTAGGCTTCACAGCCTTTTTTCATAAGTTTTCTTACAATTGTGGCTGAGATGACATTGGATAAGAAATCTGTCCTTTCCCCCACAACTGTGATCTCATTACCCTCAGGAGTTTTCAAAGAAATCCTCTTCAACTTACAATCAACCATTGCCTGATGACGTGACAACCAGTCCATTCCCAAAATCACGTCAAACTCATGGAAAGGAAACTCAATCAGGTCTACCAAGAATTCATACCCCTGAATCCTTAACGGGCAACCTTTGTACACTTTGTTCACCACTATACTGTGGCCCAATGGATTAGTGACTAGAATGTCTTGGTCACTGTCCCCTACTAGTATCCCCCTTTCTACGGGTAGGTTGATGCAAATGTATGAATGAGTGGATCCTGGATCCACCAATGCATGCACAGATGTATTGTAGAGGGAGAACGTACCCCTGATGACGTCCGGGGCATCTTGCTCCTCCTGAGCTCTTATGGCATAGGCTCTGGCAGGTGGTCTGCCCTCAGGCCTCTCTGCTGGCTCAGATGTAGGCCTCTGAGATGGTCCCACTGCCTCAGATTTACCAGATTTTCTACCCCTTTGTGGTGCAGGAGTAGGTCTGTCTGCTTGTGTTGGAGCAACTGTAGCAGTTCCGCATGGACAGTTCCTCAACTGATGCTCTGTCGACCCACACCTTAAGCAGGCACCCATCACTCTCTAACACTCCCCCTTATGCCACTTCAGACAATGTGGACATGCAGAAGATGCTAGGGCTGGTCCCCTGAACCTCGTCACTGGAGAGCTGCCCACTGATGGTGTGGACTGACCTCTCCTAGGGGTGAACTGTGGCCTGGGCCCCTGGGACTGACCCTGACCTTGTGGTTGACCTGAACTCTGTGCAGGTGGACCTTTGAACTTCTTTCCTGGGGCAAGAGATGAGCTAGACTGACCCAGGCCCCTCTTCTGCTGTCTCTCCCTTCTGGTCTGCTCACTTATTCTAACCTTTTCAACTTTTAATGCAGCTTCCACTAACTTGGTGAAGTCTGTAATTCCCAAGGCAGTAATCATGATCTTTATGTTATCATTTAATCCCTGTTCAAATCTTTTACACCTCTCGGCTTCATTAGGGACTATCTCCCTTCCATAGTGGCTTAGTCTGACAAATTCTTTTTCATACTCTACCACTGTCAGCTGTCTCTGCCTCAGGTTAATGAACTATCTTCTTTTCTCTTCTAGGTATACACTACCCACATATTTCTTCTTGAATTTTGAAAGGAAAAAGTCCCAAGTTATTACTTCTGGCTGTACTTCACTGGACACTGTATCCCACCATTGGTAGGCATCATCTTACAACAGAGATACAGCAGCTTCTAGGTTTTGCTCTGGAGTGCAGTGGAGTTGTTTTAAAACTCTCCCTGTTCTGTTCAACTAGTTTTTTGCTGCAACAGAATCATCCTCTCTCTTGCCAAAGAAATCCACTGCTCCAAATTTTCTCAATATTTCCACATGTGATTTCTACTGTGGAGGTGGTAGTGGTGGTGGCATTACCCCAGCCATTTGTCTGAAGAATTCGGCCATTTGCTGGAACATGGCCTGTGGAGGCTGAGCAGGCTCTGCTTGAGCTGGCGGAGCTGGTTCTCTCCTACCCCCAATCTCAGCTGCTGCAGGTGGAGCATGACTCTTCACTTCCTCCTCAACTGCCCTCTGAGATGTGGGGTCCATATCCTATTCAAAATAACAAAGACAAACAGATCGGCATTAGTGTCACCTCGACTCTTACAAATGCAATGCATGTTATGGACTCAATCTAGGCCCAGAAACGCCTAAACCATGCTCTGATACCACTAAATGTGACACCCCTTACCCGTCTACAGTATAGCCGAGTAAGATATGTCACATAGTGTACTGGAACACTCTATTTTATTTCAATCATTTTTATCCTTCCTAATTTATTTCTAATGGTTATGAAGTGCAATTTGTGAAATATAACTCATTTAAGTCATTTATTGAGATTATAAATTTATTTGAGGTTCCAAAAATTTTATAGAAAATCCGAAAGAGTACCGGCTAAAAATTGCAACATCCTCACTATAGCAATTCCGTACATTCTACTGTTCCAGTGACCGGTGTCGGTCCGGATAGCTAGAACATTTGGAAAAATATTTAAACTAAAGTGAGGAACTATAATTAACTCAAATATTAATAAGAAAAATTTTTAAAAAAATTTAGAAATAAAATACAACCAGGTTAAATGAGCCAGTGCCCTAGCGATGGGTAACCCAGTGGGAAGTTGCGGTTCTTGCAAATAGGAGCCCTAGACCCAGGGGAAAATTCATAAAATAATTTTTGGGACCCTAAAGAAAGGTCATTGTCATTGAGGTTCCTATGGCAATTAGAATGCCAAGAAAATGCTTAGAAAAATTTCTCAATCGGTACAGACAATTTTAGTCTGTTAAGCCAAAGGAGGGCATTTTGGTCATTTTGCCTCCAGAGGTGATTTTTGGCCGACTTGTCTAGTTAAGTAAATAATTATTAGGACATAAAATGTGAATAAATATTGGTACAAATTAAATTGAAAATGAGTAGCGAAGAGAAGAAAAGAAAATGAAAGAAAATGTCAATTATGACATCATATGATGTCATTAAACACTTACCCACCAATCATATTTAATTAACACTTAAATTAACTAATAAAAAGAGGATAAAGGATACAACAAAAATAAAAAAAAAGCCATCAGCCACTCTCACCAAAAACCAGCCGTGTCTCTTCCCTTCCACCCCTTTCCTCCATGAAAGCTCCACCAAAGCTTCAATTCCCACCTTAAGCCACCTCAAAACCCTAACTTGCCTTCATTAAAAATTATCCCTACCACTAGAGCAAGCTTTGGGCAGCAATTTGAAAGCAAGAAAGTGAAGTTTTTAAGCCTTGGAAAGTGCCTAAGTCAAGGTTAGTGCCAATTTATTCTAAAAATTTTGTGTATAGCTGCCATTGAACATAATGTTGGTGTTGTAAACTATGGATTGTATGTGTATGAAAATTTTAGTTGTTGGAGTTAAGGTTTGAGGAATAAAACTTAAATTTTGTTCATGTGTTGATGAATGAAAGTTTAAATGGTCAATTAGTGACCATTTGGCTATGTATGATGAGGAAATGAAGAGAGTTGTGGCTTGGTATTTGAGATTGGTAAGCTGCCTTGGCTGACCTGCAGGATTGACCATGAGTCCAGCAGGTTTGGGCAACCATAAATGGAGTTGTATAGGTTCAATTGGTACAAGGCCAATTGAGCATGAAACTAGACACATAATGGCACAACTTTGGTGAAGAAACCTTGCCAAGAAAACCAAACCAAGTTAGCCTAATAATTACCCTAATCCGGGTAACTTGCATTCTGCCTGGGCAAAATGACTAAATGAATAGTATTTATTCATTTAGTGATAACTCAGTGTAGAAAAGTCCAATTGACCTGAAATTTTACCAGCAAAAAGCTGAGACATAAACCTACAACTTTCATGAAGAACACAAATCCAAATTCTGATCATAACCTAGTCAAATTGCCAACCAAACTTAGGTTGCCAAATCTAGCAGAACCAGTTTTGCCCAGAATTTTGGATTCTGTCCAATCCGGCCAGTTATGGTGTTTAGGCCATAACTTGAGCTACAAAACTCAAAATGGAGTGATTCAAAAAAAGAAATGTAACTAGACAAAATAAGGAACAACTTTCATGAAGATAACTTTGCCAAATTCCTACTGTACAAATGACCAATGGAACAGTAAACATAAGGCTTGAAATCTAAAAATTGTGAATAATTAACACTAAACTTAGAAATGGTATTGGCAACCAATGCCAACAACTTTAGAATGCAAAATGTGGTATGTTGAGGGTATTAGAACCAATGTACCTATTGTCTATGCAAAAGTCAACATTTTAGTTGACCAATGAAATAAATAGTAACACCTAAACTTAAATTTCAAGAATTGTAAAGTTTAAAAGTGTAACATGCCATAGTACACCTAGCAAGATTGGTTTGGATAGGTTGGCATGCCAATAGGGTTCAGTTAGCAGTACTGCACATGGCATTATGCCATTCTGTGATTTCATGGCTTTCAGCCATTCTGACATTGTGTTGAGACTTGGCCTTGTGGCTAATGTTATTACAGCTTATTAGCTGTTCTATTGCACACCGGGAGACACATATGTGACCGATGGTGTGACGGCTCGAGGTACTTGATACCCAGTGCCAGTTTACCCGTTTATCTAGTCCAGTCATCCAGTATAGGTTACTTGGGCAACCAAAAATGAAAGTTGATAAATTTAATAAAATAATGAATATAACAAGTACCAAATGAATAAGACTACCAATAATTATCAAAAACATGTCTGCATGAGACATCAATACACTCACTGCATATTATTTTTTTATTAGTTCTTTTTATTTTATTATTGGCACCACTAAGCATTATTGCTTAGCGCATCGCTTTTTGCCACGTGTAGGTTCTGGAGAGACAGACAGAGAGCCCAGCAGACCACAGACTGGGTGAGGTCACAGATCTGCCTAGCATCAGAGTCACCTCTCATCTACAGTGCATCAGTGTTAGGACCTTTAGGTCCCTTTTGAAATTATGTTTTTGCATTTTGTAATAGGTAGTAGTTTGTGATTTGTAAATTATGAACTCATGTAAATTAGTAAATTTATGTAATCATATGTTGATGTACATATTTTGAAGAATTTTGTTAATTAATATAATTTGAGAATATCTTCATGAAATTTTAGTTCATTTTGAATTTGAATAAAATTGTGGATTAATGTTGAGAAGTTAAAATGATTGTTAATGTTGAGACCATGTTGATGGTTATTGGAGTTTGAGAATGATTGGAAATGATTATTGGAATTGTTTTTCACAGGTTTCGAAGAACTGTGTTCTCCATTTTTAGCCGGTACTCTGCTGGATTATCTATAAAATTTTCGGAACCTCAAATAAATTATAATTTCAATAAATGACTTAAATGAATTATATTTCATAAATTGTACTTCATAACTAAAAAAAAATTTAGGAAGAATAAAAAAAATGATTAAATTAAAATAGAGTGTTCCGGTACACTGCGTGGCATATCTTGCTTGGCTACACTGTAGATAGGTAAGGAGTGTCACAAAAATGGAGAAAACAGTTCTTCGGAACCTGTGAAAAACACTTCCAATAATCATTTCCAATCATTCTCAAACTCCAATAACCATCAACATGGTCTCAACATTAGCAATCATTTCAAGTTCTCAACATTAATCCACAATTTCATTCAAATTCAAAATCAACTAAAATTTCATGAAGATATTCTCAAAATATATTAATTAACAAAATTCTTCAAAATATGTACATCAACATACGATTACATAAAATTACTATTTACATGAGTTCATAATTTACAAATCACAAACTACTACCTATTACAAAATGCAAAAACATAATTTCAAAAGGGACCTAAAGGTCCTACCACTGATGCACTGTAGATGAGAGGTGACTTTGACTCTAGGCAGATCTGTGACCTCACCCAGTCTGTGGTCTGCTGGGCTCTCTGTCTGTCTCTCCAGAACCTACGCGTGGCAAAAAGCTACGCGCTAAGCAATAATGCTTAGTGGTGCCAATAATAAAATAAAAAGAATTAAAAGGAAATAAATATGCAGTGAGTGTATTGATGTCTCATGCAGACAAATTTTTTATAATTATTGGTAGTCTTATTTATTTGGTACTTGTTATATTCATTATTTTATTAAATTTATCAACTTTCATTTTTGGTTGCCCAAGTAACCTATACTGGATGACTAGACTGCATAAACAGGTAAACTGGCACTGGGTATCAAGTACCTCGGGCCGTCACACCATCGGTCACATATGTATCTCCCAGTGTGCAACAGAACAGCTAATAAGCTGTAATAACATTAGGCACAAGGCTAAGTAACATAATATCAGAATGGCTAAAAGCCATAAAATCACAGAATGGCATAATGCCATGTGCAATACTGCTAACTGAACCCTATTGGCATGCCAACCTATCCAAACCAATCTTACTAGGTGTACTAGGGCATGTTACACTTTTAAACTTTACAATTCTTGAAATTTAAGTTTAGGTGTTACTATTTATTTTATTAGTCAACTAAAATGTTGACTTTTGCATAGACAATAGGTACATTGGTTCTAATACTCCCAACATACCACATTTTGCATTATAAAGTTGTTGGTATTAGTTGCCAATACCATTTCTAAGCTTAATGTTAGTTGTTCAAAATTTTCAGATTTCAAGCCTTGTGTTTACTGTTCTATTGGTCATTTTTATAGTAGGAATTTGGCAAAGTTGTCTTCATGAAAGTTGTTCCTTATTTTGTCTAGTTACATTTCGTTTTTGGAATCACTCCATTTGGAGTTTTGTAACTCAAGTTATGGCCTAAACACCATAACTGGCCAGATTGGACAGAATCCAAAATTCTGGGCAAAACTGGTTCTGCCAGATTTGGTAACCTAAGTTTGGTTGGCAATTTGACTAGGTTATGATCAGAATTTGGATTTGTGTTCTTCATGAAAGTTGTAGGTCTATGTCTCAGCTTTCTGCTGGTAATATTTAAGGTCAATTGGACCTTTCTACACTTAGTTATGACCAAATGAATAAGCACTGTTTATTTAGTCATTTTTCCCAGGCAGATTGCAGGTCACCCGGATTAGGGCAATTTTTAGGTTAACTTAGTTTGGTTTTCTGGGCAAGGTTTCTATACCAAAGTTGTGCAATTATGTGTCTAGTTTCATGTCCAATTGGCCTTTCACCAATTGAACCTCTACAACTCCATTTATAACTGCCCAAACCTGCTGGACTCATACTCAGTCCTGCAGGTTAGCCAAGGTAGCTCACCCACACTCAATTGCCAAGCCTAAACTCACTTTGTAACACCCTATGTTCGGTAGTGCGTTCTACTGTTCCGGTGACCAGTGTTGTTCGGACAACTAGGATGCCTAGAACTACACTTAGACATGGATGAGGACACATAAAATAATGAAATACAAGAAAAGAAAATACAAGAAAAACAAAGGAAAAATAATAGCAAAGAAATGTAACCAAGTTAAGCGAGCCGAGAACCCTAGCGATGGGCGACCGCACCGGGAAGTTGCGCCGTGGACCGTTGACTAGCCCTGGACCACGGGGAACCCTGAAAAATATTTTTAAGACTTAAATATACATCTATTGAAGCATAAATACCATTACAAATATCAAAGAAAAATTAATTAATAGTACAAAAAAAAGTGAGAAATCGAAAAACGGACAAAACTCGGTGTTACCGAAAAATCAGGAATGCAACCCGAACAGGGGCATTGTAGTCATTTGACACCTCGTGTTGTCTTTTGACTTAAATGTCCATTAAAAATACATGATATTACACTTGGAAAATGTCATGAAAAATTAAATTAGTGATACATAAATTAAATAGCAAAAATTAGGAGTTAAATGTGGAAATTGAAAACTTGGATTATTATAATATTAATTATACTTAGTGGACAATTAGTGGAACACTAAGTGGGACTATAAATTGCCAAAATTCTATCCACTTTCACCTTCATCTTCCTCATTACTTGATTTTGCCGAATTCATTTTCTCTCCATTGTCCTCCATGGCCGGCCACCCATGCAAATCTCCAATCTTCACTTTCAAGCCATAATTTCTTGTAAGTCTTTCCTTTAAAAGTGATCCTTACACAATGGGCAGTAGACAGGCAGTAAGAAGATCAAAATTTGGAGAGGTTTTGAAGAGCTTCCAAAGTGGTAAGTTTGTGTTTTTGGTTATTGCTTCATTAAAGTTAGAAAGAATGTTATGGGTACTTGAATTATGAAGAGATTTTTAAGGTTTGATGTCTAGAGGGAGAGGTGTATTTTTGGCAGCCATGGAAACTCCTTAAGGGCAGTTTATTCTTGCTTGTAAATGGTAGATTAAAGGGTTGATTAAGTGTTTATATGTGTAGGAATAAATTGGGTGATGTATACTAAGTATATGTGAATGTATACTTGAATTTGGAAGCTTGGAACTTTATTCAAAATGAGGTACAAATTGGCAGCTTGATTTGGTGAGCCATAAAAATGTTATTTCATGTTTGGTTTATGGAATATTAATGTTGAATTGTGGTACTTGTTATGGCAGCTTGTGTATATGTATGATGGTGTGAGGTTGGACATGTAAATGAGCTAGGTTAGGTGATTGAATTGTTGTAATTTGAGCTTGAAAAATTCTGTACTAAATGGTGCATATTGAGTGTGATTGTAAGCCGCCAAAATGACCAACAATATGTTGTGAAATGTGTTTAGGTTATGCTACAAACCAGAATTGGCATGAATGTGTCATTTTGTAAGTGTTAAATGTATCATTTGATGAGTGATGGACAATGTGCAGTAGGGCATTATGTGTTTTGGCTTAGAACCTTAAGTGTGTGGCTCCAATTGGTATGAGACCAATTAGAGGTGAAACTAGGCACACAATGTGCCAACTTTCATGAAGAAAGCTTACCAAAATTCTACTTGTAAGGTAACTTGAAAAATGACCAAATCCATATTAGTGCAATTAAGGCCTGAAAATTGACCATTTGGGCAGTAGTTAGTGTTTAGGCCATAACTCACTCAAAACAGGTCCAATTGACCTGAAATTTTGACCATGAATAGTTAAGACCTATATCTACAAGTGGGGCTGTAGATTGCTTTGTCGTGGTGTACAACACGGCATTGATCGAAAATTTGTGTCATGGGTTAAGTTGTGTATGAATTGGCAACACTGTGTTCTTAAATTATTTGACTAAATTGTGTTATTATGAGCTTTGATAATTTGTGAAATGGAGTTTAAATTCTTATTGACATTCACTGTCTTTTGAATTTAACCATGTTTTGATTTATAAAGATTTATTGTGATATTGTGAAATGGAGTTCAAATTCTTTATGACATTCATTGTCTTGAATTTAACTATGGTTTAAGTATCCACTATTTATATGACTTATGATTTGTGATTTAAAGTTGTATTTGCTTAATGTTGTGCACCACTGAGACATTGTCTCAGCGATAACTTTTCATTGCTATCGTAGGTAGACAGACGAACAGGGCAGCAGACTAGGCTGCTAGTGCATTCAGCGAGAGATCATCGGATATATTGAGTATACCACATTTTGCATTTTATACTGTAATATATGTTCACTGTATGTATATATTGTTCTTGGTTTTGAGCAGTTGTAAATTAAAATTTTACATTGAAGTTGTAAAATAAATTATGAGTTATTTTGGCTTGTAAAATTTGTACTGTATTTTTTTTATCTCAGCCTTTGAAAAATTATTGTGGATTTGAGTTGAAAAACATATTGTGTTGAATTATGTTGGAGTTTGAGATTGAGAAATATATTTGAAGTGTTTTTTACAAGTTTTTGAAGAACTATTTTATTTAAAATACAGAGGGCACTCCGCCAAAATTTTTACAGAAATTCATAATAATTCAAATGTGTTAGCTGTTCCCTTAAGTTCAAAAAACTTTTTAACACCTGTAAATAGTGCTCACCACTGTAAAAAGAAGTAAGAAAAGTTTTAAAATCCCTTGTAGTGTATTTAATGGGTTATCAGTAGACGAAGTTGGTAATTCATTAGATATACTACGGGATCATGTTATGCCTTACAGAGGGGTAGGGTGTGACATGTTTAAGTGGTATCAGAGCTTGTTGTTAAAATTCTGTTTTCACCTATAATTTGAATATTCTTTCTTCATAGTACAACTGCTCAATGTCATTGTTTGATACATACAGTACATTACATTATAAATATGCACTAACGGGAGGAAATCTCCTTGTGTTATTTGTTTAGAAGGTCTAAGATCCTCGAATTGACTATGGAAGAGGGTGATCGTTCAGTCGATCAATTGATAGAAGCTGAGGTACAAGTTGAGACCCCAGCTCCACAAAGTGTCGAAGGCCCGACTGTACCAGTTTTACTGGTACAAATTACTGCACAAATGGCCCAGTAAATGGCCACTTTCTTTCAACAAATGGTTGATACTCTGTCAGCTCAAGCTCAAGTATAGACCCAACCCCCCCAAGGGCAACATGAAATAGAGAAGAGGGAGAAACCTATGGGTCAGAGCTCAAGCAGTAATTTGAGAAAGAGAATAGAATTTGAGGAGCCCCGAGCTCAGGGATATAACAGAGGTGGATCATCAAGGCAGAGACCACCAAGGTCCAGTCATCGAACAACTAGAAGTTCCTACCCTCCCTGCCAATGTGAAACTTGTGGTAAAAATCATGGTGGGATATGCTACAAGGTCATAGGAGCCTGTTATAACTATGGAGGCATAGGACACTTTGCCAAGGACTGCACTAGTGCCCGTAGAGTTGGACCACCTTCTACTACTGCTGAAGGGTTAGTTCAAAGCCCTGTCACCAGAGGTTCACAACCACCCAGCAGAGGTAGAGACAGGGGTAGAGGTAACCCAGTAGGCAGCTAAGGCACTGTGAAACAATCAGAGCAAGACAGTGCTCCGGTTAGAGTCTACGCAATGAGACAGAGAGAAGAGGCCGAGACATCTGATGTTGTGGCTGGTACCTTCTCAACTTTTAATCAAGATGTGTTTGTGTTATTTGATCTGGGTTCTACCCATTCTTATGTGAGTGCTAGCATCATTGATTGCATTGTTGTTCCATGTACAAAAATGGACTTTGAGGTGCTAGTAACAAGTCCGTTAGGACAGGAGGTCAGGGTTAATAGAATGTATAGAGATTGTCCTTTGGTGATCCAAGGACACACTTTTCTGTCTGATCTCATTGAAATGCCCTTCAGAGATTATGATATCATCTTGGGCATGGATTGGTTAGCTAAGTATTACACTATGATTAAATGTAGATTGAAGACAGTTACTTTTGGTCTCCCTCAGTACAGTGATGTGGTAATACATGGGGAGAGGCAGCTATTGCCATCAAACGTCATTTCGGCTGCACTAGCCAGAAAAATGATTAGAAAGGGGTGTGAAGCATACTTGGCACATGTGGTAGACACCCAAGTGGGGAGTCCAGCATTGAGGGACATCCCTACAGTGTATGACTTTCCAGATGTGTTTCCTGATGAATTGCCAGGATTACCTCCGGAAAGAGAGGTGCAGTTTGAAATTAATATTATGCCTGGTGTGGATCCAATCTCCATAACACCATATAGAATGGTACCAGCAGAGTTGAAGGAGTTGAAGGTACTGTTGCAAGAACTACTTGAAAAGGGCTTCATCCGCCCTAGTGTGTCACCATGGGGAGCGCCAGTATTGTTTGTTAAGAAGAAGGATGGCACTCTTCGTTTATGTATTGTTTGACATGGAGTCTGAATACTTTTATGTTAGTGTTAGAATTATATGTTCTGTTGTTATTCCTTTACAGGGGAATAAATTTTGATGCATTAGTGATTAGTCCTTTAAGATAAGGATTGTGATAATAAGTGAAATTAGTTTTGGAAGAGTTTATCAGTGAAAAGTATTTTCTAACACACCATAAATTATAAAGCTAATTGGCGAGCCTACTTAATGTAAGGCAAGAGGACGTAAAAGTAAGATGCGAAAATAGAATTGCTCTAGATGAAGGTAAGGATGTTACTGTTAGTAATTGCTAATGGATATCAGAATCGTAATAAGATTCGAATATCAGTAAATTCGAAAAGGATAAAATATCAGAAAATTTGATCTATTGGGATGTATCGTAGTAACTATGCAATGTTCTTGATGTTTATACTGTAAGCTGCAGATTACAGTACTGACTAGAGATTATTGTGTAGAGCTACGTACTACCTGATAATACACCAAGATGAGAATAGTTACCAACGGCATCTGTTTTGGTATAGTTATGCTAGAACAAAATTTAATTGTTGGAAATAAGTTTGAAAATCCAACTTAGGGATCTAAAACTCAAAAGTTAGAATATCGAAAGGTTATAGTTCAGTACAAAAGGAAGTAAGTTATAGAATATTGACAGATAAAAAGAGTTATGGATGTAAAAATTCAAACAATTGGTTCAAATATAACAAAGAAATGTTACGAATGTGAGGAAGACTATGGACTAGAATGGTCAGAGGACCAATGACTAGATAAATCATTCTAACATGACCTCAAGGGTCATTCAAGAAGGAACATGAACTGAAATATTAGACAGGACAATAGTAAGAGGAGATTGGTGTTATACAAATAAATTAAATGTTGTATTAGATTGTTAAAAGTCTTATACAAATTTGAGGAAAAGAAGATTATACGATCATATAGAAAGGAGAAAATAAACGTATGACTATTGTAAGATGGCTATTGAGTAAAATTTCGTTGATGAAATTTATTTTAAGGGGGGGAGAATTGTAACACCCCTATGTTCGGTAGTGCGTTCTACTGTTCCGATGACCAGTGTTATCCGGACAGCTAGGATGCCTAGAACTACACTTAGACATGGATGAGGAGACATAAAATAATGAAATACAAGAAAAGAAAATACAAGAAAAACAAAGGAAAAATAATAGCAAAGAAATGTAACCAAGTTAAGCGAGCCGAGAACCATAGCGATGGGTGACCGCACCGGGAAGTTGCGGCGTGGACTGTTGACTAGCCCTGGACCGCGGGAAACCCTGGAAAATATTTTTAAGACTCAAATAGACATCTATTGAAGCATAAATACCATTAGAAATATCAAAGAAAAATTAATTAATTAGTACAAAGAAAAGTTAGAAATCGAAAAACGGACAAAACTCGGTGTTACCGAAAAATCGGGAATGCAACCCGAACAGGGGCATTGTAGTCATTTGACACCCCGAGTTGTCTTTTGACTTAAATGTCCATTAAAAATACATGATATTACACTTGAAAAATGTCATGAAAAATTAAATTGGTGGTACATAAATTAAATAGCAAAAATTAGGAGTTAAATGTGGAAATTGAAAACTTGGATTATTATAATATTAATTATACTTAGTGGACAATTAGTGGAACACTAAGTGGGACTATAAAATGCCAAAATTCTATCCACTTTCACCTTCATCTTCCTCATTACTTGATTTTGCCGAATTCATTTTCTCTCCATTGTCCTCCATGGCCGGCCACCCATGCAAAGCTCCAATCATCACTTTTAAGCCATAATTTCTTGTAAGTCTCTCCTTTAAAAGTGATCCTTACACAATGGGCAGTAGATAGGCAGTAAGAAAATCAAAACATGGAGAGGTTTTGAAGAGTTTCCAAAGTGGTAAGTTTGTGTTTTTGGTTATTACTTCATTAAAGTTAGTAAGAATGTTATGGGTACTTGAATTATGAAGAGATTTTTGAGGTTTGATGTTTAAAGGGAGAGGTGTATTTTTGGCAGCCATGGAAACTCCTTAAGGGCAGTTTATTCTTGCTTGTAAATGGTAGATTAAAGGGTTGATTAAGTGTTTATATGTGTAGGAATAAATTGGGTGATGTATACTAAGTATATGTGAATGTATGCTTAAATTTGGAAGCTTGGAACTTTATTCAAAGTGAGGTACAAATTGGCAGCTTGATTTGGTGAAACATAAAAATGTTATTTCATGTTTGGTTTATGGAATATTAATGTTGAATTGTGGCACTTGTTATGGCAGCTTGTGTATATGTATGATGGTGTGAGGTTGGACATGTAAATGAGCTAGGTTAGGTGATTGAATTGTTGTAATTTGAGCTTGAAAAATTCTGTACTAAATGGTGCATATTGAGTGTGATTGTAAGCTGCCAAAATGACCAACAATTTGTTGTGAAATGTGTTTAGGTTATGCTACAAATCAGAATTGGCATGAATGTGTCATTTGGTAAGTGTTAAATGTATCATTTGATGAGTGATAGACAATGTGCAGTAGGGTAGTGTGTGTTTTGGCTTAGAACCTTAAGTGTGTGGCTCCAATTGGTATGAGACCAATTGGAGGTGAAACTAGGCACAAAATGTGCCAACTTTCATGAAGAAAGCTTACCAAAATTCTGCTTGTAAGGTAACTTGAAAAATGACCAAATCCGGATTAGTGCAATTAAGGCCTGAAAATTGACCATTTGGGCAGTAGTTAGTGTTTAGGCTGTAACTCACTCAAAACAGGTCCAATTGACCTAAATTTTGACCATGAATAGTGAAGACCTATATCTACAAGTCTTATGAAGACACCAAAGCCCAAAAATGACCATAGGCAAGTCAAAAAGCTTGCACAAGTTCGGGTCCAAAAACTGGCCGAACCTAAAATGACCTAAAATGACCTAAAGTGACTAATTTTGATGCATTTTGACCAGCAATAATAAAATGACCATAACTTGGCCTAGTGAACTCAGAATGACCTGAAATTTTGCCCCGCGTGTAATAAGACATAGATCTATAAGTTTGTAGTTTCGACCGAAACCTGAAAATCGAGGGAACTAGGTCGTCCGGCTAGGTCAAACTAGTATCCCGGAATCCAGCAAATTACAGTAAAACGCAATATAGATGGAAATGAATTGGGTAACATGTACCAACCCTAAAAGACTACAAATGTGACATATTGGTAACATTAAAACCTAATTCACCTAGAACGCATCGAGGGTCGACATATTAGGTTGACTAAGCAAATAATAGAATTCAGTAAATTAATTATTAAGCATTATGATTAGAGACAGTTTTAATGAGTACTGAAACACTTCAAATTGTGTTTCTCAATTAGCAAAGACTCAGGGAAAGGGAAGGAAACACTGAGTCAAGACCAGGAGACAGTTATCAGAGGTTTGTGCACAACAGTTATTTCTTTTGAATTTTTCAATTGAAATAAATTATGACTATTTGTATATTATTGTTTTCAATTATGGAAATGTGTTTGAATGGATACTTATTGCTTAAAAAGCATTGTAAATGGTTTGAAACTGTGGAAAAATTGATTTAGTGTGATTTGTGAAAATTTAAAGTTAATTATGAATTGTGTTGCCATCTTGTGAATGAAATTATGACTTTGGAAATTTATTGGATTTCTCACGAATCATTTGAATAAAATGTTTGGAATTGATTTTGTGTTCACACTTAGCATGACAGTATCACATTATTCCTCCTCCATTTATGGAATTGAGATCATTTATTTTTCTCCCTCTCTGGTTTACCAGTTGAGATTGTAGATCGGATGAGTACTCATTAGCTAGCTAGCCACCTCCCTCATTGATTTCGATTAGTGGGGTTGTAGATTGCTTTGTCGTGGTGTACAACACGGCATTGAACGGAAATTTGTGTCATGGCTTAATTTGTGTCATGGCTTAAGTTGTGTATGAATTGGCAACACTGTGTTCTTAAATTATTTAACTAAATTGTGTTATTATGAGCTTTGATAATTTGTGAAATGGAGTTTAAATTCTTATTGACATTCACTGTCTTTTGAATTTAACCATGTTTTGACTTATAGAGATTTATTGTGATATTGTGAAATGGAGTTCAAATTCTTTATGACATTCATTGTCGTGAATTTAACTATAGTTTAAGTATCCACTATTTATATGACTTATGATTTGTGATTTAAAGTTGTATTTGGTTAATGTTGTGCACCACTGAGATATTGTCTCAGCGATAGCTTTTCATTGTTGTCGCAGGTAGACAGACGGACAGGGCAGCAGACTAGGCTACTAGTGCATTCAGCGAGAGATCATCGGATATATTGAGTATACCACATTTTGCATTTTATACTGTAATATATGTTCACTGTATGTATATATTGTTCTTGGTTTTGAGCAGTTGTAAATTAAAATTTTACATTGAAGTTGTAAAATAAATTATGAGTTATTTTGGCTTGTAAAATTTGTACTGTATTTCTTTTATCTCAGCCTTTGAAAAATTATTGTGGATTTGAGTTGAAAAACATATTGTGTTGAATTATGTTGGAGTTTGAGATTGAGAAATATATTTGAAGTGCTTTTTACAGGTTTTTTAATAACTGTTTTGTTTAAAATCTGAAGGCACTCATGAAAATTTTCTGAAATTCATAATAATTCAAATGTGTTAGTTGTTCCCTTAAGTTCAAAAAACTTTTTAACACCTGTAAATAGTGCTCACCACTGTAAAAAGAAGAAAGAAAAGTTTTAAAATCCCTTGTAGTGTATTTAATGGGTTATCAGTAGACGAAGTTGGTAATTCATTAGGTATACTACGGGATCATGTTATGCCTTACAGAGGGGTAGGGTGTGACACACTTCATTTTCTCATCATACACATTCAAATGGTCACTAATTGAACATTACAAGGTTAATGAACCATTACATGAGCAAACCCTAATATTGTTCAAATGTCCAAGTTTTCAAGTTCCATTTATGCATTACACTTGCCTTACACTTGCACTTAAATGTTCAATCACTCATCTCATGTTAAGGGCAGCTCATAAACCCTTTGCTTCAAGAAAATTCATCAAACCCTAACCATCCCTAAGCTGCCAAAATTGTAGGGATGAATATACATAAATTTTATTTTGTTTTTCTTACAATTTCCACTTATCTCATGGCATTAAACATGAATTAAACAAGAAAGGGAGGAGATTGGTCACTAAGCTCAATTGATCTCTCTTCCAAGTTCCCAAATCTCTCTTTTTCCTTCTTCTTTTTGCTAGCTAGATGTTGTTTAAGGTGTGAGGAAGAGGTTTTGTGAAGCAAAATTAAAATCTTATGGTGGTTTATCAAGGAATTCTAGTGAGAACTTTTGATCAACAATGGTGGAAGGAGTGACATGAAGGAACACGGCTGAAATGGGAAGAGAATTGCAGAAATTGTGTTTGTTTTTTACTTCATTTTAGTTATATTTATCTCGTTTTAATTGGTTTGTCGATTTCTAATTGGTGGGAAGCTTTTTGATGATGTCATCCTATGTCATAAATCTAATTTAATTCCATTTTCTTTTTCTTTTCTTTTCTACTCAATTTTAATTTAATTTTTAGAAATATTTATTCACATTTTGTGTCATAATAATTATTTACGTAACTAGACAAGTAGGCCAAAAATCGCCTCTGAAGGCAAAATGACCAAAATGCACTCCGTTTAGCTTAATAGACTAAAATTGTCTGTACCAATTGAAAAAAATTTTTAAGTATTTTCTTGGCATTCTAATGCCATAAGAACCTCAATGACCCTTCTCTGGAGTCCCAAAAATTATTTTATGAATTTTCTCCCGGGTCTAGGGCTCCTAGTTGCGAGAACCGCAACTTTCCACTGGATTACCCATCGCTAGGGCACCGACTCTTTTAACTTGGTTGTATTTTATTTCTAAAATTTTTCATAAATTTTTCTTATTAATATTTGAGTTAATTATGGCTCTTCACTTTAGTTTAAATATTTTTCCGGATGTTCTAGCTGTCCGGACCGACACTGGTCACCGGAACAGTAGAATGTATGGAGTTGCTACAGGGAGGGTGTTACAATTTAAATTCTTCATAAAGGTTATTTTAGTATGTTGTGCACCATTGAGTCATAGTACTCAGCGATGGCTGTTATTGCTATCGCAGATATAGAGACTATAGGAGCAACAGAGTGAACTGCTGAGGATTGTGGAGCCACCTTCCCTGAAGTTCTATCAGGTATATTTTATACCCTGATTGTAATAACTATTTTGATGTATGTAAATGCATGTACAAGTAGAACTGGTCATGAGCAGTTGTATAAAGTTTGTAATAATATTAGTTTAGATTTTTCTAATGTAAATTCTAGATTGATGAATGTAAATCATTTTAACTTAAATGAAATATGAATGAAATTATTTTGTTTTAATTTGAATGAAATTACTTAGTATTATTTTTTATGATGTTTGAATTGAAAATTATTGATTTGAATTTTGGAATTTGAGAAATGATGTTGAAATTTGTTGTGGTGGATGTTGAGTTGATGAGATAAATCATTGGAAGTGTTTTTTTTTTTTTTCAGGTATTTGAAGAACTGTTTTATCAAAATACAGATGGCACTCTACCAAAATTATTCTAAAATTTGCGGAAAAATAAAAAGGAACAAAAATTTTAACTAGTTTACAAACACTAATTAAATGTTTTAATACCTATTAGAAAATGCTCACCACTTCTAAAAAGTAAAAAAAAAAAATTGATTTTAAAATCTCTTGTAGGGTACTTAATGAGTTATCGGTAGGTGAAGTTCGATAGTTCATTAGGTATTCTACGGGATCATGTTATGCCTTACAGAGGGGTAAGGTGTGACACATACCATGCCCTAAAATCTCTCTGTTACAAAATCCAAATTCTAGCTAGGGTCATGGTTTATGTTAAACCCTAATTGTGTAGAATCATATGTCCTCGTCTTAATTCCAATTCTTGATTAATAAGACTTTACAATCAAAAACACTTGTATGAATAAGTCTATTTGTCCTAGTTAGAAACTTTATTCATCAACAACAATTAAAATAGACATGAGATTTTACTCCTATTTACTTAGGGCAATGGATTCTATCTTGACTTAACACCTATCTCCATATTAAACTAGTCGGACCCAACACATGTCTGTATACTCATACCCAGTATAAGTATATAAGCGGTATCAAACTCAAACCACATATATGTAAGATAACCATATTATCTTAGGTTAACAGATTATATGCACTATTATGATCCAAATGATAATGTATTGATAAGAGTAAACTCCATGTACATATCATCTTAATGTCTCTGGTTCAACCGACTTATCTTATAAGTACTCACCATGTTTGTTATATGGTATGAAACTCACCATTCTATCTAATTAATATCTCATACTAATCCATGGAAACAAACATACGTGATAGTCTATACGGATAAATCATATCTAATAAAGTATCCTTAACTGTGAACCAAAATTTATAACACTTGTACTAGATTGTTTTGTCACTCATATTCTTAACACCTTAAGAATGGAATTTCTAACAAGCTGCTAAAGAATATTTTCAATTAAATTTAAACAATTTAAATTAAAAGAAAATATATATGTCATTAAAGAAGAATTTATATTTACAAGATACAAATTACTAGTTATGCTCTAGGGCATACTACTCACAATCTCCCACTTACACTAGAGCCAATCATTATAAAATCTAAATCTTCTCAAGATGTTGATCTAATTGGTTTTGTGTCATGGCTTTAGTATGTGGATCAGCTGGATTCTCAACTGAAGTTATTTTGTACATGGCTACATCGTCTCTTCCAACTATCTCTCTAATAATATGATAGCACCTTTCTATGTGTTTGGATTTTTTGTGAGACCTGGGTTCCTTTGCTTGAGCAATAGTATCATTATTGTCACAATAGAAAGGAATTGGTGACACAATTGAAGGAACCACTCCAAGTTCTGTGACAAACTTCTTTATCTGAAAAACTTCTTTTGCAACATCAGAAACAATAATATACTCGGCCTCTGTAGTGGAATCTATAGTTGTTGTCTGCTTGGAACTTTTTCAGCTGACTGCACCTCCATTACAAGTAAACACAAAACCTGAGATAGACTTTTTATCATCCACATCTGATTGGATATCAGAATTTGTAAATCTATCAGGTTTTAAATCACCTCCTCCATATATCAAGATTAAATCCTTAATTCTTCTCAAGTATTTAAGGATTCTCTTGACTGTAGTCCAGTGTTCTAATCCTAGATTGGATTAAAATCTACAAGTCAAACTAACAACATAAGCGATATCCAGCATTAGACTTCCAATTGTGGAAGCATATGGAATTCTTGCCATCTTTTCTCTTTCCTCAGGTGTCTTTGAAGACATTTCGTTGGAAAGATGGATACCATGCCTAATAGGCAATAATCCTTTCTTGGAATCAAGCATGTTGAACCTTTTTAACACCTTTTTTAAGTGTAGACTTTGGGATGAACCTATCATTCTTTTCGATTTATCTTTATAGATTTGAATTCCTAGAATATAGGTTGCTTCCCCTAAATTTTTCATGGAGATAGTATAGACAACTAGATTTTTACAGTTGTTAGCATATTAATATCATTTCCTATTAACAATATGTCATCCACATACAAGGCTAGAAAAGTGGTTGCACTCCCACTAACCTCTTTGTACACATATGGTTCATTTACATTTTTTATAAAACCAAAAGATTTAATGGCTTTATCAAAATGTATGTTCCAACTCCTCAAAGCTTGCTTTAGACCATAAATGGATCTTTTAAGTTTGCATATTTTAGAACCATCCTTGGATTCAAAACCCTTAGGTTGTTCCATGAAAACGTCTTCCTCTATGTATCCATTGAGGAAAGCAGTTTTAACATCCATCTGCCAAATTTCATAATCATAGTATGCAGCTATTGCCAATAAAATCCTAATGGATTTTAGCATGACTGCAAGTGAAAAGATCTCTTCATAGTCGATCCCTTACGTTTAACGAAACCTTTTCGCTACTAGCCTTACTTTATAGGTCTCTACCTTTCCATCAGAACTAATTTTTCTCTCAAAAACCCATTTATTCCCTATTAGTACAATACTTTCAGGTAGCTCTATAAGATCCCAAACTTGATTCTTATACATGGAATCCATTTCGAACTTCATGGCATCTATCCATTTTGAAGAATCCATATCTGATATAGCTTCTTCATAAGTCATAGGATCATCACCATGATCAATTTCTTCATGAACAAACAACTCTTATTTATTCTTATGAAGAAATCCATATTTATTCGGAAGATGACATATTCTACTTGATCTTCAAGGAAGTGATGTGGAGACATCATCAATAGATATAGGCTCGCTGGATGGATCAATATCCATTTTGTTTAGTTATTGATTAGAATTCTTTAATTCCAATTTTATCTTTCTTCCTTTGCCACCTTCTTGAATAAACTCTTTTTCAAGAAAAATAGCATCTCTACTATTTATCTTTGTATTGTAGGAAGATAAAAATAATATCCAAAATTGTCTTTTGGATATCCAACAAATCGTCCTTTTTCTGATTTTTTTTTTCAATTTATTAGTCTTCAGCTTTTTGATATAAGTTGGACAACCCTAAATCTCAACATGTTTAAGACTTGGTTGCCTTCCATACTATATCTTATATGGAGTGGAAGAGATTGATTTTGAAGGGACACGATTTAAAAGATATAAAGTTGTTTCTAAAGCCTATACCCATAAAGAGATTGGAAGGTCAGTATAGTTCATCATACTTCGCACCATATCCAATAGGGTATGATTTCTACTTTCAAAAACACCATTGAACTGTGGCATTCTAGAAGGAGTCAATTAAGAGACAATGCCATGTTCTTTTAGGAACTCATTGAATTCAGTACTTAAGTATTCACCTCCTCGATTTGATATCAGAGTTTTAATACTTTTTCCTATTTGTTTTTCAACTTCAGATTTGAATTCTTTGACTTTTCAAAAGATTCATGCTTGTATTTCATTAAATACAAATATCCATACTAGGATATATCATCTGTAAAAGTAATGAAGTAGGAAAAACCTCCTCTTGCCATTTCTTTAAATGGACCACATATATCACTATGTACTAGCTTCAAAACTTCTTTAGCTCTTATTCTTTATCCAACAAAAGGTGATCTAGTAATTTTGCCTTGAAGATTAAATTCACAACCTGGAGTAGGTTCAGAACCTAATGTAGATAAAATCTCCATCTTTTCTAACTTTGTAATTCTATCTTCAGTAATATGGCCTAATCTTAAGTGCCAAAGTTATCTTGGACTTGATTTGGTTTCAATGATTGCAATAAACTCAATTTGATTGCTTAGAGTTGTTTGTTATTATTATCTAAATAATAAAGACCATCTTATAAATAACCCATATCAACAAGTTTATTTCCAAAATAAATATTGCAAACATCATCTATGAAATGAAATTCATATCCATTTCTAGTCAAATAAGATATAGAAATGATGTTTTTAAAAGCATCAGGTATATATAAAATGTGACCCAAAAATAAAACATGTTCTTTTAGATACATAGATTTAGACCTTATGGCTAATGCTGCAACACTTGCTCCATTGCCAATTCGAAGTCTAACATCTTGTGCCTCTAAGCTTTCACTGCTTGCTAGTTCTTGCATATTAAAAACATATGTGAGAACTTGCACCAGTATCTAAAACTCAAGCTATATATAAACTATAAGCATTATCAGTACCTAAATAGCAAGATATGGACATAACTTTAGAAGGCTAGTCCTTCTTATTGTTTAGATACGCCAAATACTCAGGGTAATTTCTTTTCCAATGCCCTTCTTTTTGACAATGGAAATATTTTCCCTTATTTGCAACAGCTTTAGTCTTTTTTTTTTCTTCTTAGATTGATTTTTGGCTATTCTTCGTAAAGACCCAGGGTAGAAGTTTTCTTCCTTTTGTTGCCTTTCTTATTCTTGGACTTTCTAGAAAAAAGAAGAAGTAACTAAAGCAACTTCCTTCCCCTTACTGCCAGGTATATTATTTTTGTGAAATTACCAGCAAATTTAATAACCCAGCAAGTGTGCATTCAATCTTAGTGATATGGAAGTTTGTGATAAATGATCCAAATGACTCAGGAAGGGATTGTAAGATTAAATCTATTTGAAGTAAGAAGTCCATTGAAAACTCAAGAGCCTCAAGCTGCTCAATAAACCTTATCATCTTGTGTACATGGGCTACTATATCCATCCCTTTTGTCATCTTCATCCTAAATAGCTGCTTAGATATCTCATATATAGCATTCCTGCTATGTTCACCATATAACTCTTGTAAGTGATCTAGGATTTTAGATGATGTATGCATCTTTTCATGTTGCTTCTACAACTCATTAATCATAGAAGCAAGCATGTAACACTTTGATACAATATCATCCTCCTTCCATTTAGCAAAAGTATCATGTTCCTCTTGAGAAGCCCCTTTAGGTAAGGGACCAGGAACTTTTGATTCCAGAATGTATCCAATACGTTTTAAATTCAATACAATCTTTAGATTTCTCAACCAATCTGAGAAGTTAGGCCCAGTTAACCTATTGTTATCGAGTATGCCAGTAAGAACGTTAGAGGGTTTTGATGTCATTTTATTATAATTAACTGTAAAAAAAATAAAAAGATTCTAATTAGTATATTGTATCAAGCAATTCACCAAAATGATCATAGTCTTTTAATCAAATTGGTCCTCTCACTAATTTAACGAATCCTACAATTTTACAGTAGGAAATAAAAATCCTAGTTGGAACAGATTTCAAGTGGGTGATTGAATTCTTGTAAATTGTTAATCATCCTCAAGTACATCTATTCTTGGATTCATAACATTTTATAAGTGAGTAACACTTTACTCTTCACATCTCATGTGAGGTTTAATCAATTATTTAGCTCATAATGCTCAAAATCTCAGGTACATCCATTCTTAGTTTATCTTGAAGGAGCGAAAGCATGAAAAACATAAGTTTAGATCATTGAATTGAAAATTTTTCTTCTAGGGTGTCATGCATCATGCAAGATTCATTGTTTATCTATTTGATTTCAATGTTAAACAGCATATTAAAACTCTTTTAATATGTTTTTGGATCTACATTTGCCATTTAAGATTTTAGAATTAACAGATTAATTCATTAGAACCCTAGATTAAATCAAGAACAAGTGCACTAACCTTTTGATGTACTATAGTTGTGTTTGGCACCTTTGGGATGCACCTAGGACACTAGATGTTGTCCCTCTAGCTTGTCCACACCAAGATCACCAATGGCAGCCCCTTGAACAGCTTCTCAAGCCTTTTCAATTAATTAGAAATTCAGGTTTTCCCTTTAGAAAGATTATAGATATATATTGGACACTAGAAACGATTTCTAGCAATTTTAATTCAAGAGAATGTTGACAATTCTCTTTGAATTGATGAGAGATGAAAAAGAAGAGAGGAAGAACAAGGCAAGGGTGGCGGCACAAAAGAAAGAATGGCAGATTGTTATTTTTCTTTTTCATCCTTTCCCTTATATAGCTAGGTTACCACTTTAAACCCTTGCCACTTGTCACCTTCTGATTGGCTCTTAGTTTAATTGACCCAATCACATTGTGCCAAGTGTCAACCTTAGATTTAATCTTGACTTTGATCATCTTACATGATTAAAAGACAATTGGCAAGCTAATGTGTAGTGCCATGTGTCACCATCTCATGGTGCCATGTGTCACCATCTCATGAAATGACCAAAATACCCTTATGTCTTAATTTTGAGTTCTCAACCCAAAATAATTTTTTTTTCTTTTCTTCTAATCAATTTATATCAAATATAAATTAATTAATTAATCTCTATTAATTAATTTCTCATAATTAAATTCATATTTAAACACTTTAAATTTTAACTTATATTATAATCTAATAACCTAGATTTGGTTTCAAGCCATGCTAGGGACTTTGCAATCTAGTTGCAAACCAAACCTATTTAATTAATTAATTAAACTCTTTAACTAATTAATTAAATCACATTTAACTTGGTGATTACTTGTGTATGTGTGTGACTCACTAGGCTCATCGCTAATTGGCAATGAGATATGATATCAACTCTTAATATCATCGGAACTCTTTCTTATCATAAATGATTTCTCTAAATCATTTTATGCACCTCATAGACCATGGTTAACACCTAGCATAGCATGCCATGGCCATCCAATCAGTAATAAGGAATACCTTAAATGAACATATAATCATATATTACCATGCGCTAGAATCTCTCTATTACAAAATCTCAATTCGAGCTGGAGTCATTGTTTATGTCAAACCCCATTTTTTATGAATATTATGTTCTCTTTTAATTCTAGTTCTTGATTAAAAGATTTTCTCATCGGAAACTCTTTTCTGATTAAATCTATCTATCCTAGCCAGGAACTCGAAACATTAAGAACAATTAAATGAACATAGGATTTTATCCCTATTTACTTAGGGTAACAGATTCCATCTTGATCAACACCTACCTCCATATATAACTAGTAGGAGCCAACACATGCCCATATACCCATACATAGTACAAGTATGAAAGCAGTATCAAACTTAAACCACCTATATACAAGACAACTGTGTTATCTCAAATCTAAAGATTATATGCACCGATATGATTTATGACAATGCATTGACAAGAGTAAACTCCATGTGCTTGTCATAAATGTCACTGGTTTGGCCTACTTATCATGCATAAGTGCCTATCATGTAACACCCCTATGTTCGGTAGTGCGTTCTACTGTTTCAGTGACTAATGTTGTCCAGACAGCTAGGATGCTTAGAACTACACTTAAATATTGATGAGGAGACATAAAATAATGAAATACAAGAAAAGAAAATACAAGAAAAATAAAGGAAAAATAATAGCAATGAAATGTAACCAAGTTAAACGAGTCGAGAACCCTAGCGATGGGTGACCGCACCGAGAAGTTGCGGCGAGGACGGTTGACTAGTCTTAGACTGCGGGGAACCCTGGAAAATATTTTTTAGACTTAAATAAACATCTATTGAAGTATAAATGTCATTAGAAATATCAAAGAAAAATTAATTAATTAGTACAAAGAAAAATGAGAAATCGAGAAAACGACAAAACTCGGTGTCATCGAAAAATTGGGAATGCAACCCGAATAGGGGTATTGTGGTCAATTGACACCCCAAGTTGCCTTTTGACCTAAATGTCCATTAAAAATAAATGATATTGCACTTAGGAAATGCCATAAAAATTAGAAGTCAATTACATAGAATAAATGAAGGAAATCTAAGGGATGTAATTGAAATTAACTAAAGTTGATTATTATAATGCTTAGGATGATTAGTGGAGCACTATGGGATTAAATAAACCTTTAAGTGGACAGATGTAAAAGGTATTTGGGACAGAAGATGAATTCATCTTCAACCTCTCAAAACAATGGCCGAATGGAACTCTATGGAAACTCCATGGCCGAAACATGAATAACCACCATGCACTTCCATTCAAGCCCTCATTTCACCTCAACTTCTTCATTAAAGCTTGCCTACACAACTTGGTAAAGAGATTGGAAGCAAGAAGGAAGGGTTTTGATGAGTTTTTAACAAGCTTCAAATTAAGTAAGTGCTCATTTCCTCTCCCTTTCTTCATTAAACTTTGAGTGGATGTTGTGGGTAGTTGATTTGTGGAAGAATTTTTGAAGTTTGATGTTTTAAGGGAGATGTACATTTTGGCAGCCATGGAACCTCAATAAGAACAGTTTATTCTTGCATGTAAATAGTGGTTTGAATGATGATTTATAGGTTTGATTGTATTGTACTTGAATTCCATGTGTAAGGTTTGAATTGTAAGCTTGAAAAGTGAAAGTAGAAATTGATTGGTATGTGTAAACTTGTGGTAGCCTTATGAAGAAGATCAAAATGTGTTGTTTCATGGTTTGGTTTATGGAATTATATTGTTGAATTATGTTGTTATGGATGGTAGCATGTATGTGTGTATAAAGGTTTGAATTTGGACATATAAATGAGGTGCATTTATGTGTTTAATTGTTGTAATTGGACTTGGAAAATTCTAGGCTATAGTGTGCATATTGAGAATGGTTATAAGCTGCCAAAATGACCAAAAATGTGTTGTTAAATGTGTTAATGGTAAGGTACAAAACAGAAATGACATGGAAGAGTTAACATGGTAAGCGTAGGATGTGTAATTGTTGAGTGATGAACAATGTGTAATAGGGTAGTGTATGTTTTGGCTTAGAACCTTAAGTGTGTGACTCCAATTGGTATGAGACCAATTGGAGGTGAAACTAGGCACAAAAAGTGCCAACTTTCATGAAGGAAGCTTACCAAAATTCTGCCTAGAAGATGACTTGAATAATGACCAAATCCGGATTAGTGCTTTGAAAGCCTGAAAATTGACCATTTGGGCAGCAGTTGGTGTTTTAGCCATAACTCACTCAAAATAGGTCCAATTGACCTGAAATTTTTACCATGAATAGTTTAGACATATATCTAAAATTCTTATAAAGACACCAACACCCAGAAATGATAATAAGTGTAACACCCCTATGTTCGGTAGTGCGTTCTATTGTTCTAGTGACCAGTGTTGTCCGGACAGCTAGAATGCCTAGAACTACACTTCGATATGAGTGAGGAGACATAAAATAATGAAATACAAGAAAAGAAAATATAAGAAAAACAAAGGAAAAATCATAGCAATGAAATGCAACCAAGTTAAACGAGCCGAGAACCCTAGCGATGGGTGACCGCACCGAGAAGTCGCGTCGTGGACCGTTGACTAGCCCTGGACTGCGGGGAACCCTGGAAAATATTTTTTAAGACTTAAATAGACCCCTATTGAAGTATAAATACTATTAGAAATATCAATGAAAAATTAATTAATTAATTAGTACAAAGAAAAGTGAGAAATCGAAAAACGGATAAAACCCGGTGTTACCGAAAAATCGGGAATACAACCCGAACAGGGGGCAATGTGGTCATTTGACACCCCGAGTTGTCTTTTGACCTAAATGTCCATTAAAAATACATGATATTACACTTGGAAAATATAATGAAAAATTAAATTAGTGGTACCTAAAGTAAATAGCAAAAATTGGGAGCTTAATGTGAGAAATTGGGAATTTAAGATTAAATAAAGATTTAATCACACATAGTGCTCCACTAACTCACCTAAGTGGACCACTACATCCTCATTTTTGGACAGATTGTCATCTTCTTCAACCTTCCCAAAAAGCAGCCGATTTGCTCCCAAGAAGAACTCCATGGCCAAAGCTTCCAAGCTCCATGCATGAACTCCAATCCATCATTCCAAGCCATAATTTTTTCACTTGTTCTTCATTAAAGTTGCTCTACATAGCTTGGGCAATAGATAGGCAGTAAGAAGATCAAGTTTTGGTGAATTTTTGAAGAGTTTCCAAAGTGGTAAGTAGGTATTTTTGATGCTTGCTTCATTAAAGTTTGTGTGGGTGTTAAGGGTACTTGAATTGTGGAAAGAATTTTAGAGTTTGATGTTCTAAGGGAGATGTTTATTTTTAGCAGCCATGGAAACTCCTTGAGGACAGTTTATTCTTGCTTGTAAATGGTAGATTAAAGGGTTGATTATGTGTTTATATGTGTAGGAATAAATTGGGTGATGTATACTAAGTATATTGTGAATATGTACTTGAATTTGGAAGCTTAGAAATTAATGGAGTGTGATGCATGAATGGGCAGCTTGAATGGTGAACCATAAATATGTTATTTCATGTTTGGTTTATGGAATATTAATGTTGAATTGTGGTACTTGTTATGGCAGCTTGTGTATATGTATGAAGGTGTGAGGTTGGACATGTAAATGACCTAGGTTAGGTGATTGAATTATTGTAATTTAAGCTTGAAAAATTCTGTACTATATTGTGCATATTAAGTATGGTTATAAGCTGCCAAAGTGATCAACAATATGTTGTGAAATGTGTTTAGGTTATGTTACAAACCGGAATTGGCATGAATGTGTAGTTTGGTAAGTGTTAAAAATGTCCTTTGATGAGTAATGAATAAAATGCAATATGTCAATTTATGTTATGGGCCTAGAACCTTAAGTGTGTGGCTCCAATTAGTATGAGACCAATCGGAGGTGAAACTAGGCACAAAATGTGCCAATTTTCATGAAGGAAGCTTACCAAAATTCTACTTGTAAGGTAACTTGAAAAATGACCAAATCCGGATTAGTGCAATTAAGGCCTGAAAATTGACCATTTGGGCAGTAGTTAGTGTTTTGGCCATAACTCACTCAAAACAGGTCCAATTGACCTGAAATTTTTACCATGAATAGTTAAGACATATATCTACAAGTCTTATGAAGACACCAAAGCCCATAAATGACCATAAGCAAGTCAAACAGCTTGCACAAGTTCGGGTCCAAAAACTGGCCGAACCTAAAATGACCTAAAATGACCTAAAGTGACCAATTTTGATGCATTTTGACCAGCAATAGTAAAATGACCATAACTTGGTCTACATAACTCAGAATGACCTGAAATTTTGCCCCGCATGCAATAAGACATAGATCTACAAGTTTGTAGTTTCGACCAAAACCCGAAAACTGAGGGAACTAGGTCGTCCGGCTAGGTCAAACTAGTATCCCGGAATCCAGCAAATTGCAATAAAACGCAATATACATGGAAATGAATTGGGTAACATGTACCAACCCTAAAAGGCTACAAATGTGACATATTAGTAACATTAAAACCTAATTTACCTAGAATGCATCGAGGGTCAACATATTAGGTTGACTAAGCAAATAATAGAATTCAGTGGATTAATTATCAAGCATTATCGTTAGAGACAGTTTAAATGAGTACTGAAACACTTCAAATTGTGTTTCTTAGTTAGCAAAGACTCAAGGAAAGGGAAGGAAACACTGAGTCAAGGCCAAGAGACAGTTATCAGAGGTTTGAGCACAATAGTTATTTCTTTTGAATTTTTTAATTTAAATAAATTATGATTATTTGTATGTTATTGTTTTAAATTGTGTTTGTGCACAATAGTTATTTCTTTTCAATTTTTCAATTAAAATAAATTATGATTAATTGTATGTTATATTTTTAAATTGTGTTTGTGCACAATATTTAATTCTTTTGAATTTTTCAATTGAAATAAATTATGATTAATTGTATGTTATTGTTTTAAATTGTGTTGTGCACAATAATTTTGATTTCTTATTTTCTACTTAAAAATTTATTTGAACCTTATATTTTTAAATTGTGTCTGTGCACAATACTTTTATATTCACTGCTTTTACTAGCAAATTTATTTGGAGAAATGAGTTATTAATAATTTTTAATTGTTTTGGCTTTGAGAATCTTATTTGGAAATTATTGTGTTGCCTACTTTGCAAATGGAAATTTTGAGATAAAATATGATTCGTGGTCTGTATAAAATATTTAAATATTGTGATTTGGAATTGTTTTGATTCACACTTGGCATGACACTGTTACTATGTTTCTCCTCCATTTATGGGGAGAGTGTGATTATATTCCTCCCTCTTTGACTTATCAGTCTGGGGTGAGTGTGATTATTTTCCTCCCTCTCTGGTTTACCAGTTGAGGTTGCAGATCGGATGAGTACTCATTATATAGCTAGCTTCCTCCCTCATTGATTTCGATTAGTGGGGTTGTAGATTGCTTTGTCGTGGTATACAACACGGCATTGATCTGAAATTTTGTGTCATGGATTAAGTTGTGTATGAATTGACAACACTGTGTTTATTAAATTATTTGACTCAAAAATTTTCTATAATGAGCTTTGATAATTTGTGAAATGTAATTGTGCAGCATTTAAATTGTGTTATGGATTGGCAAAACTATATTATTCAGTTATTTGATCAAAATGTGTTATTGATGGGCAAAACTGTATTATTCAGTTATTTGATCAAATTGTGTTATTGATGGGCAAAACTGTATTATTCAGTTATTTGATCAAACGGTGTTATCGATTGACAAAATTGTGTTACTCAGTTATTTGATCAAATTTGTGTTATATGAACTTTGTAAATTGTGAAATGGAATTGTGAACTATTTGACTTGTGAATTGTCAATAAAAGATTTATATATCGCATTTCAAATTGTTATTGTGCACCACTGAGTAAATTTTACTCAGCGAGAGCTTTTCATTGCCGCCGCAGTAGATGATCGACAGGCGGCAGAGACTAGGCTGCTAGTACTACACTGAGAGATCATCGGGTATATTGAGTATACCATATTTTGCATTTTATATTATAATGTATGTTCACTGTGTGTATATAGTGTTCTTAGTTTTGAGCAGTTGTAAATTAAAATTGTACCTTGAAGTTGTAAAATAAATTATGAGTTATTTTAGCTTGTAAAATTTGTACTATATTTCTTTTATCTCAGCTTTGAAAATACTAAAAAATTACTATGGATTTGAGTTGAGAAACATATTGAGTTTATCAAATATTAGAGTTGAGATTGAGAAATATATTTGAAGTGCTTTTTACAGGTTTTTGAAGAACTATTTTATTCAAAATACAGTGGTACTCCGCCAAAAGTTTTACAGAAATTACTAATAATTCAAATGTGTTAGCTATTTCACTTCAGTTCAAAAAAGTTTTTAACACCTGTAAATAGTGCTCACCACTGTAAAAAGAAGTAAGAAAAGTTTTAAAATCCCTTGTAGTGTATTTGATTGGTTATCAGTAGACGAAGTTGATAATTCATTAGGTATACTATGGGATCATGTCATGCCTTACAGAGGGGTAGGGTGCGACAATAAGCAAGTCAAATATCTTACACAAATTCGAGTACCAAAACTGGCCGAACCAAAAGTGACCTAAAAATGACCTAAAGTTACCATTTTGGTACATTCTGTCCAGCATTGGTATATTGACCATAACTTGGTCTACACAACTCAGAATGACCTGAAAATTTGCCCCGCATGCAATAAGACATAGACGTACAAGTTTGTAGTTTGGACCGAAACCCGAAAACCGAGGGAATTGGGTCATCCGACTAGGTCAAATTAGTATATCAAAATCCGACAAATTGCAATAAAATGCAATATACTTGAAAATGAATTTGGTAACATGTACCAACACTAAAAGGCTATAAAATGTGACATATTGGTAACATTAGAATTGACTCACTTAAAGTGCATCAGAGGTCAACATTATAGGTTGACTAATGAAATGAATTGAAGGGAACAATGCCAAGAAAATTTAAATATTGAATTTTATTATTAGAAACAAATTCATTGAGTACTAAAACACTTTAAATTGTGTGTTTCAGTTAAAAAGGATATTGAGAAGCATAAGGAACACTGAGTCAGGGCCAAGAGGCATATATCAGAGGTTGTACACAATAGTTATTTCTTTTGAATTTTTCAATTGAAATAAATTATGATTATTTGTATGTTATTGTTTTAAATTGTGTTTGTGCACAATACTTTTTATATTCATTGCTTTTACTAGAAAATTTATTTGGAGAAATGAGTTATGAATAATTTTTTATTGTTTTGGCTTTGGGAATCTTAATTGGAAATTATTGTGTTGCCTACTTTACAAATGGAAATTTTGAGATAAAATATGATTTGTGGTTTGTATGAAATATTTAAATATTGTGATTTGGAATTGTTTTGATTCACACTTGGCATGACAATATTACTATGTTCCTCCTCCATTTATGGGGTGAGTGTGATTATATTCCTCCCTCTTTGACTTGCCAGTCTGAGGTGAGTGTGGATGAGTACTCATTATTTAGCTAGCTTCCTCCCTCATTGATTTCGATTATTGGGGTGAGTGTCTTGTCGTGGTGTACAACACGGCATGTGCGGAAAAATTGTGTCATGGCCTAAATTGTGTTATTGATTGGCAACACTGAATTATTCAGTTATTTGATCAAATGGTGTTATTGATTGGCAAAACTGTGTTATTCAGTTATTTGATCAAATGGTGTTATTGATTGGCAAAACTGTATTATTCAATTGTTTGATCAAATTTGTGTTATATAAACTTTGTAAATTGTGAAATGGAATTATGAATTATTTGATTTGTGAATTGTCAATAAAAGATTTATATATCGCATTTCAAATTGTTATTGTGCACCACTGAGTAAATTTTACTCAGCGATAGCTTTTCATTGCTGTCGCAGGTAGACAGACTGACAGAGCAGCAGACTACGCTGCTAGTACTACACTGAGAGATCATCGGGTATATTGAGTATACCATATTTTGCATTTTGTATTGTAATGTATGTTCACTGTATGTATATAGTGTTCTTAGTTTTGAGCAATTGTAAATAAAAATTGTACATTGAAGTTGTAAAATAAATTATAAATTATTTTAGCTTGTAAAAATTGTGATATATTTCTTTTATCTCAGTTTTGAAAATACTGGAAAAATTATTGTGGATTTGAGTTGCCAAATGTTGAGAAATTTATTGTGTTGATTGGAGTTTGGGGATTGAACAAAATATTGAAAGTGCTTTTTGCAGGTTTTTGAAGAACTGTTTTATTTAAAATACAGATGGCATTCTGCTAAAATTTTTACAGAAATTATTAATTCTTCAAATGTGTTATTTGGTTTCACTTCAGTTAAAAAAAAAATTTTAACACCTGTCATTAGTGCTCACCACTGTAAAAAGAAGTAAGAAAAGTTTTAAAATCCCTTGTAGTGTATTTAATGGGTTATCAGTAGACGAAGTTAGTAATTCATTAGGTATACTACGGGATCATGTTATGCCTTACGGAAGGGTAGGGTGTGACATATCATGTTTGTTATATGGCATGAGACTCACCATTTCATCTTATTTATATCTCATATAAATACATTGGGAACAAACATGAATACAATCTTTCTTGATAAGTCATGTCCTGTGTGAAGTATTCTCGATTGTGAACTAATTTATGATACTTTGTGCTAGAAATACTGTCACTCATATTCTTAAAAACTTAAGAATAGAATTTCTAACAAAATATCAATGGACCTTTTCTATTACACATAAATATATTATGTAAACGAAAAGGTGAAAATGCCTTTTAATTAATAAAACATGTACAAGATACATACTAAATGATATGTTATAGGGTATACTACTAACAATCTCCCACTAGCACTAAAGCCATTCATTACAATACCTTAGACCCATCTTCTCAAGATGTCGGTCTAACTATGCTTGTGACAAAGGCTTAGTGAATGGATTTGCTGGATTTTCAGCTGATGCTATTTTCTGCATGGCTACATCGCCTTGCCCAACTATCTCTCTGATAATGTGGTAGCACCTTTCTATGTGTTTGGATTTCTGACGAGACCGGGGTTCCTAATATCCAAATAGCCTCTTTTGCAGCATCTGATGCAGTAATATACTCGGCCTCTGTAGTGGAATCAACAGTCGTACTCTGTTTGGAACTCTTCCAACTTACTGCATTTCCATTACAAATGAACACAAACCCAGAGGTAAACTTTCTATCATCGATATCTGATTGGAAATCAGAATCAATATAACCATCCAATTGCAAGTCACCATCTCCACAAATCAAGAATAAATCCTTAGTTCTTCTTAAGTACTCAAAGATGTTCTTGACAGCTATCCAGTGTTCCAAACCTGGATTAGATTGAAATCTACTAGTTAAACTAACAACATATGCGATATCCGGCCTAGTACACATCATTGCATACATCAAACTTCCAATAGTCGAAGCATATGGAATCCTAGCCATTTTATCTCTTTCTTTAGGTGTCTTTGGAGACATCTCTTTAGAAAGGTGGATACCATGTCTCACTAGTAACAATCCTCTCTTAGAATCAAGCATGTTAAACCTCTTTAACACCTTTTCCAAATATAGACTTTGGCATAAACCAATTATTCTTTTCGCTCTATCTCTATTGATGCGAATCCCAAGAATATAGGTTGCCTCCCCTAAGTCTTTCATGAAGAATGTATTTGACAACTATACCTTTACAGTTGTCAACATACCTGTGTCATTACCTATCAACAGAATATTATCCACATATAAGACAAGGAAAGTGATAGCACTATCACTAACCTTCTTATATACACATGGCTCCTCCTCATTTTTGATAAAACCAAATGACTTAATGGCTTCATCAAAATGGATGTTCCATCTCCTTGAAGCTTGTTTTAACCCATAAATAGATCCCTTTAGCTTGTGCACTTTGGAACTATCTTGGGATTCAAAACCCCTAGGTTGTTCCATGAAAATGTTTTCTTCAATGTATCCATTGAGAAAAGCTGTTTTGACATCCATCTGCCAAATCTCATAATCATAGTATGCAGCTATTGCTAATAGAATCCTAATTGATTTAAGCATGGCAACAAGCGAGAAAGTCTCCTCATAGTCGATTCCTTGCCTTTGGCGAAACCCTTTCGCTACTAGCCTTGCTTTATAGGTCTCTACCTTTCCATCAGAACCAATTTTCTTCTTGAAAACCCATTTGTTCCCTATAGGTACAATGCCTTCAAGTGGGTCAACAAGATCCCAAACTTGATTCTTATACATGGAATCAATTTCGGATTTCATAGCATCAATCCATTTTGAAGAGTCTATATCTGATATAGCTTCTTCATAGGTAAGTGGATCATCTCCATGATCTACTTCTTCATGAGTAGACAACTCTTGTTCTTCTTCATAAAGAAAACCATATCTCACTTGTGGGTGAGATACCTTGGTTGATCTGTGAGGAACAACTGTAAATGTTTCATCAATAGGTGTAGGTTGACTAGATGGATCTATATCCATCTGATCTATTGGTTGGTCAGAATTCTCCAATTCTAACTCTATTTGCCTTCCTTTGCCTCCTTCTTGAACAAACTGTTGTTCAAGAAATGTGACATCTCTACTTACCACAATCTTTTGTGATGTAGGCAAATAAAAATAATATCCAAAACTATCTTTTGGATATCCAACAAATCGACCCTCTTCTAATCTGGTTTCAATTTATCAGTGTTCAGTTTTTTGATATAAGCTGGACAACTCCAAATCTTAACATGCTTAAGACTTGGTTTTCTTCCATGGCATATCTCATAAGGTGTAGAAGATATTGATTTTGATGGAATCCTATTCAGAATATGCAAAGATGATTCTAATGCAAATCCCCAAAAGGAGATTGGCATATCAGTATAGCTCATCATACTATGTACCATATACAATAGGGTATGATTTCTCCTTTCAGATACACCATTCAGCTGTGGTGTTCTTGGAGGAGTCAGCTGGGAAACAATGCCATGTTCTTTCAAGTATTCATCAAATTCAATACTCAAGTACTCACCTCTACGATATGATCGAAGAGCTTTAATACTTTTCCTATTTGATTTTCTACTTCAAATTTAAATTCTTTGAACTTTTCAAAGGATTCATGTTTGTATTTCATCAAATACAAATATCCAAACCTTGATTTATCATCAGTAAAGGTAATAAAGTAATGAAAACAGCCTCTAACCATTTCCTTAAATGGACCATATACATCACTATGTATTAGTTCCAAAATATTTTTAGCTCTTAGTCCTTATCCAACAAAGGGTGATCTAGTCATTTTGCCTTGAAGGTAGAATTCACAAGTTGGAGTAGGCTCAGAGCCCAATGAGGATAAAATCTCCATTTTCTCCAGTTTTGTAATCCTATCTTCTGTAATATGACCTAATCTGTAGTGCCAAATATATTTTGAACTTGAGTTGATTTTCATCATGGCATTGCATTCTTTTAGATTGCTATACTCTGGGAAGTTCCCTTTCCAATACCCATCCTGCTGGCAGTGGAAACACTTTCCTTTGCCTTCATCAGCTTTAGTCTTCCCTTTCTGTTTAGCTATTTTCTTAGAAGGACTAGGAATTTGAGGTTTCTTTTTCTTATTGCCCTTCTTCTTGTTGGACTTTCCAGTAGAAGAAGATGCAATTAAAGCTATCTCTTTTCCTTTATTGCCCGACATATTCTTTTAGGCTATAACCAGCATGTTAAGTAAACTAGCCAAGGTGCATTCCTGCTTAGTCATATGGAATTTTATCACAAAATTCCCAAATGACTCAGGAAGGGACTGAAGGATCAAATCCATTTGTAGTTGGAAATCCATGTTAAAGTCAAGATGTTCCAGCTGCTCAATCAGCCAAATCTTCTTGTGGACATGATCCCCAATATTCTGTCTCTCAGACATCCTCATGCAGAATAGCTGTCTAGATATCTCATACCTAGCATTCCTACTGTGCTCACCATACAACTCTTGTAGGTGAAGGAGGATCTCACTCGCACTCTGCATGTTCTCATGCTGCTTCTATAACTCAGTACTCATAAAAGTGAGCATGTAACACTTGGCTCTCAAATCAAGCTCCTTTCACTTGTCCAAAGTTTCATGTTCCTCTTGAGTGGCCTCTGGAGGTAAGGGACCAGGAACATTTGAGTCTAAAACATATCCTATATGTTCAAGGTTAGGATATGTTCTAGGTTCATGACAAGTTTCAAATTTCTTAGCCAATCAGAGAGATTAGGTCCTGTCAACTTATTGCGATCAAGTATGCTTGCAAAGATATTGGATGGTGGTGGTTATGGTGTGCTCATTATTATCAGAAAATTAATTGCAGAAAATAACCAGATTAATTAGTAAATGTATCATGTATTTAACCAAGATGATTATGGTCTTTTAATCAAATTGGTCCTCTCACTAACTTAGCGAATCCTACACTTTCAAAGTAGAAAACGGAAATCCTAGTTGGATGGATTTCTAGTGGGTGATTGAATTCTTATAATCCTATTGATCATCCTCAGGTACATCCATTATTGGAATTACAATAAACTATAAGTGAGCAACTCCTTGCCCATCACATCTCATGTGCAATTCAATCCTTTATCTAGCCCCTAATGCTCAAAATCATCCATTATTAACTTATCTTGCATTAGTTAAGTTGATCCCATTGAGCTAATAAACATGCAAATAATTTTAATGTCCTCAGGTACATCCATTATTGGGCACCAAACCATTTACATATTTACAACATCTCATGCTTAACAATTATTCTTAAGAAAATCTCTAAAATTAATTGCATCATATGCAAGTATTTAAAATTTCTTAAAATAATTGCCTCAATGGAGGGCCCATGTTATAATTACTTTAATTATACCATTTCTAACTTTATCATTTGATTGGAAGATTTTGTGGTCGTCCTAATTACTATTAAGGTCTCACTTTGCACATTATCCATTTAGCATGCATATATCATATACTTGCATACATTCCCATACATCTCATGCTTTCATGGATAATTAATATGGTATGATCATGGACTTTCTAAGGGATTCAATTCTGAGCCACCAAGAATTGAATTAGGGCATTCCTAGGTGCATTTCATTCATTCATATTACAAGAGTTGCTGAAAGAGTACATAATCAACACTTGATCTTGAATTCCTCCCACTGGTCCCACCAATGCTCTTGACCTCCTTGATCTTCTTGCAATCCAATTACATAGTAATCCTTGGCATACCAAGGCGAATTTACAAGAACCAAATAAATGAAATTACAACCCAAAAATATTACAACCTTTATAATACATGCCACCAAAATAAATTAAAATAAATTAATTAATTTACAACCCAAAGAAACATAAAAGAAATAAATCTAATCACATTGGTATTTTATTGTCCATGATCATCCATCATGCATATCACTATTTAAAAATTAAATAAAACATACATACTTAAATTAAATTGAATATCTCATATTCAACTTAAAAATCCAGATTTGACTATGATTCAAACAAATTTAAAAATTCAGATTTGAATCAAAATTTAATTGTGTGATTAAAACTCCAAATTAAACACTTTAATTAGTTATGGTCCTAATTATGGGCCTTGAAACAAAGCCTACATTTAAGCCCAAACAGCCATGCGCACCTTAGGTTTGCACAACCATGGAAGCCGTCACCTATGGTGACTCCATACAAGCATGCCACCACCTTTGTTGGTCCAACCAGCAATGAAACAATTATCTCATGATCAAATCACACAATTAAATCATATAATCAACAATCTAAATGGCAAATATAGTGGCTCTGATACCAATTGAAGGAGCCGAAGCATGAAAAACATAAGTTTAGATCATTGAATTGAAAATTTTTTTTCTAGGGTGTCATGCATCATGAAAGATTCATTGTTTATCTATTTGATTTCAATGTTAAACAACATATTAAAACTCTTTTAATATGTTTTTGGATCTATATTTGCCATTTAAGATTTTAGAATTAACATATTAATTCATTAGAATCCTAGATTAAATCAAGAACAAGTGTACTAACCTTTTGATGCACTGTAATTGTGTTTGGCACCTTTGGGATGCACCTAGGACACCAGATGTTGTCCCTCTATCTTGTCCACACCAAGATCACCAATGGCAGCCCCTTGAATAGCTTCTCAAGCCTTTCTAATTAATTAGAAATTCAGGTTTTGCCTTTAGAAAGATTACAGATGTATATTGGACACTAGAAACAATTTCTAGCAATTTTAATTCAAGAGAATGTTGGCAATTCTCTTTGAATTGATGAGAGATGAAAAAGAAGAGAGGAAGAACAAGGCAAGGGTGGCGGCACAAAAGAAAGAATGGTAGATTGTTTTTTTTCTTTTTCATCCTTTCCCTTATATAGCTAGGTCACCACTTAAAACCCTTGCCACATGTCACCTTCTGATTGGCTCTTAGTTTAATTGGCACAATCACATTGTGCCAAGTGCCAAACTTAGATTTAATCTTGACTTTGATCATCTTATATGATTAAAAGACAATTGGCAAGCTAATGTGTAGTGCCATGTGTCACCATCTCATGGTGCCACATGTCACCCTGTGAAATGACCAAAATACCCTTGTGTCTTAATTTTGAGTTCTCAACCCAAAATAATTTTTTTTTCTTTTCTTCTAATCAATTTATATCAAATATAAATTAATTAATTAATCTCTATTGATTAATTTCTCATAATTAAATTCATATTTAAATACTTTAAATTTTAACTTATACTATACATCTAATAACCTAGATTTGGTTTCAAGCCATGCTAGAGACTTTGCAATCTAATTGCAAACCAAACCTATTTAATTAATCAATTAAACTCTTTAACTAATTAATTAAATCACATTTAACTTGGTGATTACTAGTGTATGTGTATGACTCACTAGGCTCATCACTAATTGGCAATGAGATATGATATCAACTCTTAATATCATCAGAACTCTTTCTTACCATAAATGATTTCTCTAAATCATTTTATGCACCTCATAAACCATGGTTAACACCTAGCATAGTATGTCATGGCCACCCAATCAGTAATAAGCAATACCTTAAATGAACCTATAATCATATGTTACCATGCACTAGAATCTCTCTGTTACAAAATCTCAATTCGAGCTAGAGTCATGGTTTATGTCAAACCCCATTTGCTATGAATATTATGTTCTCTTTTAATTCCAGTTCTTGATTAAAAGATTTTCTCATCAGAAACTTTTTTTTTATTAAATCTATCTATCCTGGCCAGGAACTTGAAACATCAAGAGCAATTAAATGAACATAGGATTTTATCCTTATTTACTTAGGGTAACATATTCCATCTTGATCAGCACCTACCTCCATATATAACTAGTAGGAGCCAACACATGCCCATATACCTATACACAGTACAAGTATGAAAGCAGTATCAAACTCAAACTACCTATATACAAGATAACTGTGCTATCTCAGGTCTAAAGATTATATGCACTGATATGATTTATGACAATGCATTGACAAGAGTAAACTCCATGTGCTTGTCATAAATGTCACTGGTTCGACCTACTGATCATGCATAAGTGCCTATCATATTTGTTATATGGCATGAGACTCACCATTCCATCTTATTTATATCTCATATAAATACATTGGGAACAAACATGAATACAATCTTTTTGGATAAGTCATGTCCTGTTTGAAGTATCCTCGATTGTGAACCAATTTATGATACTTTGTGCTAGAAATACTGTCACTCATATTCTTAACAACTTAAGAATAGAATTTTTAACAAAATATCAATGTACCTTTTCTATTACAGATAAATATATTATGTAAACGGAAAAGTGAAAATGCCTTTTAATTAATAAAACATGTACAAGATATATACTAAATGATATGCTCTAAGGCATACTACTAACATATCTTGCATTAGTTAAGTTAAGTCCACTAAGTCAGTAAGCATGCAAATTTAAACCTTAGAAATCTTCGGTACATCCATTATTGATCACTAAAGTAATTATATACTCACAACATCTCATGTTTTAACAATTTCTTTGAGAAGATCCCTTAAACCAAATACATCATTCCGATGTCACCATAGCTAACAATGTAAACATTTAAAACTTCTTAAATAATTGCCTTAGTGGAAAGCCATGATTTAATTTTCAAAATTACACCATTACTAAATCATTTATTTGAAAGATTTCTTGGTCAACTTAGTTACTATTTGGTCTCACTTTACACATTAATCATTTTTCATGCATATCTCATATACATTCATGAACATATATATCTCATACATACATTCATCAACAGTAATATAAAAGGCATGATCATAAACTATTCTATGGAAATCCAATCCTAGCCACAAGGATTAGATTTTAGGGCATCCTAGGTTGATATTCATCTATTAGAAATGAAGCTTGTCAATCTTCAACTCTTGAAGTCTTGTGCTCCCACTGATCTCCATCAATGATATAAACTCTTCTCTTCTTGTGATTTCCACCAAAGCCAATTACATTAAGTACCCTTGGCATACCAAGGTGAAAATAGAAAAGAAAATTGAGCTTACAAGCCCAAATAAATGAATTTACAACCTATGACTAATTATAACAACTTTATAATACATACCCTTTGTAAATAAAAAAAATTATTACAGTCCCATAAAATAAAATAAATAAACTAATCACATAGGTCGATCTACGCCCATGATCATCCTTCATGCATTTCCATATTTAACCATTGAATAAATGAAATATTTTAAATATCTAATATTAAAATAATTATTTTTTCCTTTTTGAATTGCATCCAAAATTATGTTATTTTAGTTAGGATTATGATAAAACACTTTAATCATGAAGAAAAATTAAAAAATTTAAAAAAAATTAAAAATTTGAAAAGTTTAAGCAGATCACGGCCTGAAGCGTGTTCCATAACATAGGTCGTGTTTTGTAACACGCATGGTGTAGTTGGGCACGCTGAGCTGAACACGACCCAAGGCATGTTCCACTAATATGGGCCATGTTCTCAAGAACACGGGCCGTGTAATTGGACATGCCGAGGGTGTGTTTTTCTGCAAAATCTTCAATTCCTATAGAAGGTTACACGGCCCGTGTTCCAGAACATGCCTAGGCCGTGTAACAAGTCTGGAGCTCAAAAATTTTTTAATTTTAACATTCTAAAATGAATTTTTCTTGATTCCCAACCAACATATAACATGAAATAAAGTTCCTAATGGTAAAATAAGATGGCTTTGATACCAATTGAAAGAAAAAATAGCACCAAGGGTGCAAAATTAGTAATTTTAAAATTTAAACCTTAATGTTTCATACAACATGCGAGTTCTTTATACTATTGCAAAAACATATAGTTTTAGTTACAACACTTGTAACTCAATTGCTAAAAGGCCTATTAGCTATTAGGAAACTTAAATCTTAAAATTATTAAGATAAAATTAAGGATTTTACCCGTATAAGCACAAAATCACATTCAACACCTTATCCAAGAAGCTTAGATTGCCAAGAGTCGATCCTCTAGTCCATCTACACGAACAAGATGACCAAAGCCCAAGATTCAACTAGAAATCCTTTGTGCTTTCTCTCCTTGTCTTGACCAAACTTTCACAAAGATGAGGTTTAACGTTTTTCTTGGTTTTAAGTTTATGGAAGTATAGAGAAATAATTTCTTTGTCTTTAATTCAAGAGTGATAACTTCTAATTTCTCTTGAATTAATCACAAGGAAGAAAGGTAGAGAACTTAGCTTGAGAGAAAATTGGAGAAGAAAAAGAAGATTAACCCCTTAATCTCTTATTCTCTAACTCTTAGAGACTTTTAACTCCCTTAAGGTCAATTAGTGGTTGACCACTAATCATTATCTCCTTTACAAGTGTCCACATCTAATTTCTCCAATTATATGTGTTTTTTCAATTTGATTTGGCCACTTGTCAAGTTGAATTAATTTAGGGAATTAAAACCTTAATTAATTAGTATTATGTAAAATACTAATTAATTATTAATATTCTCTCTCCCATGACTTCCTAAGTCATTTTAATCAAATTAAAATCTCTTACCTTATAATTAATTAATCAAGTTTATATTTAAACACTTTAAAAATCAACTTGAATGCTTTCATTAATGAATTTAGTTTTAAGTTATGCTAGAAACTTTGCAATCTTATTGCAAACTAAAATCATTAATTGAATTAATTAATTAAACTACTTAATTAATTAATCAAATTAATTATGCTTTGATCAAATTATTCTTATTTGACTTTCTAGGTTCATTACTAGTTGGCAATGAGAATAACATCAACTCTTAATATTATTGGACCTATTCATACTTAAAGTGAAATTTTCTTACCAATCTTAGTTCTCATCAATCATGATTGACACCCAGCATGCACTAAAACCTCTCTGTTACAAAATTCTAATTCCAGCTAGGGTCATGGTTTATGTCACACCTTATCCTTCTGTAAGACATAACATGATCCCGTAGTATACTTAATGAATTATCGAACTTCGCCTATCGATAACTTATTAAATACACTACAAGGGATTTTAAAACAATTTTATCTCTTTTTTGAAGGTGGCGAGCACTTTTAACAGGTATTAAAAACTTTTAATTGGAGTTTAAACGTTAGGTAAAAATTTTGACTATTTTTATTTTTTCGCAAATTTTGTAGGAATTTCGGCAGAGTGCCGTCTGTAATTGAGAAAAATCAAAAATTTTAACCTATAAAAAGCACTTCCAAATTGAATTTCAATCACCATCCTCAACCTCCAATATAGCAACACAACTCAAATTTTCATAATTCACAATATTTCTGTAACACCCCTATTTGCATAGCCTGGTATATTTCACAATTCCGGTGACCGGTGTCGGTCCGGATAATTAAGGGAATTAGAACCACACTTAAGACAAATACAAATAATTAGTAATTGTCAATTAGTTAAGTATAAATAAGAAAAACATAACATAAGAAGTTAAATGAGCCGAGAGTCACAGCGATGGGTGACCTTCTCGGGAAGGATTGCGAAGTCGATTTAAACTCAAATTTTGAACCGTAAAATGTGACACCGCGGTCTTTAGGACTATTGCAAACACAGTGGAAAAGAGAAAATCACGAAAAAGAATTGTTACGCCAGTCAAATAATTAGGTTAGGGAGCCGAAAGAAATATTGAATTATTTGCAAACCGGGTTGAACCGGCGAGGGGCAATTTGGTCAATTAACCCCGAGAGCTGACTTTTGACCTAACTGTCAAATAAAATCAGAGAAAAGAAAATTTTGGAATCAGAAATTAAATTAAAGAACTAATGGAAAAATAAATAGAAAAATAAAAGGAAAATGAAAAAGGTGAAAAGAGATGACATCATGCATGACATCATGCATGATGCCATAAATATTATAATTAAAAATTAAATTTATGGTAATTTGTGGTCTTCCTAAAGACATAAAAAAAGAAAAGAAAAGGAAAAAAAAAACACTTATCTTCTTCAAGTAGCCGTCCACCTCTCCCTCTCATCTCCATGGTTGTCCTCCATTGAAACTTGCACTCAAGCTTAAATTCCCTCACTTAACCTTAATATTTTCCATAAACACCTCATCAAAGCTTGTTACCTCAACTTAAGAAGAAGATTGAAAGAGGAAAGAAAGGGCAAAAGATAGAGAATTGAAGGATTTGAAGTTCTAAGAAAGGTTAGTAAGCAAACTTGACACTTTTAGTTTGATTTTTACATTTTTAACTTATTGAACTTGGAAATAAACTTTAAATGAAAAGAAAATTTTTATTGAGGGACCATATGTGAATTCAGCCAGCTTGATAGGGTGTTGGATTTGATAGTGTTTAGTTAAACTAAACATGAATTAGAGCTTAAATAATATTGAATATGTGATTAGTGTAATGATTTGATTAGGAATTAATCAATGGCATGAACTAGGGTTTTGGCATCTAGGGTTTTGGAAGACAAAAATGTGAGAAATTGTTAAATGATGTGTTGGACTTGGTTTGAGGTGAGAAATGGTCATTTGTGACCAATTGGAGTATGTTAGAAGTATTGGAACCAAATGCAAATTCGGATTGCTTAGGGTCATGCTGCAGGCAGCAGGACCAAGGTCCATTTCAGGGACCAAAACTAAAAATTTACAAGTCCAATTGGTGTGAGGCCAATTGGGAATGAAAATAGACACAAAATGGAACATTTTTCATTTAGGAATCATGCCCAAAAAGTGACCAAAACCTAGTGAACAAATTGACCAAATCCGGACTTAGGCAATCTGACTTGTACAAAAATGACTAAATGAACAGTGTTTATTCATTTGGCCATAACTTGGGCTAGGCAGGTCTAAATGACCTGAAATTTTACCAGTGGGAGATATAGGCCTAAAACTTTCATGAAGAACACAAACCCAAATTATGCCCTCAACCAAGTCATTTAGCCACCCAAAGTTGGTGACCTAAAACTGCCAGAACCAGTTTGGTGCCCAAAAATCTGGGTTAAGTCCAATCCGGCAGCCATGATTCAAATGGCTATAACTTGAGCTACAAAACTCCAAATGGAGTGATTCAAAAAGGAGAATAAATTTAAGACATTAAGGGACAATTTCTATGAAGAAAACTTAGCCCAATTCTAACAGCAAAATGACCAATGGAACAGTGCAACATAAGACACCAAAACTGAAATTTTGCAATTTTACCAAAAAGACCTAAGTTTTGAGAAAACAACCAAAACCAACAAAATTGGTGACCAAAATGTGGTATGTGAGTATAGTTGGAGTTCCCATACCTTTTAGGTATAATAAAGTCAATATTTTGACTTGAATAGTATCATGAATAGTAACCTCAACATGAAATTTGCAAGAATGTAAGTTTAAACATATTGGAATTAGTTATTGGAATTGTTATGAAGTAAAGATACTGAGACACTATAAATTTTGTTTTTCAGCTGAAAAAGACTCGGAAAGTCTAAGAGACTGAGTCAAGGCCTAGAGGCGACTCACATCAGATTTGTGCACAATAAACCCTATTTAAGCATTTTATCCTTGAAAATTTGATTTAGTACACATTATGAGTTAAGAACTTTTGTGTTGCCACTTTGTGAATGAAAATGTAACTTTGGAAATTGATTTGATTTTTGTATGCAATATTTGAATAAATTGTTTTAAATTGATTTTGGATTCACACTTAGCATGACAGTGCCATATTATTTCTCCATTTATGGGGTTGAGATAGATTATTTTCCTCCCTCTCTGGTTTACTAGTTGAGGTTGTAGATCGGATGAGTACTCATTAGCTAGCTAGCCACCTCCCTCATTGATTTCGATTAGTGGGGTTGTAGATTGCTTTGTCGTGGTGTACAACACGGCATTGATCGGAAATTTTGTATCATGGCTTAAGTTGTGTATGAATTGGCAACACTGTGTTTATTAAATTATTTGACCAAAATTATGCTATAATGAGTTTTGATAAATTGTGAAATGTGATTATGAAATATTCAAATTGTGAATTTGTCAAGGAATGTTTTATGTACTGTATTTCAATTTTTATTATACACCACTGAGTATTTTTATACTCAGCGATAGCTTATTTTGCTGTCGCAGATAAAGGCAAGGAAAAAGCAGCAGAGTGAGCTGCTGAATTGGCAAGAACTTCTTTGATCACTTTTGTACGGGTATTTATTTATACCCTTGTAATTATTTGATGTAAACATTGTAATGTTTTATGTATCAATGTAAAGTTGAGCAGTTATGTAGTAACTTATAATAATAGTATTTTAGATTTTTTTTTTGTAAACTAAGACCTGTATATATAAATTAAATTTTAAATGCAATGTGAATGAAATGACGAAATATTTTGAGATGACAAACTTTGATTGAATTGTGGAATTGATTTGAGTTATGTTGAATTGAGATTAATTGGAGGTTAGGAGTTGTGGAAAATTTTATTAGAAGTATTTTTCTCAGGTATTTGAAGAACTGTTTTCTCAAAATACAGACGGCACTCTTTCGAAATTTTTATAAAATTTGCAGAAAAATTAAAATGGGCAAAAGTTTTAACTAGTTTTGAAACTTCAATTAGATGATTTTAATTCCTACCCAAATGCTCACCACTTCCAAAAAGTAATAAAATGGTTTTAAAATCCCTTGTAGAGTACTTAATGAATTATCGGTTGGTGAAATCCGGTAGTTCATTTGGTATTCTACAGGATCATGTTATGCCTTACAGAGGGGTAAGGTGTGACATGCTTTAGTGGTATCAGAGCATGGTTTTGCAATAAATTTTGACTATTTATGTGAATATTTCTTTGATAAGTACAACTGCAAAAGTGTCTTTAATTGATACATATGACATATTTACATCATCAATATGCACTAACGGAGGTCAACCTCCTTGTGTTTGATCTCAAGAAGTAGAAATTTTTGGAAAACGGAATGGAAGAAGGAGATCATTCCGTGGAGCAATCTGTCGAGGCTGAGGTCCAAGGAGAAGCCCCATCACTCCAGAACGTGAGTGGGTCAGCCACTCCAGCTCCTACTCCAGTACCGCAGTTTCCTGCTTAGTTTGCACAGTAGATGGCTGCGTTTTTCCAATAAATGGCGGGAAATGTGCCACCTCAAGTTCAGATACAAACACCCATAGCACAACCACAGCCCTCGGCTCGGCAATATGAAAAATTGATGAAATTTGGGGCCACCGAGTTTAAGGGCACTGTGGACAGTGATTAGAGCGAATGGAATGAGTTTTCAGAAAGCTACAGTGTGCAGAAGAGCTGAAGTTCGAGTACTTTGTTTCTTTGTTGCAAGGGGATGCATATGAATGGTGGAAGACCATCCCCCACAGCCTTGTTGAGCCACCTGTGTTGACCTGGTTAGACTTTTTGAGGGAGTTTCGACAAAAGTGGGTTCTCGATGCCTATGTGGATATGAAGTTACAAGAATTCCTGAGTTTGAAACAAGGGGATAGAACAATAGCAGAGTATGAACGGGACTTTTCAAGACTAAACCACTATGCTGGAAGCTTAGTCTCCACCCCCAGAGACAGATGTAAGAGGTTTGAGTCCGGGTTAAGGCCGAATCTGAGGATGCAAGTTATGGGATTCAGACACCAGAATTTTTCTGAGCTGATTTCACAAGCCCTGGAACCGGAAATGATAGAATCAGAAGGGGCAATGAAGAAGGGCACACAAGAGAAAGAGAAGACTGAAAAGACTACTGGTCAAGCACCTGAAAGTGGTTCAGGGAAGAGGAAACAGTCTGGAGGATATAGCTCTCGCAGATCTGGCAGAGGCAGATTCTCTAGCCAAAGACTACCTCGGTCTGGTTAGCAGACCCAACAAGCTTCTCAAGGATCTTTATCAGTCCGACAGTGTGAAACCTGTGGTAGAACACACGGTGGGGTGTTTTTCAAGGCCATAGGTGCATGCTATAACTGTGGAGGGAGCGGACATTTTGCTAAGAATTGTACTAGTCCACGCCGGTCTGGACCTTCTGCTACATTTGAGGGATCAGCCCAAGTCTCTACACCTAGAGGGTCACAGCCAGCTGGTAGAGGTAGAGGCAGAGGTAGGGGTCCTGGTAACACTCCTGGAAGTCAAAGCACTGTTAACCAGCCAGTACCCAGTAGCGCACCAGTCAGAGTGCATACAATGCGTCAGAGGGAGGAGGCTGAAATATCAGACGTAGTAGCTAGTACTTTACTCATCCTTGACCAAGATGTATATGTGTTATTTGATCCTGGCTCCACACATTCATATGTCAGTGCTAGTGTGATGTATTCTACTGCTATTCAGTGTGTACCAATGGACTATGATGTGCTAGTAACTAGTCCATTAGGCCAGGAGGTCAAGGTAAATAGACTATATAGGGATTGTCCTTTGGTGATCCAAGGACACATTTTTCTGTCTAATTTGATTGAAATGCCCTTCAGAGATTATGACATTATCTTGGGCATGGATTGGTTAGCCAGGCATCATGCAATGATTGATCAGAGATCAAGATCACTTTTGGTCTCCCTCAGTATGGTGATGTAGTAATACATGGGGAGAGGCAGTTATTGCAGTCAAACATCATTTCAGCTGCACTGGCCAGAAAAATGATTAGGAAGGGGTGTGAGGCATACTTGGCACATGTGATAGACACCCAAGTGAGTAGTCCAGCATTGAGGGACATCCCTACGTTATGTGACTTTTCGGATGTATTTCCTTATGAATTACCAGGATTACCTCCAGAAAGGGAAGTACAGTTTGAAATTGATGTTATGCTTGGTGTAGATCCAATCTCCATAACGCCATATAGAATGGCACCAGCAAAACTAAAAGAATTGAAAATACAGTTGCAAGAGCTGCTTGATAAGGGTTTTATCCGCCGTAGTGTGTCACCTTGGGGAGCGCCAGTGTTGTTTGTAAAGAAGAAAGATGGCACTCTCCGGTTATGCATTGACTATCGGCAGTTGAATAAGGTGACAATAAAGAATGGATACCCATTGCCCCGCATTGATGACTTATTTGATCAGTTGAGGGGTGCAGTTGAGTTCTCCAAAATTGACCTGAGATCAGGTTATTTTCAGCTGAAAGTACAAGAGCAGAGTATTTCTAAAACTGCCTTTAGAACCCGCTATGGCCATTATGAGTTCTTGGTCATGCCATTCGAGTTAACTAATGCTCCGGCTGCTTTTATGGATCTGATGAATACTATCTTCAGACCATACCTCGACCAGCTTGTTGTGGTATTTATAGATGATATATTGGTTTCTTCGAGGAATTCAGAAGAGCATGATAGACATCTGCGCATTGTACTGCAAACTTTGAGGAAGAAACAACTATACGCCAAATTATCGAAGTGTGAATTTTGGCTGAAAGAAATATCTTTCTTGAGGCATGTAGTATCGGTAGAGGGTATTAAGGTGGATCCTAGCAAGATAGAAGCTGTCCTTAATTGGAAGCCACCCAAAAATATCACAGAGATTCGCAGTTTTCTGGGGTTAACTGGATACTACCGTAGATTTGTGAAGGGATTCTCCATGTTGGCATCTCCATTGACCAAGCTGCTTAGGAAAGATGTGAAATTTTGGTGGACGGATAAATGCTAGCAGAGTTTTGATGAATTGAAGAGGTGTTTGACTGAGGCTCCAGTCCTGACTTTACCTACACCGGGTAAAGAATATACAGTTTACAGCGATGCTTCTCACAATGGGTTAGGCTGTGTACTAATGCAAGATTGAAATGTCATTGCCTATGCATCACGCCAGCTGAAACTGCATGAGAGAAATTATCCGACACATGACTTGGAGCTTGCAGCTACAGTATTTGCTCTTAAGATCTGGAGACACTATTTGTACGGGGAGAAGTGCTACATCTACACAAATCATAAGACTTTGAAGTATTTGGGCACCCAGAAAGAGTTGAATTTGAGACAAAGGAAATGGTTAGAGTTTATAAAAGGCTATGATTGTCTGATAGACTATCAGCCAGGGAAAGCTAATGTTGTGGCTGACGCCTTAAGTCGCAAGACTATGGTAAGTCTATGGGTTACTCCTTTGTCTATGGTACATGAGTTGAGATCATTACATGCCAGCTTAGAGATTAATGATGAGGGGCAGACAGCAGTTGCATGGCATGTACAGCCAGTGTTGATTGATCGATCGTAATGGTCGCTCAAAATGATCGAGATCGTGAGGTCGTTGGAAGAAGTCCAACAGGGCAAGAAACCAGAATTCTCAATAAGAGATGATGGTCTATTGCTACTCCAGGGCAGAATGTGTATTCCTAATTATGTTGATTTGAGGCAGATCATTTTGAAGAAAGCACATGAGTCTCCTTTTACCATGCACGCTGGTGGTACAAAAATGTATAGAGGGCTAAAGGAGCATTACTGGTGGATGGGTATGAAGAGAGATGTGGCAGAGTTTGTTTCTAAATGCCTAACTTGTCAGCAAGTGAAGGCAGAGCATCAAGTACCAACTGGGTTGTTACATCCACTACCAGTGCCAGAATGGAAATGGGAGAGAATAACTATGAATTTGTGATGGGACTTCCGAGGACACAGAAGAGTCATGATGCAGTTTGGGTCATTATTGACAGACTGACTAAGTCTGCTCATTTTCTGCCTGTTCGGATGGACTATAGTCTAGAAAGATTGGCCAAGTTGTACATTGATGAGATAGTAAGACTGCATGGAGTGCTAGTATCCATCGTATCTGACAGAGATCCTAGGTTCACTTCTAGATTCTTGGGTAGTCTTTAGAGAGCCCTAGGAACTAGATTGAACTTCAGTACTGCATTCCACCCACAAATAGATGGCCAATCTGAGAGGGTAATTCAGATCTTAGAGGACATGCTACGAGCTTGTGTGATTGAGTTTGAGGGCAGTTAGGACACACACTTGCCTTTGATTGAGTTTGCTTACAACAACAGCTACCAATCAAGCATTGGGATGCCTCCATATGAAGCTTTGTATGGCAGAAAATGTAGAACCCCATTGTGTTGGGATGACGTGGGTGAAAGGAAGATGATTGGGCTCGAAATTGTTCAGCAGATTGAGGAGAAAATCAGGGTGATCAGAGATCAACTTAAGACTGCATCAGACCGTCAGAAGTCCTATGTTGATCTGAAGAGAAGGGATATTGAATATGTAGTGGGTGACAAAGTATTCCTCAAGGTTTCCCCATGGAAGAGGATTATGAGATTCGGCAGAAAGGGGAAAATGAGTCCTCGCTTCATTGGGCCTTATGAGGTTCTGGAAAGAGTGGGTCCTTTGGCATATCGGTTGGCACTACCTCCAGAGTTAGAGAAGATACATAATGTCTTTCATGTGTCCATGTTGAGGAGGTACAGAGTAGACCCATCTCTTGTACTACTGGTAGAAGAAATTGAAGTGAATCCAGACCTCACATATGAAGAAGAACCCATAGAGATTCTGGCTTATGAAGTGAAACAGCTACGGAACAAGCAGATACCATTGGTAAAAGTGCTGTGGAACCATCATTTGGGCCAGGAGGCTACTTGGGAACGAGAGGAGGACATGAGGAGACAGCACCCATAGCTGTTCAGAGATTGATACCAGGTAAAATTTCGAGACGAAATTTATTTTAAGGGGGGGAGAATTGTAACACCCCTATTTGCATAGCCTGGTATATTTCACTATTCCGGTGACCAGTGTCGGTCCTGATAATTAAGGGGATTAGAGTCTCACTCAAGATAACTAGATAAGCCATAAACACAAATAATTAGTAATTGTCAATTAGCTAAGTATAAATAAGAAAAACATAACATAAGAAGTTAAATGAGCTGAGAGTCACAGCGATGGATGACCTTCTCGAGAAGGATTGCGAAGTCGATTTAAACTCAAATTTCGAATCGTAAAATGTGACACCGCGGTCCTTAGGACTATTGCGAGCACAGTGGAAAAGAGAAAATCATGAAAAAGAATTGTTAAGCCGGTCAAATAATTAGGTCAGGGAGCCAGAAGAAATATTGAATTATTTACAAATCGGGTTGAACTGGCGAGGGGCAATTTGGTCAATTGACCCCGAGAGCTGACTCTTGACCTAACTGTCAAAAACAATTAGAGAAAAGAAAATTTCAGAGTCGGAAATTAAATTAAAGAACTAATGGAAAATAAATAGAAAAATAAAAGGAAAATGAAACAGGTGAAAAGAGATGACATCATGCATGACATCATGCATGATGCCATAAATATTATAATTAAAAATTAAATTTATGGTAATTTGTGGTCTTCCTAAAGACATAAAAAAAGAAAAGAAAAGAAAAGAAAAAGAAAACACTTATCTTCTTCGAGTATCCGTCCACCTCTCCCTCTCATCTCCATGGTTGTCCTCCATTGAAGCTTGCACTCAAGCTTAAATTCCCTCACTTAACCTTAATATTTTCCATAAACACCTCATCAAAGCTTGTTACCTCAACTTAAGAAGAAGATTGAAAGAGGAAAGAAAAGGCAAAAGATAGAGAATTGAAGGATTTGAAGTTCTAAGAAAGGTTAGTAAGCAAACTTGACACTTTTAGTTTGATTTTTACATTTTTAACTTATTGAACTTGGAAATAAACTTTAAATGAAAAGAAAATTTTTGTTGAAGGACCATATGTGAATTCAGCCAGCTTGATAGGGTGTTGGATTTGATAGTGTTTAGTTAAACTAAACATAAATTAGAGCTTAAATAATGTTGAATATGTGATTAGTGTAATGATTTGATTAGGAATTAATCAATGGCATGAACTAGGGTTTTGGCATCTAGGGTTTTGGAAGACAAAAATGTGAGAAATTGTTAAATGATGTGTTGGACTTGGTTTGAGGTGAGAAATGGTCATTTGTAACCAATTGGAGTATGTTAGAAGTGTTGGAACCAAATGCAAATTCGGATTGCTTAGGGTCATGCTGCAGACAGTAGGACCAAGGTCCCTTTTAGGGACCAAAACTGAAAATTTACAAGTCCAATTGGTGTGAGGCTAATTGGGAATGAAAATAGGCACAAAATGGAACATTTTTCATTTAGGAATCATGCCCAAAAAAGTGACCAAAACCTAGTGAACAAATTGACCAAATCTGGACTTAGGCAATCCGACCTGTACAAAAATGACCAAATGAACAACTGTTCATTTGACCATAACTTGCGCTAGGCAGGTCTAAATGACCTGAAATTTTACCAGTGGAAAGCTGAGATATAGACCTAAAACTTTCATGAAGAACACAAATCCAAATTATGCCCTTAACCAAGTCATTTAGCCACCCAAAGTTGGTGACCTAAAACTGCTAGAACCAGTTTGGTGCCCAGAAATCTGGGTTAAGTTCAATCCGGCAGCCATGATTCAAATGGCTACAACTTGAGCTACAAAACTCCAAATGGAGTGATTTAAAAAGGAGAATAAATTTAAGACATTAAGGGACAATTTCTATGAAGAAAACTTAGCCCAATTCTAACAGCAAAATGACCAACGGAACAGTGCAACATAAGACACCAAAACTGAAAATTTGCAATTTTGCCAAAAAGACCTAAGTTTTGAGAAAACAACCAAAACCAACAAAATTGGTGACCAAAATGTGGTATGTGAGTATAGTTGGAGTTCCCATACCTTTTAAGTATAAGAAAGTTAATATTTTGACTTAAATAGTATCATAAATAGTAACCTCAACATGAAATTTGCAAGAATGAAAGTTTAAACATATTGGAATTAGTTATTGGAATTGTTATGAAGTAAAGATACTGAGACACTATAAATTTTGTATTTCAGCTGAAAAAGACTCGGAAAGTCTGAGAGACTGATTCAAGGCCTAGAGGTGACTCACGTCAGGTTTGTGCACAATAAACCCTATTTAAGCATTTTATCCTTGAAAATTTGATTTAGTACGCATTATGAGTTAAGAACTTTTGTGTTGCCACTTTGTGAATGAAAATGTAACTTTGGAAATTGATTTGATTTTTGTATGCAATATTTGAATAAATTGTTTTAAATTAATTTTGAATTCACACTTAGCATGACAGTGCCATATTATTCCCCAATTTATGGGGTTGAGATCGATTATTTTTCTCCCTCTCTGGTTTACCAGTTGAGGTTGTAGATCGGATGAGTACTCATTAGCTAGCTAGCCACGTCCCTCATTGATTTCGATTAGTGGGGTTGTAGATTGCTTTGTCGTGGTGTACAACACGGTATTAATCAGAAATTTTGTGTCATGGCTTAAGTTGTGTATGAATTGGCAATACTGTGTTTATTAAATTATTTGACCAAAATTGTGCTATAATGAGTTTTGATAAATTGTGAAATATGATTATGAAATATTCAAATTGTGAATTTGTCAAGGAATGTTTTATGTACTGTATTTCAATTTTTATTATGCACCACTGAGTATTTTTATACTCAGCGATAGCTTATTTTGCTGTCACAGATAAGGGCAAGGAAAAAGCAGCAGAGTGAGCTGCTGGATTGGCAAGAACTTCTTTGATCACTTTTGTACGGGTATTTATCTATACCCTTGTAATTATTTGATGTAAACATTGTAATGTTTTATGTATCAATGTAAAGTTGAGCAGTTGTACAGTAACTTATAATAATGGTATTTTAGATTTTCTTTTTGTAAACTAAGACCTGTATATGTAAATTAAATTTTAAATGCAATGTGAATGAAATGATGAAATATTTTGAGATGACAAACTTTGATTGAATTGTGGAATTGATTTGAGTTATGTTGAATTGAGATTAATTGGAGGTTGGGAGTTGTGAAAAAATTTATTGGAAGTGTTTTTCTCAGGTATTTGAAGAACTGTTTTCTCAAAATACAGACGGCACTCTGCCGAAATTTTTATAAAATTTGCGAAAAAATTAAAATGGGCAAAAGTTTTAACTAGTTTTAAAACTTCAATTAAATGATTTTAATTCCTACCCAAATGCTCACCACTTCCAAAAAGTAAGAAAATAGTTTTAAAATCTCTTGTAGAGTACTTAATGAATTATCGGTAGATGAAGTTTGGTAGTTCATTTGGTATTCTACGGGATTATGTTATGCCTTACAGAGGGGTAAGGTGTGACAATTTCAAAACATTTAAATCAACTCATCACATTGCATTTAAAATATTTACTTTACATCTACAAGTTTAATTTACAACATAACTCCAAAAATAATACTATTACAATTTACTGTACAACTGCTCAAGACCAATTACAAAATATACATACAATCATATACATTAAAATAAATATGTACAAAAGGGTATAATTCAATACTCGACAAAAATCCAAAAGTGAAGTACTTTTAGTCCTTAGCAGCTTACTCTGCTGCTTTACCAGTCTCTCTACTTGCGACAGCAACGAAAAGCCATCGCTGAGTATAATTACTCAATGGTGCACAACATAACAAAATACCAATTTATGCATAAATTAAATCATGATTAGTCCAAATATAGTACTAGAATTGATAAACAGATACACAACACAATTTAAAATTTTAATCAAAGAAATTTTCACTTCAAAAGCCATAAAACAATTTTTATAAAATCACACAGTCATATCATGCCATCAATATATTTTTCATCTCAATAGCCAAAGGCTTATGAGGAATACCAAGGCTAGCTAGCTCAATCTATGGGTACCCATTCAAATTTCTTCCTCTACTGGCACACACCTCAATACTTCAGCCAGAGAGGGAATACAAAACAAATTCCTCCCACTAGTCAAGCTAGTGAGGCATTCAGAAATTTGGTCATGATATTGCGGTTTCAAACTATTTTAACAATTTTCTAAATAGTAATTTGCAAATCAAACACATACAATTTATTTTCCCAATAGTTTAGGTCAATAGCATATTGTTCCTTTAAATCAAAATTTTCTATACAAATAAGTCAAAATTTAATTTTTCATAGTCCATTCCACATAATTTGCAAAAGAAAATTCAAAGAAGTTTTTATGTTGTGCACAAACCTCGTACGAGTCACCTCTTGGCCTTGAATCGATATTTCCTTTCCTTTCTCAGTAGTCTTTTCAACTGAACACACAATTTACAGTGTTTTAATATCATAACTTATCATAAATCCAATAAATAAATTCATGTCTACTAAATTCTAGCCCTAATATGCTTAAATTAACGTTCTTTGAAATTTGCATTTCGGGATTATTATTCATGGCACTATTCAAGTCAAAATATTAACTTTCTCATGGTTCATAGGTATGTGAATTCCAATTACACCCACATACCACATTTTGAGTGTTAAATTTGTTGGTCTTGATTGCCATTTTAATTTCTAGGTCTCCTAAGAGAATTTTCAAATTTTCAGTTTTGGTCCCCTGTCTTGCACTGTTCCATTGGTCTAGTTATTGTGGAAATTTAGCTAAGTGTTCTTCATAAAAGTTGTTCCTTATTGTCTTATCTTTAATTACCTTTTTTAATCACTCCATTTGGAGTTTTTTAGCCTAATATATGGTCTTTTTTCTAAGGCTGGCCGGATTAGTTCAAACCTAGAATTCTGGGCATTTTCTTGGTTATGGCAGTTTTAGTGTGCTGACTGTAGCTCACTTTTTAAATAGTTTATGGTCAGAATTTGAGTTTGTGTTCTTCACCAAAGTTGTAGTGCTATGTCTCAGCTTTCCATCGGTATAAAATTCAGGTCATTTGGACCTTTCTACACCAAGTTATGGCCAAATGAACAAACACTACAAACACTGTTCATTTGGTCATTTTGATACAGTGGCAGTGCACATTACCCGGATTTGACCTAATTGTTCACTATCTTAATGTCATTTTCTAAGCATGGTTCTGCATGAAAATTGTGTCATTATGTGTCTACTTTCATATCAAATTAGCTTCACACCAATTGGGTTGGCAAAATTTTAGTTTTGGTCCCTGAAAGGGACCTAGGTCATGCTGCCCAAAGGTGAACACTCTCCAATCCGAATTGATTTGCATTTCTACTCATTCCAACACATCTCAATTGGTCACAATTGACCATTTCTAACCTCAATTAGGGCTAATTGCATCAATTGACCATTTCCTCCAATTTTTCTCCCAAATTTCAAGATCTCAAGAACCCTAATTGTGTAATTCATGCAAGTAATGAAATTAAAGTGCATAATCTTAATCTACATACTTAATTCAACTTCTCTACCACTTTAGTTTCATCAAATTCAAGCAATTTCAATTCCCCTAAAGGCTGGCCGAAAATCCCTCTTGGCCTCACATGAGTAATTTATTTGATTTCTCCATAATTTCTAAGTTTATGCAACCATAAACACATGAATTTAATTAGAATTTGCAAGTTTAAGATATTAACCTTTACTTTGAATTTCTGTTTCTCAATTGCTTCACTTTCTACTTTCTCTTTGTTCTTCAATCTTCTTGTCTATGGTGAATTAGAAGCTTTTGAGGGTTTAGGGTTGAAATTTTTGGGGTAAAAGCAAGTTATTCAAGCTTGAATAACTTGTTAATGGAGGGCAACCATGGAGGTGGAAGGGAAGAGAGGTTCAGCCGGCTGGTTGGGAAGAAGGAAATTAATGTTTTTCTTTTAATTTTTTTGTATTTATCTAGCTTTTTTTGACTTAGTCAAATTTTAGTTAATTAAAATTGAATTATGATGTCATGTGTGAGGTAATGTGATGTAATAAGTCCTTTTTCTTTTCTTTTTCTATTTCCTTTAATTTTTTTCCATTCTTATTTAATTTAATTCTATATTTCAAAATTTTAATTTCTACAATTTTATTGGATAGTTAGGTCAGGAGTCACCTCTAGGGGTGAATTTACCAGTTTGTCCCTCGCCGGATTGATCCAATTTACAAATAATCCGATATTTCTTCTGGAGTTCTGACCTAATTATTTATCCTACTTATCAACTCTTTTCTGTGATTTTCTCTTTTCCACTAGGTTCGCAATAGTCCTTAGGATCGCGGTGTCACAATTTCCTGTTCAAAATTAGGATTACAGTTGACCTCGCAGTCACTTCCCGGTGAGGTCACCCATCGCTATGACCCCCGGCTCATTTAACTTTTTATGCTTTGTTTTTCTTATTTATACTTCACTATCTGGTAATTACTATTTATTTTCATTCAGGGGTTTTCTAGGTGACTTAAACATGATTCTATTCCTCTTAATTGTCCGGACCGACACCGATTACCAAAATAGTGAAATATACTAGGCTATACATATAGGGGTGTTACAGTTTATGTCAAACCCTAATTGCTTAGAGTCATATGTCCTCATCTTAATTCTAATTCTTGATTAATAAGACTTTACAATCAGAAACACCTTTCTAAATAAGTCTGTTTGTCTTGGCTAGGAACTTTATTCATTAAGAATAATTAAAATAGACATAGAATTTTATCCCTAAGAATTTTATCCCATAGAATTTCATTAAGAATAATTAAAATGGATTCCATCTTAGCTTAATTAACACCTATCTCCATATATAACTAGTCAGACCCAACACACACCCGTATACTCATACCCAGTATAAGTATATAAGCGGTATCAAACTCAAATCACCTATATACAAGATAATCGTGTCATCTCAGGTCAAGAGATTATATAAACTATTATGATCCATATGATAATGTATTGACAAGAGTAAACTCCATATACATATCATCTTAACGTCACTAGTTTAGCCTACTTATCTTATAAGTGCTCACCATGTTTGTTATATGGCATAAGACTCACAATTCCATCTTATTAATATCTCATACTAATCCATAGAAATAAACATAGGTGACAGTCTACATGGATAAATCATACCCAATGAAGTATCCTTGACTGTGAACCAAAATTTATAACACTTATACTAGGTTGTTTCGTCACTCATATTCTTAACACCTAAAGAATGGAACATCTGAAAAGCTGTTAAAGGGTATTTTCAATTAAATTTAAATAATTTAAATTAAAAGAAAAAATATATACCATTAAAGAGAAATTTATATTTACAAGATACAAATTACTAGTTATGCTCTAGGATATACTACTAGCAATAATTTAGAATGAAGTCCTTACACGCAAGAGATTGGGGAACATCTTGCATTCTCATATTGATGATTGAATCCTTCCTCATTTATGAGATTCTGGATTCATTGGTATTGCCTTATTAGGACTTTTTTCACTTGACTTGCACCTAATAAGTGCCTTTGTAGAGCGATGGCGATTGGATTCCTGTATATTTATGATGCTGATTGGTGAGTGTACAATCACTCAACAATATATTGGTATTATTATAGGTTTACCAGTTAATGGTTCTCCTGTTACTAGGCCAAGATAACTAGTTAGCACTTTATGAGATGTTATTGGGAGCTACGCTACCACAACAAATGGTAAGAGGGCATACACTTAAATTGTCATGGCTAGCTGAGGAGATTGGAACTATTCTAGAAAATGCCAATGAATTGACTATGTTAAGGCGTTCAAGAGCATATATATTACGGCTTATCAGATCTATATTTTTGAACAAACAAACTCATGTGTTAAGTTGATGTTCCTACCACTTTTGGACGACATGAGGGAAGCTGCGAAATTCAGTTGGGGAGGAGCCTGTTAGCCTTTCTTTATTAAGAGCTATGTCATGTTACTATCATGGAAATGAAGGGGATATCAAGGTCCCTTTTCATTTTGCAGATATGGGCCTGGGAAATATTTAAAATAATCTCTCCATCTTTAAAAGATCCATTAGCACCTGATGATTCACCACTAGGTGCTAGGTATGTATATAACTTTTTTTGTTATTAACATGTAAACAAAATTATTTGTATTTGATTAACATAAAAGAGTTTTTCCAATACAAGTGGAGTAGAAGCAAGCAAATTACTGAACTAATAACCCATGTGCTACCACAATTCTAGTACAACCTTGATCGGATGCGATCTCAATATGTAAACCACACTTGCCTCATTTCAATTTAAATAAGTATATGTTATATTAATCATTAATTTTTTCCTGAACCCTAAACCGTAAAATTAATGTTTTGTTGATAATGCAATTTGCAAATTAAATGGGAACCATATAGTAAAGAATTATTGGATGAGCTCCCACACATGTTTGTTCAAGGCCGTGCCATATGGAAAGTAATGGTGCCATTAATATGTTTTCATATTATTAAATGGCACCAACCAAATAGGGTGCTCAGGCAATTTGGAATGATTTAGCCTATTTCATGCTTGTTGATGCAAACAGACGCCATTCACAAGTTTACTCTCAGACTAAGTGAGAGTAATTGGGAGCCCCACAATGCAACTTATATTAATTGATGGAATAGGTGACAACAGTTAATTGTTCAAGGGCAAGAAATAGTACAGCCACTCTTCCATTATTCTAAATATATGGAGTAATACCATCGAGTTGCAAGATGGTGGATCTCAATTAGTGGAGCTACTGCTGGTTCTATGGTAATGATCAACAAGATCTATTTTTCCTTAATTAAATACTTACTAATAATAATATTAAACTTTTTTAAACCCATAATAGAAAATAATAACTTTTTCATGCATTGTTATTTATAAGAGAAGATACACAAGGTGATGCAGAAGATAAGAAAGACCAGGGAAAACATCGAGTTCTTCGACCGAGTTAACACATAAGGAGAACTGGTTGTCGAAGATGACTTAATTGAATAGTTGTCTTAATTTATATATTTATTATAGTGATATTTTTATTTTGTTTTATTATATTACATATTTTAAACATTATGCTAAGTTTTTTATTTAAGGAAAAATTATTGTGTTCCAATCGACTTTTAAAGACAATGCAAGTTAGAAAAATATTTTCCGATTTAAGCCATCATATAGATTTAATTTTCCTAATAGAACAAAACAAATCAAAATAATATTGTGCTTTAATTATATGTTTGATTTTAACGTAAGCAACATTTTTATATGGATTTTATTAGCGAAAAATCCTAAAAATCAATCATTTAAATTTAACTTGTACATTTATAATATATCAGTTAATATTTTTTTAATAAACCAACAAAGACAATTTGACATACCTTTTCCATATAGAGTGATTAATTAGAACTTCTCTTATTGCTCTTACTATTACTGGTGAAAAATATAAAAATTAACAAGTTTAAATTCTGTAAACTAACAAAAATAACAAAATTTAAAAAAAATATATTTCCCATTCATATTAAAAATAACAGTATTAAATTTTATTAAAAAACTAAGATAATAATAATAATAATAATAATAATAATAATAATAATAATAATAATAATAAATGTTAGTAAAAAAAAACTAGTTAATATAACTTAAAATAGTATAAAATGGACATAGATGAGAGAGATGATTGAGCAGCCCCAAAAAAATTAAAGCAAAGGTGAACTAAGAGGTGTTAGGTTTTTAATGTTATATGGGCGTTATTCTTACTAGCATCTCATGCAAAATAAATAAATAAATAAATAAAATTAAAAAGATTTAATAAATAGCAATATAAGTAGTTTAATAAAAATAATAATTAAATTAATAACAAATGTAAATAAATTAATAAATAATTTTATTATAAATTAATAATATTCTAAATTAATAAACAATATTAATTTTGATAAATAATAAATAATAAAAAAATATAATAAAATAAAAATGAAAAATAAAAAATAGATAAACAAAATATAAATAAAATATAATAAAATATGTTAATAGTGAAAGATCAATGGAAGAATCTCACCTGGAACCAATAATGGCAAAACGCCATTTTAATTGGTGACCCATGGCGCTGAGTTTTAATTAGCGTCACCAAATCAAAAAGCTGCCTCCCACACCAAACAATATTATAATTAGCTTCCAAGCTCTATTAATGCTAGTATGAATTGTGTTTTTTTAATTTTTATTCTACCCAACTCCACTTAACAAAATTCACTCTCCATTGGTAATTTTTCTCAAACTAATCCCTTTCTGGTTAATTCGTTTTCATAATATATCCGTACGGTAAAAAGCTCCACTGAAGAGGGGATGATCTTGAATGGATCTATTAGAGCCAGTGGCATGGGAATAGTGACAAGAAGAATTGGGTCTCCGTTCTGTGAGGTGGGACTTGGAGGACGATTTGGTATCTTAGCAGGCGTTGTGGAGCTGAGTAAATGGATCTGTGTGATTGTGTATCACTCCCGAAATGACAGCAAGAAGGGGCTCCCTTTTTATCATTTTAAGAGGCTTTCAAGAGACATTTTTAAAAAAATGATTTTTGGTAACAATTGCTTACAAAATTACTTTCTCTCAAATCCAAATTGCCTCCTCTTTGAATAGGAGAAGATAATGGGTATTTATAAGTGATAAAAGCCCTAAAATTAAGGGTGTGAATATAAGATGACAAAATGAATGGTTGTGATTAAAAAGATTATTTTCTTTTTATTTCTTTTCAATCAAAAGTGTAAAAAATTTATCCTTACAAAATGAAATATTAAGATTAATACTTTAAGATTAATATATTAGAAATAGCAACGTTGTGGAGGAATAGCAACTTCTAGAAAGTGAGGTTTTCATACACAAAGAAAATATCAATTCTAATCTTTATTAGTATGAGGTGGATTGTACTATGCACAGTGTTCTACTGTGGAAGTGTCCACGCGTACCACATCAATTGACGACAGGAAGATTCTGACATCTTTATTTCGCAAAGTCAAATTCAACCTACAATAAAGGGCTCCAGCCTAGTGCCGACAGTTTTAATGCTTAAGTTAGAAATCTGGGAATGAGAAACAAAATGCATGATAATGACATAGCCACATGCCATGGTAGATTGTATAATGTGACATTGAAGATTGGCCTTTCATACGTTTGCTTAGAGGGCTATTTATAGTGGAGAATATATAATCTTTAAAGGACCTGAACTCCTATTCAGAGTGGACATTATTCATCAAGTTATCATAATTTAGATATATGTGATGTTTGTTGGAGTAAGAAACTTATTTCATGTTGATAATAATTTTGTAATTAGGAGTAGAAATTGTATTTCAATAAGAAATAGAATAAGTTCGGTAGAAGATAATTATCATTACAGATTAAATTTCAAATTTCTCTTTTTTTAGTTCGTTCTTAAATTAAATTATTAGTTTTATTAATATTTAATATTGAATTATTTTGTCAATTTTTTAATACTTATTTAAGCTTTTCTTTTAATAATTAACTCCAATTGAAATTCGAATGAGAGATTTTACAATTTTGTAAACAACTTTACTACTATCAAATCAAAGCTCATTAGTTTAAAAAGAGATTTATAATTATAGATTGCTTAAGAGCTTGCTTTATATTTTCTACAGAATAAGAAGACATGACACCCACCCAATATACATGCAGATTTGGTACTGTAATACATGTATTATGGTTTTAATTTGGTAATTAAGGGTCGATATCTAATCTCAATTGATTGATTAAGTGAAATGAATCCTTTTCTTCGCCAATCAGTGATAAAACAGTGGCTGCAATGTGACTGGAACTAAGCCCTGCTTCTTCCGTCTGATCTTTCTGTGATCCATGATCTATGTGTCTGTCCGGGAGCACCATAGGCCTCCACTGTACCAGCCAAGTACAAAAACATATGGCTTTTAGAAGTAAGTCTTCAATTTGATTTAGGAAGCTGCAAAAATTTAATGTACTAACAACCATGGATGGCAAGGAATATGGGTATTATTTAATAAATCTGAATTTATTTTAATTATATACTTTCAAATTTCGTCCGAATAGAGTTTAGTCAATTGAATACTCAAAAAAAGTCAATGCATTGCCCTCCATCCTTAGTAATCAGGCTAAATTTAATTAATTTTTCTATATTTTTTATTTATTTGATTTCAATTGAGATTCAAACTCACCGTTTTAAAGTGTGGAGTGTATTGAAAAGAGCCCCTTATCCATGAAACTTTGATGGGAGGGCTACCTTTTTATCATGTGGTCTATGCGTACATACCTTGATATTTCCATCTAGTAACCCATTCAAGGCCAAGAAATGGGAGACATGAGAGCTGAAACCTCCAATGGAACCTTCTTCAATAGTGATAAGGATCTCATGCTCTTGAACTAATTCTCTAATCAATTCTCTATCAAGAGGTTTGCAGAATATTGCATCAGCAACTGTTACTGAGATGCCTAGTTCTTGAAGGTGCTTTGCTGCTTGCAAACAGCTTTGTACTATTGTTCCATATCCCAGAAAAGCAACCCTATTACCCTTCCTTAGGATTCTTCCCTTGCCAACCTATAATGAAAGTTGCAATGTAAAAACGTATAATTTGTGCACAAAAATGATGAATAAAGTTAAGTACCTCTAATGGGGTACCCTTGTTGTTTGATGGAAGAGGGGAGAAGCCAATCCCATTTCCTCTAGGGTACCTAAAGCAACAAGGACGATCATCAATGGCTGCAGCTGTGGCCACCATGTGCATGAGTTGAGTCTCATCTGAAGGAGCCATAACCACCATGTTAGGTAAACAAGCCATGTAAGTAACATCAAAGGCTCCACAATGGGTTGGACCATCTGCACCAACAAGGCCAGCCCTGTCTATTGCAAATCTCACAGGAAGCTTTTGAAGGTCCACATCATGAACCACCTGCGTATCACCAATGAGAAATTTAACTACAGATTCAAAATTTGTTGTTTGAAAATCAATTAAATGGAAATTAATTAAGGCATAAGCAGAGTAATTTTAATTTATTTACCTGATCATAACCTCTTTGAAGGAAAGAAGAGTAAATAGCACAGAAAGGCTTAAGGCCTTCAGCAGCTAAACCAGCAGCAAAGGTAACAGCATGCTGTTCTGCTATACCGACATCGAAACATCTATCTGGGAATTGTTTTTGAAACAAATTAAGTCCTGTGCCTCCTCCCATTGCAGCGTGGATGGCTACGATCTTATCATCTCTCTCTGCTTCAGCAATCAAAGACTCAGCAAAGTATTGGGTGTAGGAAAGAGTATTTGATTTGGACTTTAATTGCTTCCCAGAGGTTGGGTCAAATTTCACAACACCTAAATAAAACAAAAACCATTAATTTCCAATTAATGATGAAAGTATAAAAACGTACATTTAGCTGAAGAACTCTGTGTGTGTGTACCATGCATCTTATCAGGTGCAATTTCAGCTGGAGAATAGCCTTTGCCTTTCTCAGTAATAACATGAATAAGAACAGGTCCTGGTGCAGGCATGGCCTTGACTTTGCCTAATATGTAGACAAGGTCTTCCACGCTGTGGCCATCAACTGGACCAATATAGTATAATCCTAGTTCTTCAAACAAACAGGTCCCAGAACCACCCACCATTCCCCTCACATAAGAGTCCACCTTAGCTGCCATTTCATGCGTTTGCCCTCCAATTTGCCTTGTGATGCCCTGTGAGCGTATCAAAATCAAACCCATTAATATTTTTTGATGTTGTGATAAAAAAACACTCAATCTAAACGATTTAAGTTTACAAGTGTGGCTTAGGCCAAAAAAGAAAGTGAAGAGTTCAGGACTAACCTTTGCAGCTTCACGCAGCTGGCGAAGCTTCCTGCTTGATTGTAGCTTTGTTAAGGCTTTGCTCAGAGCACCAACTGGAGGTGCAGGACCATCCACAGTCGCAGTAGGCAAAGAAACTTGCTTATTGTCATTCAATATGATAATGAGATTTGAATCAAGATATCCTGCATTGTTCATGGCCTCGAAAGCCATTCCTGCAGTCATGGCACCGTCGCCGATAATCGAAATTACATGATTGTTCTTCCCTAGCAAGTCTCTACCAACTGCCATTCCTAGGCCTGCTGAAATGCTAGTAGAACTATGTCCAGCTCCAAAGGCATCATATTCACTTTCATTTCTCTTGGGGAACCCTGCAAGCCCAAAAGTTTGGCGAATCGTATGCATTCTTGATCTCCTGCCGGTTAAAATCTTGTGTGGGTAGGCCTGCAGATAGCCATAATGAAAAATGATAAATATTAATTTTGCATATTATAGAAATTTATTTCTTAATTTTTAAATTAATTTTTTCTATTCTTTCATTGAATTTTTAATTCTCATAATTTTACAAATGATTGTAATATTATTAAATTAAAATTATTATTTATTATTTAACATGATATTAATCATAATTAAATTTTTCAACCTGACCAGATTATTGAATCAATAAACACAAAAAATTAAGTATTTAAGATTCAACGGATCTAACCGTTACACTATTATATAATTTTAATAATGTATTATAAATAAATTATCTCTTAATAATAATAATACATTTATTATAGTTATTAATTTGATATGTTTTATAATAATTATAAAAATAATAATATACAATTTTAATTAAAATTAAAATTTATAACACAACAAATAAAAGGATATTTTATATACCTTTATAATATACAAGAGTATAAAATAATCACTAATAAGATAAATTATTGGCATAATTAGTTATTTGTACCATAATATGACAAAATAGATAAAATTTAATTTTTTTATTGCAATTAGTATATATGAATATTTTATTATTATTATTATTATTATTATTATTATTTTATTTTTATATAATTTTAATTTATCTTCGATAATAATATAATGAATATAATTATTTTATATATGATATTTATACATAATGAAGATAAAGAGCGTTAATGGTTAGCATGCAGTTAGGGGTGAGTATTCGGTTAATCGAATCGAATTAAATTTTTAATTAATTAAATTATTAATCAATTTTAAAATGTTAACTGAATCGAATCAAAATTAAGAAAAAATCAAAATTAATAAAAAAATAAAATATATATTTTATATTATTAATTATTTAATAAAATATTAATAAAAATATATTTATAATTCTTTTTTATTTATTAAAAATAATAAATATAATTTAATATTAATAAAATAATAATTATAAATTAAATATTATTATAAAATCATATAAATAATAATTATAAATAATATAATATTAATAAAATTATAATTAATATATTTATTAATAGAAATTTAGTTTATTTCAGCTACCAAACAAATAAAGGTAACAGAATTGAAAATCAAAAATCGAAAATTTTTATTATTATTAAATCAAAACTAAATCAAATCAAATTTACTTTTATCAAAATAATTAAATTTTATCAGTTCGGTTTGATTATAATCGAATAACGTACTCCCTTATGTGCAGTACAATTAGAATTGCCTTATTAGTGCTTCATAAATCTCGAGTTCAAGTATTTTATGTTACATTCAATCTTATTTCTTAAAGTGAGCAGATCTACCTATTTAAACTTGAGCGGTTTGATTATGACCAACCATTCCATTACGGTTCTAACAATGCTCATCATAACCTAAATTGGATTTAAAATCTCATACAAGAGAGATGATTTTAAAATAGAAAAATTTTTATATACAACCCATTTTTTACTTTAAAATATTATTAATAACTCCAAATGAGGTAATTGCCTCATTTTACCGCAGCAGACTTTCACAAATCAAATCCATTTCCATTATTGAAAACAATATCAAACATTGATTTTTTATTTTTCCTTATAAACTAATAAAAAAAACTAACAAATTTAGATTTTGTTTGTTTAAAAAAATATTTTCTTGTAAAATGTTTTCTTATTTTTTAATATTTAAAATATTTAAAAAAATAAAATTAACAAAATATTTTTTTAATTATAATATATTTAAATAAAATGTTGTTCACCTGATGGCCAACATCCCAAATGATTTTATCTTGAGGAGTATTAAAGACATGGTGAAGAGCCACAGTGAGCTCTGTCACCCCTAAGCTTGAACTTAGGTGCCCTCCAGTCTTTGAAACTGTATACACTATCTCTTCTCGCAGTTCTTCGGCCAATATCTCAAGCTCCTGCAAAATTTTAAATAATAAATATTCATCATCATGAGATTCACTTCCAAAAAAACTCTTCCACTTTCCAAAAAAAAAAAATAATTATTTTTCAGCTTTACGAGAATAGAAAGATTCTTCATGTGAATTGGGTAGTTTATAGTATCAAGAATTGGTGTAGATGGCTTATTTCCAGAGAAATTGGGAGTTGTTTTCTGCTTTTTCTGCTGCTCTCTCATAGCCATGTCGTTGATCATATCATCACTACTTGAAGTAGTTCCCATTGCAGCAGCTACCACTCCGTTGAACTTAGAGCACCAGAGATTTGTACTGGGTTTGAAATGGGCAGGAAGGAAACCTGATGATGTTAGAAGTGAACAAGCCATGTTTTTGTAATAAAAATTTTCGTTCTAATTCGCAGATGACTGGAACGTGTCAGGGTTTTTATAGATAGAAAGTGGGTGGAAACTTGGCTAGCTGGGTTGATTTAGAAAGTTCAACAACCCACTAATTATTTACATATTATAAAGGGGTAGTTTATTAATTTACCTTTTTAAGATGAATTACAAAGTATCTTAAATTTGTAAAATAATTGCAAGTTAAAATTATTAAGAAAAGATAGTAAAATAAAGGATAATATCAGGTATATATCTTAATTGTATGTAAATATATAATTATATTAAAAATATATAATATATCTAAAAAATTATATATATATATATATATATATATATATATATATATATATATATATATATATATATATATATAATCGGTTTTCGATTCAGTTTTTATATAGTTTCCGATTTGATTTTGATATAATTTTGATATGGTTCTTAATGAAGAATTAAAACTGAACTAAAGTATTAAAATAAGTTTGATTAAAAAAGGTTCCTGTCGATTCGCTGTGATTTTTCGGTTTGGTTTGGGACTTCTGAGAACCGTGCATAGCCCTATTGTCAATCAACAAAAATGTTTAGCCTTTTTCTATCTAATAAGCCTATTTTTTAATTTAAAATAATTATGTTTTTTAATTTTTATTTTATTAAAAAATTTTTACTCTATCTAAATTTATTATAATTTATTGTTAATTATAAATTAAATGACCAGAATAACCTTAATGTCATTTTTAATTTGAAATAATTATCACTGAAGTTTTTATTTTATAAATAGTATGGTCTTTTGATTTAAAGTTATTATATTTTACCATTAATTAATTTTAAATTCTCTCTCTCTATTCATTCTGCTCTTTCTCTCCACTTTCTTTATTCTCTCTACTCTCCCTATCTCAATTTCATATTATATGACATAACAACAATAAAACCATTAAACCTTAATTCCAACTATTTGGGATCTGTTATATACCAATTTCTGCTATGTAGAATAAAGTCCACCCATAATAGGTCCAAGCCCATATTTACAAGTCTAATGATAGACTTAAAATATAAGCCCATTAACCCATTGGCTTAATACTTATTAGTTGCTGGAAATTCAAATGGTTACTGATATAGTATAATATTAGTATCAATTATCATTATTGTATATGCTATAATAATTATCATTATTCTTTTCATAACCGAAAATGGAAAGCTGAAAGATCTGTGTGATTATGAGGCTATTAAATGTAGCATATAATGGGTAAGAAAGCAGAAAAGAAGATACATTGTTTTTTGCTTTGACATGAAAGTGGGTGTGAAAGTGGGCTGTTCATTTCTTCTCTCTACGTTCTTAGACGATCACTACTGAAAAGGTACATTTAGATTGTGAAATCTACATATATAGTTCATCTATTATGATGTGATTTTATATGCGGCTATGTGATACAAGTGAAGTTATATTTTTTTATGCATTTATAAGTGTATAGATCTTGGTTTTTTTATATTCCAACAATGGTATCAGAGCCATGAAATCTTGTTTTCCATAGCCTATTTGTTATATTTGATATGTCAAATATGTCAAAGTTTGATATATAATAGATCTAGATTTTTTTTTTCTAGATTTTTGCGAATATGATTGATGATCCTACTTTGAGACATTATAACTTTATGTGTGATCATAGTTTTGGTTTGCTTTTTAATTCATAGACAAGTACATATTGCAAGCTTTCTATAGGTACCTTATTTGTGTAATTTGGACTTATATTAAAAGAGTTATGGCTTCTCAAAGTTGCTTAAAATTCACTGAATTTGAGTAAAATTTTTTCCCAAGTTTAGAGGTGGAAGATGATGCTTTTCAGTTTATCCCAGTTTCATCTCAAAAGTATGCATATTCAAACACTCTAATTAGAGCTTTTGTTTATGAAAACTAAGCTTGCCATCATACTCAGGATACCCAAAAAATCCCATCGGAATTTTTTTCCATGGCCAAAGGAGGCCATCTTGACGACACGTGTATTTCACGCGCTCTATCCGGCGCGTTAACAAGCGCAGGTGTGCGGCACATGCACCCCAACTGCTTGAGTTGGGCTTGGCGAGTACTGGTCCTGGCACTCAGTGTGGCCCAGCGACAAGTACAGGTCCGTTTGTGTGCCTCGCCCAGTCCTCTCGCGTGCCTGGCCTAGCCCACCTTCATGCACCAGGTCCATTTGACCCTGGTTCGCGCCAAATGGCATATAGTTTTGGGTAAACTACACGTCGTTTGGTCCAAATGACAGGTCATTTTGGACCTTGTCTAGAATTTTTTTTTCAATTAAAAAAAAAACATATAAATTAAAATTAGTTCTAAATAAAAAAATTATTATATATTAGTTAGAATTTTTTTTTGGTTCTGGAATATAAAATAATTTTTTTACTTAATAAAAAAAATTCATTGATAATTTTTTTTATTTTCCAAATTTTTTTATCACTAATAATAATAATTAATTTGTTTTTGTTGTTATGGGTATCATTTTTATGTAAAATGATATTTTTAAATAATAATAAATTTGTTTTATTATTATGTGTTTTTTTTATGAAATTTATTTTTTTTAGAACTTACTTCTATATCTATATTTGTTGCAGATCATGGTGTGAACTGTGCGAACTTGTAACACCCTCCCTGTAGCAAATCTGTACATTTTACTGTTCCGGTGACCAGTGTCGGTCCGGACAGCTAGAACGTCTGGAAAAATATTTAACGTCCGGAAAAATATTTAAACTAAAGTAAGGAACCATAATTAACTCAAATATTAATAAGAAAAATTTAGAAAAAATTTTAGAAATAAAATACAACAAAGTTAAATGAGCCGGTGCCCTAGCGATAGGTAACCCAGTGGGAAGTTGCGGTTCTCGCAACTAGGAGCCCTAGACCGGGGGAGAAAATTCATAAAATAATTTTTGGGACTCCAGAGAAGGGTCATTGAGGTTTCTATGACATTAGAATGCCAAGAAAATGCTTAGAAAATTTTTTTCAATCGGTACAGACGATTTTGGCTCAATAAGCCAAACGGAGGGCATTTTGGTCATTTCGTCTTCAGAGATGATTTTTGGCCAACTTGTCCAGTTAAGTAAATAATTATTATGACATAATATGTGAATAAATATTGCTAAAAATTAAATTAAAAATTTAGTAGACAAGAAAAGGAAAGAAAATTAAAGGAATTGGAATTATGACATCATTATGATGTCATTAAAAATCCTTCCACCCAATCAAACTTTGACACATGGCATTAACTTATTTAAAATGACTTAATGGGCAGAAAAAAAAGAAAGAAAAATCAGTTGCTTCTTCAACTTTTGGGTAGCCAAAAAACGCAGAGAGAGAGAGACAGGAAAGAAAACTTCATGGAAGCTTGATCAAGCTTGAGCTAACCCACACAAATCACCCCAAAACCCTAGCTTCCCTTCACAAATATTTACCCTTACACCTAGAGCAAGTCTTAGGCAGCAAAAAGCAAGAGAAAAAGAAGAGTTCTCAAGCTTTGGAAATTAGCTAAATCAAGGTTAGTGCCCAATTTATTCTCTCTCTCACTCAATTCATGTTTAAGGACAAGATATAAGTTGAAATTGTAAGTTTAATGCATAAATTGTACTTTGAGAACTTGGAGACTTGAACAAAATTAGGGTTTGCTCATGTAATGGTATAGGAACATTGTAATGGTGAATTAGTGACCATTTAACTATATGTGATGAGGAATTGAAGTGATTTAGGACAATGGAATTGAAGTTAGGTATGCTGCCCTTGGTGACCTGCAGGGCTGGGTGTGAGTCCAGCAGGTTTTGGTAGCTGTAACTTGAAAGGTGTAGGTGCAATTGGTGCAAGGCCAATTAGATATGAAACTAGACACATAATGGCACAACTTTGGTATAGAAACCTTGCCCAGAAAACCTAACCAAGTTGACCTAAAAATTGCCCTAATCTGGGTGACCTGCATTCTGCCTGGGCAAAATTACCAAATGAACAGTGTTCATTTATTTAGTCATAACTCAGTGTAGAAAGGTCCAATTGACCTGAAATTTTACCATCAGAAAGCTGAGACATAGACCTACAACTTTCATGAAGAATACAAATCCAAATTCTGACCATAACCTAGTCAAATTGCCAACCAAACTTAGGTTACCAAATCTGGCAGAACCAGTTTTGCCCAGAATTTTGGATTTTGTCCAATCCGGCCAGTTATGGTGTTTATGCCATAATTTGAGCTACAAAACTCCAAATGGAGTGATTCAAAAAAGGAAATGTAACTAGACAAAATAAGGAACAACTTTCATGAAGATAATTTTGCCAAATTCCTACTGTATAAATGACCAATGGAATAGTAAATATAAGGCTTGAAATCTGAAAATTTTGAATAACTAATACTAAGCTTAGAAATGGTATTGGCAACCTATACCAACAATTTTAAAATGCAATATGTGGTATGTTGGGAGTATTAGAACTAATGTACCTATTGTCTATGCAAAAGTCAACATTTTAGTTGACTAATGAAATAAATAGTAACACCTAAACTTAAATTTCAAGATTTGTAAAGTTTAAAAGTGTAACATGCCCTAGTACACCTAGCAAGATTGGTTTGGATAGGTTGGCATGCCAATAGGGTTCAGTTAGCAGTACTGCACATGGCATTATGCCATTCTGTGATTTTATGGCTTTTAGCCATTCTGACATTGTGTTGAGACTTAGCCTTGTGCCGAATGTTAATACAGCTTATTAGCTGTTCTGTTGCACACCAGGAGACACATATGTGACCGATGGTGTAACGGCCCGAGGTACTTGATACCCAGTGCCAGTTTACCCATTTATCCAGTCCAGTCATCCAGTATAGGTTACTTGGGCAACCAAAAATGAAAGTTGATAAATTTAATGAAATAATGAATATAACAAGTACCAAATAAAAAAGACTACTAATAATTATAAAAAATTTATCTGCATGAGACATCAATACACTCACTGCATATTTATTTCCTTTTAGTTCTTTTTATTTTATTATTGGCACCACTAAGCATTATTGCTTAGCGTGTCGCTTTTTGCCACGCGTAGGTTCTAGAGAAACAGACAGAGAGCCCAGCAGACCACAGACTGGATGAGGTCACAGATCTGCCTAGAGTCAGAGTCACCTCTCATCTACAGTGCATCAGTGGTAGGACCTTTAGGTCCCTTTTGAAATTATGTTTTTGCATTTTGTAATAGGTAGTAGTTTGTGATTTGTAAATTATGAACTCATGTAAATAGTAAATTTATGTAATCATATGTTGATGTACATATTTTGAAGAATTTTGTTAATTAATATAATTTGAGAATATCTTAATGAAATTTTAGTTGATTTTGAATTTGAATGAAATTGTGGATTAATGTTGAGAACTTGAAATGATTGATAATGTTGAGACCATGTTGATGGTTATTGGAGTTTGTGAATGATTGGAAATGATTATTGGAAGTGTTTTTCACAGGTTCCGAAGAACTGTTTTCTCCATTTTTAGCCGGTACTCTGCCGAATTTTCTATAAAATATTCAGAACCTCAAATAAATTCTAATTTCAATAAATGACTTAAATGAATTATATTTCATAAATTGTACTTCATAACTATGAAAAAAATAAATTAGGAAGAATAAAAAAATGATTGAATTAAAATAGGGTGTTTCGGTACTATGCGTGGCATATCTTGCTCGACTATACTGTAGACGGGTAAGGGGTATCACATTTAATGGTATCAGAGCACGGTTTAGGCGTTTCTGGGCCTAAATCGAGTCCATACCATGCATTGCATTTGTAAGAGTTGAGGTGACACTAATGCAGATCTGTTTGTCTTTGTTATTTTGAATAGGATATGGACCCTACATCACAGAGGGCAGTTGAGGAGGAAGTGGAGAGTCATGCTCCACCTGCAGCAACTGAGACTGGGGGTAGGAGAGAACCTACTCCACCAACTCCAGCAGAGCCTGCTTAGCTTCCACAGGCCATGTTCCAGTAAATGGCCGAATTCTTCAGACAAATGGCTGGGGTAATGCCACCACCACCACCACCTCCACAGCAGAAATCACATCTAGAAAGACTAAGAAAATTTGGAGCAGTGGATTTCTTTAGCAAGAGAGAAGATGATTCTGTTGCAGCCGAAAATTGGTTGAACAGAACCGGTAGAGTTTTAAAACAACTGCACTGCACTCCTGAACAAAATCTAGAAGCTGTTGTATCTCTGTTGCAAGATGATGCCTACCAATGGTGGGATACAGTGTCTAGTGAAGTGCAGCCAGAAGTAATAACTTGGGACTTCTTCCTCTCAGAATTCAAGAAGAAATATGTGGGTAGTGTATACCTAGAAGAGAGAAGAAGAGAGTTCATTAACCTGAGGTAGAGACAGTTGACAGTGGCAGAGTATGAAAAAGAATTTGTCAGACTAAGCCGCTATGGAAGGGAGATAGTCCCTAATGAAGTCGAGAGATGTAAGAGATTTGAAGAGGGATTAAATGACAACATAAAGATCATGATTACTGCCTTGGGAATCACAGACTTCACCAAGTTAGTGGAAGCTGCTATAAAAGTTGAAAAGATTAAAATAAGTGAGCAGACCAGAAGAGAGAGACAGCAGAAGAGGGGCGCAGGTCAGTCTAGCTCATCTCCAACTCCTGGGAAGAAGTTCAAAGGTCTACCTGCATAGAGTTCAGGTCAACCTCAAGGTCAGGGTCAGTCCCAAGGGCCCAGGCCATAGTTTACCCCTAGGAGAGGTCAGTCCACACCATCAGTGGGCAGCTCTCCAGGGACGGGGTTCTGGGGACCAGCCCCAGCATCTTCTGCATGTCCGCATTGCCTGAAGTGGCATAAGGGGGAGTGTTGGAGAGTGACGGGTGCCTGCTTAAGGTGTGGGTCGACAGAGCATCAGTTGAGGAACTGTCCACGCAGAACTGCTACAACTACTCCAACACAAGCAGACAAACTTACTCCTGCACCACAAAGGGGTAGGAAATCTGGTAAATCTAAGGCAGTGGGACCATCACAGAGGCTGCATCGAGTCGAGAGAGGCACGAGGCGGACCACCTGCTAGAGCCTATGCCATGAGAGCTCAGGAGGAGCAAGATGCCCCGGACATTATCAGGGGTACGTTCTCCCTCTACAATACATCTGTGCATGCATTGGTGGATCCAGGATCCACTCATTCATACATCTGCATCAACCTACCTGTAAAAAGGGGGATATTAGTAGGGGAGAGTGACCAAGACATTCTGGTCACTAATCCATTGGGCCACAGTGTAGTGGTGAACAAAGTGTACAAAGGTTGCCCGTTAAGGATTCAGGGGTATGAATTCTTGGCAGACCTGATTGAGTTGCCTTTCCATGAGTTTGACGTGATTTTGGGAATGGACTGGTTGTCATGTCATCAGGCAATGGTTGATTGTAAATTGAAAAGAATTTCTTTGAAAACTCCTGAGGGTAATGAGATCACAGTTGTGGGGGAAAGGATAAATTTCTTGTCCAATGTCATTTCAGCCATAGTTGCAAGAAAACTGATGAGAAAAGGCTGTGAAGCCTACCTAGCACATGTAGTGGATACTAGGCAGGCTAAGCCGGATCTGTGTGACATACCCACAGTAAAAGACTTCCCATATATATTCCCTGAAGAATTGCCTAGTTTGTCACCAGAAAGGGAAGTTGAATTTGCTATTGAGATACTGCCAGATACAGCACCAATCTCTATTGCTCCTTATAGGATGCACCCACAGAATTGAAAGAACTAAAATCGATTCTGAGAGTTCTTTGGATAAAGGGGTTCATATGCCCCAGTGTGTCACCATGGGGAGCTCCAGTGCTGTTTGTAAAGAAGAAGGATGGAACTTTGAGGTTATGCATCAATTACCGGTAGTTGAATAAAGTAACTGTGAAGAATAAATATCCTTTGCCTAGAATTGATTATCTGTTTGATCAGTTGAAGGGAGCAGGAGTATTTTCCAAAATTGATCTCAGATCAGGGTATCATCAGTTAAGGGTGAAGGATGCAGATGTGCCAAAAACTGCATTGAGGACCCGGTATGGGCGTTATGAGTTCCTGGTGATGCCCTTTGGCCTAACAAATGCACCAGCGGCATTCATGGACCTTATGAACCGTATCTTCCATCCATACCTAGATCGGTTCGTAGTGGTCTTTATTGATGATATTTTGGTGTATTCCAAGACCAGGGAAGAACATGATGAGCATTTGAGGATTGTTCTGCAAACCCTGAGAGAAAAGAAGCTGTATGCTAAGTTGTCCAAGTGTGACTTCTGGTTAAATGAGATTGCATTCCTTGGACACATAGTGTCAGATGATGGTATTAGAGTGGATCCCAAGAAGATAGAAGTAGTGATGGAATGGAAGCCTCCCAGGAATACAACTAAGGTCAAAAGTTTCTTAGGGCTAGTTGGGTATTACAGAAGATTTGTGAAGGGATTTTCCTTAATAGCTGCTCTAATAACCAAGTTGTTACACAAGAATGTCAGATTTGACTGAAATGACAAGTGTCAGACCAGTTTTGAGAAGTTGAAGGCTATGTTGATAGAGGCACCAGTGTTAACACAGCCAGTGTCGGGAAAGGACTTTGTGGTCTACAGTGATGCCTCGCATAATGGGTTAGGGTGTGTATTGATGCAAGAGGGGAAGGTGGTCGCCTATGCTTCCAGGCAGCTAAGGCCACATGAACAGAATTACCCTACCCATGATCTAGAGCTTGCAGCAATTATCTTCACATTGAAGATATGGAGGCACTATTTGTATGGTGAAAAGTGCTACATTTACACAGACCACAAAAGTCTGAAATACTTGCCAACCCAGAAGGAGCTTAACCTCAGACAGAGGAGATGGATTGAGTTCCTGAAGGACTATGATTGTGTGATTGACTGCCATCCTGGGAAGGCAAATATAGTTGTTGATGCTTTAAGCAGAAAATCCATCACAGCTTTGAGATCATTGAATGCCTGTCTATCCTTGGCTCGAGATGGAGCTATTTTGGCTGAGTTGCAAGCGAGGCCAAACCTGCTATAGCAGATTTTAGATGGGCAGAAGGTAGATGAGAAGCTAAAGGCTATTATGAGCAAAATCCTAGAAGGGAAAGAAATTGACTATGAAGTGAAAACAGATGGGTGTCTGTACTACAAAGGAAGATTATGTGTACCAGATGATGGGGAATTGAAAGCCAATATCCTGAAAGAGGCACATACCAGTGTTTATGCTATGCACCCAAGAAGTACAAAAATGTATCATGATCTGAAGCTTCAGTATTAGTGGCCTGGTATGAAGAAGGACATAGCTGACTATGTGACTAAATGCTTGACATGTTAGCAAGTCAAGGCAGAACATCAAGTTCCATCGGGTTTGCTACAGCCTATACGCACACTTGAATGGAAATGGGATCGGGTCACCATGGATTTTGTAAGTGGTCTACCTCTCACCTAGAAGAAGCATGATGCAGTATGGGTGATAGTAGATAGATTGATGAAGTCAGCACACTTTCTGCTAGTTAGGACTGACTACTCACTGGAGAAGTTAGCAGAATTGTATATTAGTGAGATAGTTAGACTGCATGGAATTCTACTTTCCATCATATCTGATCGAGACCCAAGGTTTACATCGAGATTTTGGAAGAAGTTGCATGAATCCTTGGGTACACAACTCCACTTTAGCACAGCTTTCCATCCTCAGACGGATGGGCAATCAGAAAGAGTAATCCAGGTAAGCAATTGAAACCAATTGAACTAATGCAAATATTGAACTGAAATGATAATAATAACATGAAATATATGTCAGGTCCTTGAGGATATGCTGAGGAGTTGTGTCATTGAGTTTGAGGGAAGTTGGGATAGATACCTCCCACTGGCAGAATTTGCATACAACAATAGCTACCAAGCTAACATCCAAATGGCCCTGTATGAAGCACTGTATGAGAGGAAATGTAGAACTCTAGTGTGCTGGACTGAATTGGGCAAAGATAAATTGGTAGGGCCAAACCTAGTGAAACAGACTGAGGAGAAGGTAAAGCTAATCAAAGCCAATCTGAAAGTTGCCTCAGACAGACAAAAATCCTATGCCGACCTGAAGAGAAAAGAAATAGAGTATGCGGTTAGCGACAAAGTGTTCCTTAAGGTGTCACCATGGAAGAAGGTACTAAGGTTTGGAAGAAAAGGTAAGTTAAGCCCTAGGTTCATTGGCCCATATGAAGTCATTGAACGTATGGGTCTAGTGGACTACAGGCTAGCTTTACCACCAGAGCTGGACAAGATCCACAATGTGTTCCACATGTCTATGCTAAGAAGATACTGCTCAGATCCTTCACATGTCATCTCCATGGAAGAAATTGAAGTACAACCGGATTTGACATATGAAGAAGAACCCATACGGATCTTGGCTCGGGAAGTGAAAGAGTTGAGGAATAAGCAGATTCCACTGGTGAAAGTGCTTTGGAGGCACCACAATACCGAGGAGGCAACTTGGGAAAGTGAAGAGACGATGAGGCAACAGTTCCCTCAACTGATTGCATCAGGTAAATTTCGAGGACGAAATTTAAATTAGAGGGGAAGAGTTGTAACACCCTCCATGTAGCAACTCCGTACATTCTACTGTTCCGGTGACCAGTGTCGGTCCGGACAGCTAGAACGTCTGGAAAAATATTTAACATCTGGAAAAATATTTAAACTAAAGTGAGGAACCATAATTAACTTAAATATTAATAAGAAAAATTTAGGAAAAATTTTAGAAATAAAATACAACCAAGTTAAATGAGCCAGTGCTCTAGCGATGGGTAACCCAGTGGAAAGTTGCGGTTCTCGCAACTAGGAGCCCTAGACCGGTGTGGGGGGGGGGGGGGAATTTATAAAATAATTTTTGGGACTCCAGAGAAGGGTCATTGAGGTTTCTATGACATTAGAATGAAGGAACGGAAGCGTGAAAAACACAAGTTTATACCATTGAATTCAAAAATTTTCACCTAGGGTCACATGCATCATGCATGATTTATTTTTATCTATTTGATTTCAATGATAAACAACATATTAAAACTCTTTTAATATGTTTTTGGATCTGTATTTGCCATTTAAGATTTTAAAATTAATCAGATTAATTTTAGAACCCTAGATTAAATCAAGAACGATTACACTAACCTCTTGATGCACTGCAGCGTGTCTGCGCCTTTGAGATTTGTCTTCAGGACACCAAATGTTGTCCCTCTAGCTTGTCCACACCAAGAACACCTATGGCATCCCTTGAACAGCTTCTAAAGCTTTTTCTATTAATTAGAAATTCAAGTTCTGCCTTTTAAGAGATTAGAGATGTAAACAGGACACTAGAAACAATTTCTAGTGTTCTTAATTCAAGAGATTGATGACTAATCTCTTTGAATTGATGAGAGATGAAGAAGAATAGATGAAAACCCTCAAAATGGCGTGACAAAGGAGAGGAGTGGCTGCTGGTCCTTTTTTCTTTTCATAACCACACTTAAATAGCTAGGTTAACACATTAAACCCTTGCCACATGTCACCCTTTGATTAGCTCTAGGTTTAAGTGGCCCAATCACATTGTGCCAAGTGTCAAACCTATATTTAATCTTGATTTTAATCATCTTACATGATTAAAAAACATTTGGCAAGCTTATGTGTAATCCCATGTGTCACCATCTCATGGTGCCACGTGTCACAATCGCAAAATGACCAAAATGCCCTATGTCTTAATTTTGAGTTCTCAACCCAAAATTATTATTTTCTTCTTCTAATTAATTTATATCAAATATAAATTAATTAATTAATCTCTATTAATTAATTTCTCATTAATTAAATTCATATTTAAACACTTTAAATATAAATTTAACTTATATTATACATCTAATAATCTAGATTTGGTTTCAAGTCATGCTAGGGACTTTGCAATCTAATTGCAAACCAAACCTATTTAATTAATCAATTAAACTCTTTAATTAATTAATTAAATCATATTTAATTAGGTGATAACTTGTGTATGTGTGTGACTTACTAGGCTCATCACTAATTGGCAATGAGACATGATATTAACTCTTAATATCATCGTAACTCTTTCTTACCAAAAATGATTTCTCTAAATCATTTTATGAACCTCATAGACCATGGTTAACACCTAGCATAGCATGCCATGGCCACCCAATTAGTAATAAGGTTTACCTTAAATGAACCTATAATCATATGTTACCATGCACTAGAATCTCTCTGTTACAAAATCCCAACTCAAGCAGGAGTCATGGTTTATGTCAAACTCCATTTGCTATGAATATTATGTTCTCTTTTAATTCCAGTTCTTGATTAAAAGATTTTCTCATCGTAAACTCTTTCTCAATAAATCTATCTGTCTGGCCAGAACTTGAAACATCAAGAACAATTAAATGAACATAGGATTTTATCTCTATTTACTTAGAGGAACAGATTCCATCTTGATCAACACCTACCTCCATATATAACTAGTAGGAGCCAACACATGCCCATATACCCATATATAGTACAAGTATGAAAGCAGTATCAAACTCAAACTACCTATATACAAGATAACTGTGCTACCTCAGGTCTAAAGATTATATGCACTGATATGATTTATGACAAAACATTGACAAGAGTAAACTCCATGTGCTTGTCATAAGTGTCAGTGGTTCTACCTACTTATCATTTATAATGTCCTATCAAGATTGTCATATGGCATGAGACTCACCATTCCATCTTATTTATATCTCATATAAATAACTTGGGAACAAACATGAATACAATCTTTCTGGATAAGTCATGTCCTTATTGTGAAGTATCCTCGATTGTGAACCTATTTATGATACTTTGTGCTAGAAATATTGTCACTCATATTCTTAACAACTTAAGAATAATATTTCTAACAAAATATCAATGGACCTTTTCTATTACACATAAATATATTATGTAAACGGAAAAGTGGAAATGCCTTTTAATAATAAAAATATATACAAGATACATACTAAATGATATGCTCTAGGCATACTACTAACAATCTCCCACTAGCACTAGAGCCATTCATTACAATATGTTAGACCTATCTTCTCAAGATGTCGATCTAACTTACTTGTGACAAAAGCTTAGTGAATGGATCACGGATTTTTCACCGATGTTATTTTTTGCATGGCTATATTGCCTTGCCCAACTATATCTCCGATAATGTGGTAGTGCCTTTCTATGTGTTTGGATTTTGGGTGAGACCTTGGTTCCTTAGCTCAGATGATACTCCATTGTTGTCACGAGGTAATGGAACTGACTCAATGGAAGGAACTACTGTAAGTTCTGTCATGAACTTTTATCTAAACAACTTCTTTGCAAGATCTCGATGCAAAGAATATACTAAGCCTCGTAGTGGAATCTGCAATGTGCTCGCTTGGAACTCTTCCAACCGATCGCACCTCCATTACAAATGAACACATATCCAAAGGTAGACTTTCTATCATCAATATCTGATTGGAAATCAGAATCAGTATAACCATCCAATTGCAAGTCTCCACCTCCAAAAATCAAGAATAAATCCTTAGTTCTTCTCAAGTACTTAAGGATATTCTTGACAGCTATCCAGTGTTCCAAACCTGGATTGGATTGATACCTGCTAGTCAAACTAACAGCATATGCGATATCTGGCCTAGTACACAACATTGCATACATTAAACTTCCAATAGCCGAAGCATATGGAATCCTGGCCATCTTATCTCTTTCTTCGGGTGTCTTTGGAGACATCTCTTTAGAAAGATGGATACCATGTCTTACTGGTAACAATCCTCTCTTGGAATCAAGCATGTTAAACCTCTTTAACACCTTTTCCAAGTATAGACTTTGGGATAAACCAATTATTCTTTTCGCTCTATCTCTATAGATGCGAATCCCAAGAATATAGGTTGCCTCCCCTAAGTCTTTCATGGAGAATGTATTTGACAACCATACCTTTATAGTTGTCAACATACCTGTGTCATTACCCATCAATAGTATGTCATCCACATATAAGACAAGGAAAGTGATAGCTCTGTCACTAACCTTCTTATATACACATGGCTCATCCTCATTTTTGATAAAACCAAAGGATTTAATGGCTTCATCAAAACGGATGTTCCAACTCCTCGAAGCTTGTTTCAACCCATAAATGGATCGCTTTAGCTTGCATACCTTGGAACCATCTTGGGATTCAAATCCCCTAGGTTGTTCCATGAAAATGTTTTCTTCAATGTATCCATTGAGAAAAGCTGTTTTGACATCCATCTGCCAAATCTCATAATCATAGTATCAGCTATTGCTAGTAAAATCCTAATTGATTTAAGCATGGCAACAAAGTAGAAAGTCTCCTCATAGTCTATTCCTTGCCTTTGGCGAAACCCTTTCGCTACTAGCCTTGCCTTATAGGTCTCTGCCTTTCCATCGTAACCAATTTTCTTCTTGAAAACCCATTTGTTCCTTATAGGTATAATACCTTGGTGGGTCAACAAGATCCCAAACTTGATTCTTATACATGGAATCAATCTGATTTTATAGCATCAATCCATTTTGAAGAGTCTATATCCGATATAGCTTCTTCATAGGTAAGTGGATCATCTCCATGATCTACTTCTTCATGAGTAGACAACTCTTGTTTTCTTCATGAAGAAAACCATATCTCATCGTGGGTGAAATACCCTGGTTGTTCTATGAGGAACATCTGTAGATGTTTCATCAACGGGTATAGGTTGACTAGATGGATCTATATCCATCTGATCTGTTGGTTGGTCAGAATTCTCCAATTCTAACTCTATTTGCCTTCCTTTGCCTCCTTCTTGAACAAACTGTTGTTCAAGAAATGTGGCATCTCTACTTATCACAACCTTTTGTGAAGTAGGCAAAAAAAATAATATCCAAAACTATCTTTTGGATATCTAACAAATCGACCTTTTTCTGATATGGTCTCCAATTTATCAGTGTTCAGCTTTTTGATATAAGCTGGACAACCCCAAATCTTAACATGCTTAAAACTTGGATTTTGATGGAATCCTATTCAGAATATACAAAGCTGATTCTAATGCAAATCCCCAAAAGGAGATTGGCATATCAGTATAGCTCATCAAACTATGTACCATATCCAATAGGGTACGATTTCTCCTTTCGATATACCATTCAACTGTATGGCGTTCTGGAGGAGTCAGCTGAGAAACAATGCTATGCTCTCTCAAGTATTCATCAAATTCAGTACTCAAATATTCACCTCCACGATCTGATCGAAGAGCTTTAATATTCTTTCCTGTTTGATTTTCTACTTCAGATTTAAATTCTTTGAACTTTCAAAAGATTCATGTTTGTATTTCATCAAATACAAATACCCAAACCTTGATTTATCATCAGTAAAGGTAATAAAATAATGAAAGCTCCTCTAGCCATTTCTTTAAATGGACCACATACATCACTATGTATTAGTTCCAAAATTTTTCACTCTTAGCCCTTGTCCAACAAAGGGTGATCTAGTCATTTTGCCTCAAGGCAAGATTCACAAGTTAGAGTAGGCTCAGAGCCCAATGAGGATAGAATACCCATTTTCTCCAATTTTGCAATCCTATCTTCTGCAACATGACATAACCTTAAGTGCCAAATATATTTTGTACTTGAGTTAGTTGTCACCATGGCATTGTATTCATTTAGATTGCTATACTCTGGCCAGTGGAAACACTTTCATCGCAATGGAAACACTTTCTGCTGGCAATGGAAACACTTTCCTTTGCCTTCATCACCTTTAGTCTTCCTTTTCTGCTTAGCTATTTTCTTAGAAGGACCAAGAATCGAGGTTTCTTTTCTTATTGCCCTTCTTCTTGTTGGACTTTCCAGCAGAAGAAGATGCAACCAAAGCTACCTCTTTTCCTTTATTACCTGGCATATTCTTTTGGGCAATAACCAGCATGTTAAGTAAACCAGCTAAGGTGCATTCCTGTTTAGTCATATAGAAATTTATCACAAAATTCCCAAAAGACTCAGGAAGGGACTGAAGGATCAAATCCGTTTGTAGTTGGAAATCCATGTTGAAGTCAAGATGTTCCAACTGCTCAATCACCGAATCATCTTATGGACATGATCCCCAACATTCTGTCCCTCAGACATCCTCATACGGAATAGCCGTCTAGATATCTCATACCTAGCATTCCTGCTGTGCTCACCATACAACTCTTGTAGGTGAAGGAGGATCTCACTCGCACTCTGCATGTTCTCATGTTGCTTCTGTAACTCATTACTCATGGAAGCAAGCATGTAACACTTAGCTCCCATATCATGCTCCTTCCACTTGTCCAAAGTATCATGTTCCTCTTATGTGGCCTCTGGAGGTAAGGGACCAGGAACATTTGAATCTAGAACATATCCTATATGTTCAAGGTTCAGGACAAGTTTCAAATTTCTTAGCCAATCGCATGATTAGGTCCTGTTAACCTATTGTGATCAAGTATGCTTGCAAGGATATTGGATGGTGGTGGTTGTTTTGTGCTCATTTTTATCGAAAATTAATCTGAAAATAACCAGATTAATTAGTAAATGTATCATGTAATTAACCAAAATGATTATGGTCTTTTAATCAAATTGGTCCTCCCACTAACTTAGCGAATCCTACACTTCCAAAGTAGGAAAAGGAAATCCTAGTTGGATGGATTTCTAGTGGGTGATTGAATTCTTATAATTCTATTGATCATCCTCAGGTACATCCATTATTGGAATTACAATAAAATATAAGTGAGCAAATCCTTGCACATCACATCTCAATTTAGGTTCAATCCTTTACCTAGCCCCTAATGCTCAAAATCTCGTGTACATCCATTATTGACTTATCTTGCATTAGTTAAGTTGATCCCATTGAGCCAAGAATTATGCAAATAATTTTAATGTCCTCAGTACATCCAATACGCCACCAAACCATTTACATATTTACAACATCTCAAGCTTAACAATTATTCTTAAGAAAATCTCTTAAATTAATTGCATCTCATGCAACTATTTAAAATTTCTTAAAATAATTGCCCCAATGGAGGGCCTATGTTATAATTACTTTAATTATAGCATTTCCAACTTAATCATTTGTTTGGAAGATTTTATGGTCATTCTAATTACTATTAAGGTCTCACTTTGCACATTATCCATTTAGCATGCATATATCATATAATTGCATACATTCCCATACATCTCATGCATTCATGGATAAGCATTAAATATGGTATGATCATGGACTTTCTAATGGATTCAATTGAGCCACCAAGAATTGAATCGGGCATTCCTAGGTGCATTTCATTCATTCATTTTACAAGAGTTGCTGAAGGAGTACATAATCAACACTTGATATTGAATTCCTCCCACCGGTCCCACCAATGCTCTTGACCTCCTTGAACTTCTTGCAATCCAATATTACATAGTAATCCTTGACATACCAAGGCGAATTTACAAGAACTTAAATAAATGAAATTACAACCCAAAAATATTACAAACTTAATAATACATGCCCAAAATAAATTAAAATAAATTAATTAATTTACAATCCCAAAGAAACATAAAAGAAATAAATCCAATCACATTGGTCTTTTATAGTCCATGATCATCCATCATGCATATCACTATTTAACAATTAAATAAAACATACATACTTAAATTAAATTGAATATCTCATATTCAACTTAAAAATCCAGATTTGAATATGATTCAAATAAATTTAAAAATTCAGATTTGAATCTCATTCAAACAAATTTAAAAATGCAGATTTGAATCACATTCAAACAACTTCAAAAATTCAGATTTGAATCACATTCAAACATTTTTTAAAAAATCAGATTTGAATCACATTCAAATATTTTTTTAAAAATCAGATCTGAATTTTATTGAATCAATTTTTAAAAATCAGATTTAAATATGATTCAAACAACTTTAAAAATTCATATTTGAATCACATTCAAACAATTTTTAAAATTCTGATTTGAATCATAATTTAATTGTGTGATTAAAACTACTAATTAAACACTTTAATTAGTCAAAGAATAGGCCTTAGATCATACAACAATTGCAGAATTAAAAGCCAAACCTTGAACCACCCATGGAACCATTGTTGTCGCCACCAATGGTGGCTTCACCATGTGTGCCTCCACACCTCTTGATCCAACCAGCAATGAATCAATCATCTCATGATCAAATCACACAATTAAATCATATAATCAACAATCTAAATGGAAAATATAGTGGCTCTGATACCAATTGAAGCAACGGAAGCGTGAAAAACACAAGTTTATACCATTGAATTCAAAAATTTTCACCTAAGGTCACATGCACCATGCAAGATTTATTTTTATCTATTTGATTTCAATGATAAACAACATATTAAAACTCTTTTAATATGTTTTTGGATTTGTATTTGCATTTAAGATTTTAAAATTAATCAGATTAATTTTAAAACCCTAGATTAAATCAAGAACGATTACACTAACCTCTTGATGCACTGCAGCGTGTCTGCGCCTTTGAGATTCGTCTTCAGGACACCAGATGTTGTCCCTCTAGCTTGGCCACACCAAGAACACCTATGGCAGCCCTTGAACAGCTTCTAAAGCCTTTTCTATTAATTAGAAATTCAAGTTCTGCTTTTTAAGAGATTAGAGATGTAAATAGGACACTAGAAACAATTTCTAGCGTTCTTAATTCAAGAGATTGATGGCTAATCTCTTTGAATTGATGAGAGATGAAGAAGAATAGATGAAAACCCTCAAAGTGGCGTGACAAAGGAGAGGAGTGGCTGCTGGTTATTTTTTCTTTTCATAACCACACTTAAATAGCTAGGTTAACACATTAAACCCTTGCCACATGTCACCCTTTGATTAGCTCTAGGTTTAAGTGACCCAATCACATTGTGCCAAGTGTCAAACCTATATTTAATCTTGATTTTAATCATCTTACATGATTAAAAAAAAAACATTTGACAAGCTTATGTGTAATCCCATGTGTCACCATCTCATGGTGCCACGTGTCACACTGTGAAATGACCAAAATGCCCCTATGTCTTAATTTTGAGTTCTTAACCCACAATAATTATTTTCTTCTTCTAATTAATTTACATCAAATATAAATTAATTAATTTCTCATCAATTAAATTCATATTTAAACACTTTAAATATAAATTTAATTTATACTACACATCCAATAATCTAGATTTGGTTTCAAGTCATGCTAGGGACTTTGCAATTTAATTGCAAACCAAACCTATTTAATTAATCAATTAAACTCTTTAATTAATTAATTAAATCATATTTAAATAGGTGATAACTTGTGTATGTGTGTGACTTACTAGGCTCATCACTAATTGGCAATGAGACATGATATCAACTCATAATATCATCAGAACTCTTTCTTACCATAAATGATTTCTCTAAATCATTTTATGAACCTCATAGACCATGGTTAACACCTAGCATAGCATGCCATGGCCACCCAATTAGTAATAAGATTTACCTTAAATGAACCTATAATCATATGTTACCATGTACTAGAATCTCTCACATAAAATCCCAACTCAAGCCGAGTCATGGTTTTGTCAAACTCCATTTGCTATGAATATTATGTTCTCTTTTAATTCCAGTTCTTGATTAAAAGATTTTTCTCATCGAAACTCTTTTACAATAAATCTATCTGTCTGGCCAGAACTTGAAACATCAAGAACAATTAAATGAATATAGGATTTTATCTCTATTTACTTAGAGGAACAGATTCCATCTTGATCAACACCTACCTCCATATATAACTAGCAGGAGCCAACACATGCCCATATACCCATACATAGTACAAGTATGAAAGCAGTATCAAACTCAAACTACCTATATACAAGATAACTGTGCTATCTCAGGTCTAAAGATTATATGCACTGATATGATTTATGACAAAATATTGACAAGAGTAAACTCCATGTGCTTGTCATAAGTGTCACTGGTTCGGCCTACTTATCATTTATAAGTGCCTATCATGTTTGTCATATGGCATGAGACTCACCATTCCATCTTATTTATATCTCATATAAATAACTTGGGAACAAACATGAATACAATCTTTCTGGATAAGTCATGTCCTTATTATGAAGTATCCTCGATTGTGAACCTATTTATGATACTTTGTGCTAGAAATATTGTCACTCATATTCTTAACAACTTAAGAATAATATTTCTAACAAAATATCAATGGACTTTTTCTATTACACATAAATATATTATGTAAACGAAAAAGTGGAAATGCCTTTTATTAATAAAATTATGTACAAGATACATACTAAATGATATGCTCTAGGGCATACTACTAACATTTTGGTCATTAAACTTGTTGGTTTCGGTCATTTTCTCAAAGTTTAGGTCATTTTGGCAAAATTGCCAATTTTCGGTTTTGTGCTCCGAAGTTGCACTGTTCCATTGGTCAATCTACTGTTGGAATTTAACAAAACTTCCTTCATATAAAATGTTCCTCATTGTCTTAAGTGTATTCTCATTTTTGGATCACCTCAATCGGAGTTTTGTAGCTCAAGTTATGGCTAAAATAAGTTTACTGTTCACGTGCACTATTCATACTAGTATTTTGGGTTCTGGCAGATTTTGATCCAACTTTGGTTAGTAATTTGATCAAGTTAAGTTCATAATTTGGTCTAACTTTCTTCAGATGAAATATTATACTATGTCTTAGGTTTCCATCGGTTCAAGAATCGCCTAAATCCGAGTTTTCTAGAGAGAGTTATAGCCATCCAAACATTACTGCACAAATGAAAATATGCAGAATTGCAGGTTTGGTAACTCAACTTTGCTCAATAATTTGAATGGGTTAATGGCATAATTTGGGATGATGTTCTTCATGAAAGTTTTAGGTCTATATCTCCTCTAACCCCTGGCCAAATTTCAGGTCAATTTGACGTGTCTAACTCGAGTTATGACCAAATGACTGTTCATTTGGTCAGTTTGGTGCAGTCGCAGCCTGCTCTCATTTCACTTTGGTCAATTGTTTCACCAAGTTTTGGTCAGTTTTTAGCCATGGTTCCTTAATGAAAATTGTGCTATTTTATGTCTATTTTCATCCCCAATTGGTGGCATATCAATTAGACTTGTAAAATTTGAGTTTTGGTCCTTCAAAGTAGGTTTGGTCATGCTGCAATTAACCTACGAATTTAACTTAGTTTCCTATCATTCCCACACAAGTTATTTGGTCATAATTGACCATTATTTCACTTCACAATAGGTCCAACATGCCATTTATGCATTTCTCCAAATTTTGGTTCACAAACCCTAACATTCACACCCTAACTCATTCATTCAACCACAATTGGTGCATTTCCATCTTACCACCATACTAATGTAAGTTTACTAACATCTTTAATTCCCTTTAAACACATCAAACCATACCAAATCATACTCTCATCAAGCTGGCCAAAAATTCAGTTTGTCCTTCCCCACATTTTTATTTCATTTTAACACATTACAAGCTAATTCAACAACTAATGATGCATTAAAAATGGAAAGAAACAAGTTAACATGCTCACTTCTCTTAAATCCTCAAAACCCTATCTTTAGCTCCTCTTTCTTCTTGTAATCCTTGTGCTTAAGATGAGATTACAAGTTCTAACAAGGTTTTTAGGGGAGTTATGTAAATTAAGTGGAGAGAATCAAGCTTAATTGTAAGCTTAAATGGAAGAAGCTTTCATGGAGATGAGAGGGAGAAATGGGGCGGCAAAGAGAGAAGAAGAAGAAAGGATTTTTTTTTGTTTTTTTTTTCTTTATTTTCTTTCATCTTTATCCCTTTTTGAAGACCAAAAATTCCAATTTAATAATTCACTTAATTAATTTGTTTATGACATCATTCATGATGTCATCAACTTTGACTTTTCCATCTTTTTCTTTTTTTTTCTATTAGTTCTTTAATTTAATTCTCGATTCTGAAATTTTCTTTTCTCCTATTTTATTGGACAGTTAGGTCAGGAGTCAGCTCTCGGGGTCAATTGACCAAATTGCCCCTCGCCGGTTAATCCTGGTTTGTAAATAATCCAAAATTTCTTCCGGCTCCCTGACCTAATTATTTGACTGGCTTAACAGTTCTTTTTCATGATTTTCTCTTTTCCACTGTGTCTATAAGGGTCTTAAAGACCGCAGTGTCACTTTTTACAGTTCGAAATTTGAGTTTAAAATGACTTCGCAGTTGTTCCCGAGGAGGTCACTCATCGCTGTGACTCTCGGCTCGTTTAACCTCTTATGTTCTGTTTTTCTTATTTATAGTTAACTAATTAAACATTACTAATTATTTGTGTTTATGGCTTCTCAAATTGTCTTAAGTGTGGCCCTAATCCCATTAATTGTCCGGACCGACACCGGTCACCGGAACAGTGAAATATACCAGGCTATGCAACGGGGGTGTTACATGGAAAAGGGAAAGGTCCCTTTAAGAAGAAAAAGAAAAATGTTGCTAAGGTGAAATGCTACAACTGTGGAAACAAAGGCCATTTTGTAAGAGATTGCATTGAGCCTAAAAGGGTAAATGACCTTTTTACTATTATAAGTGTTATAAATGTTTTCAGTTCTATTTTCATAACTGAATCTAATCTTTTATGGACTATAGATTCAGGAGCATCAGACCATATAGCAAAGGACAAGGATGCCTTCATGGAATTCAGGCGTCTTCCAAATGGAGCAAAGTGGATTTATATAGGAAATAACTCCAAAGTAGAGGTGAAAGGGATTGGCACTTGCAAGTTGGTTATGCATGGTGGTTGAACTCTTTTCTTATCTGATGTGTTATATGCTCCAGAAATATATTAGAATTTAGTATTAGTATTGGTTTTGCTTAAGCTTGGTTTCAGTTTAAACTTTCATGAAAATGGTGTTAGGAACAAGTTTTTGTGGTTCTGGTTTTTTCTTGAATGGTTTTATTATCTTAGATATAATTCATGACATAAATAATAATGTATGTTTTTCCTTACATACATTTTCTATTAATAATATGGATGATATGACTACTTGGCATGCTAGACTTGGTCATATTGGCCAATAAAGAATGCAAAGGTTAGCTAAAGAAGGCTTACTAGGTGATGTAAGAAAGGTGGAATTGTCCACTTGTAAACATTGCTTAGCAGGAAAAATAGCAAGAAAACCTTTTGGGAAAGGACTTAGAGCTGACTATCCATTATAGTTAATTCACTCTGATATTTGTGGTCCAATGAATGTGAGGACTACACATGAGGCATATTACTTCATCACGTTTATAGATGATTATACTCATTTTGGTTATGTCTATTTGATTTCTCATAAATCTCAAGCTTTGAGTTACTTCATAAAATACTTAAATCTTATTAAAAATCAGTTAGACAAAAAAGTTAAGGCTTTAAGAACCGATCGAGGAAGAGAATATCTATCTGATCAATTCAAAGAATTATGTGATGAAAAAGGAATAGAAAGATAATTGACTATTCCTGGTACTCCGCAACAAAATGGTGTAGCAGAGAGACGTAATAGAACTTTGCGTGAAATGGTTAGGTCAATGATGGCACAAGCAAATTTGCCTATCACTTATTGGGGTGATGCACTTTTGACTGCCACATTTATACTTACTTGTATGCCTTCTAAATCAGTTACTTTCACTCCATATGAGTTATGGACAACACATAAACCAAACTTAAGTGTCTTAAAACCCTAGGGTTGTGTTGCTTATATTCATGATCCTTCCCATAAGTTTGGAAAACTTGGTCTAAGGGGAAGGAGGTGTACCTTTATAGGATATTCAAAACAATCCAAGGGATATGCATTTGTTGGAGAGCAAGATAATGGATATGTAACTGAGTTTGAATCACAAAATGTTACATTCTTAAAGAATGAATTTCCTAAGCTAGGGGAGATAAGACAAGACTTTTCTCTATAGGAGACTCTAGCTTAAGATATTTTGGCAATACCAAGTCGACTTGAACCACTTCTAAGTGGAAGTAATTGTGACACCCCTTACCCGTCTACAGTGTAGCCGAGCAAGATATGCCACTCAGTGTGCCGGAGCACCAATTCATGTTCCAATTACAATTTATCCCTTTTAATTTATTTATTTATAATTTTTGATAAATCTGAATTTTTCCACAAATTTTATAGAAAATTCGGCAGAGTGCCGGCTGTAAATTGGAAAAACAGTGCCTCTGAAACTGTTTAAAAACACTTCTAAAATAATTTCCAAATCCAAACTCCATTATACACATTCAAGTCAATATCAAAATCTCAATCTCAAATCACAATACTATTTTCAAAACTTTTCTGTTCACTTCATCACTTGAAGCATATTCACAAATAATTCTCAACATTTCATTTTTTTTCAACATACATAATGCAGAAAACCTCAATAATATGAAATTTCATATATTTATATTAATACATAATTACAGGAGTTTATAGTTACAATCCAAACTAATACAAAATGCAAAATATAAAAGGGCCACCTATAATCCTAATGTCCTACCATATGTAGTGCAGATGTGAGGTGACTCTGGACCCCAGATGCAGCTCTGAAGGTTCACCCCGTCTGATGTCTGCTGGGCTCCCCAGCTAGGTCTCCAGTACCTGCGCATGGCAAAAGCGATGCGCTAAGCAATTCTGCTTAGTGGTGACAATATAAAATAAAATAAAATAGAATAAAATAATTATGCAGAATGTATGATTTCATTTTTAGGTAGACTTAATTTCTGGTATTATTTGTAGTATTATTCACTTAAAATTTGATAAGGTTTATTATCATTGCCTGAGTAACCCATACTAGTTGACTGGACCGGACAAACGGATAAACTGGCACTGGGTACTAAGTACCTCGGACCATCACACCATCGGTCACATTGTGTCTCCCGGTGTGCAGCAGAACAGCTAATAAGCTGTAATAATGATCAGGGTTAAAACCCAAGTATATCAACTCAAATAACATAGCCAAAGGCTATTATTTCACAGAATGGCATGGGAAAGCCATGAAACACAGAATGGCATGAAGCCATATGCAGTACTGCTAACAGAACCCTATTGGCATGCCAAGCTATCCAAACCAATCTTGTTAGGTATACTAGGGCATTTTACACTTTTGAGTTTTACAATTTTTGAATTTCAAGTTTTGATGTTACTATTCACTTCATTAGTCAACCAAAATGTTGACTTTTGCATAGACAATAGGTATATTGGTTTTAATACTCCCAACATACCACATTTTGCATTCAAAATTTGTTGGTATTGGTTGCCCATACCATTTCTAAGCTTAATGCTAATTGAGCAAAATTTTCAGTTTTCATACTTCATTTTACTGTTCCATTTGTCATTTTTGCAGTGGGAATTTGGCAAAATGATCAACATCAAAGTTGTTTCTTATTTTGTCTATTTGAATTTCCCTTTTTTTATTCACTCCATTTGGAGTTTTGTAGCTCAAGTTATGGTCCAAAAACCACAACTGGTCGGATTGGAATTTTTCTGGACTGACCATATCTATAGTGCAGCGAACAGTGACTGCAACTCACTTATTGGATAGGTTCTGGTCATAATTTGGGTTAGGTTTCTTCATGAAAGTTGTTGGTCTATATCTCAGCTTATTGCTGGTAAAAGTTTAGGTCAATTGGACCTTTCTACATTGAGTTATGGTCACTGTTCATTTGGTCATTCTGCAGAAACAAACTGCAGGTCACCCGGATTAGGGCAAGCTTTTGGTCTACTTGGTTTGGTTTTATGGGCATGGTTTCTTCACCAAAGTTGTGCCATTATGTGTCTAGTTTCATCTCCAATTGGCCTTGCACCAATTGAACCTCTACAATTCAAGTTATGGCTGCCCAAACCTGCTGGACTCAAGTCCAATTGTACAGTTCTGTAGGTCACTTTCATGGCAGCCACACCAAACCCAATCCCATCACTCAACACACTTCATTTTTTATTTAAACAGAACTAAATGGTCACTAATTGACCATTAAAACCTATTTTCATCATCACATGGTCAAAATCCCATTTTTATACCCCAAACCCTAACTCACACATTACCCTTCATGCATTTTCATTGCATTTCTTCAATCCACTTAGTAAATACATATTATGGGCAGCCATGATAGTCTTTTAATTTCATTAAACTCAACACAATCAAACCCTAATCATGGCTACCAAAAATCTAGGGTTTACATACAAATGGTATTCAACAATTTTTTTTTCTTTGTAATTTACACTCATTCAAAGTCCTTATCATGAATTTAAAGTAAAATTCATGGTTAGGTTACTAACCTCAAAGGAGTGAGATTTTTCCACTCGCTAAAACTCTTGTTTTCCTCTTCTTTTTGCTCTCAAAAGGATCACCAAGGTGTAGGAGCAAGTTTTTGTGTTGAGAAATTTAAGTTTTAATGGATGAAAACCCAAGAAATCAAGCTTGGGTAAAGCTTGGCTATGGAGGGCTATGGTGGGAGAGGTGACGCCAAGAAGAAGAAGTAGAGTGTTCTGATTTTTTTTCTTCACTTTCTGCCCATTTAGTCTCTTTTATATACCTTGGTGACATGTGTCAACACTTGATTGGGTTGGAGACTTTTAATGACATCCTTATGATGTCATAATTTCAATTTCTTTCATTTTTTTCATCCTTTTCTTGTCCAATTAATTTCAATTAAATTTTTAACAACATTTAATCATATTTTATGTTATATAAATTATTTATTTAACTGGACAAGTTGGCCCAAAAATCATCTCTGAAGACGAAATGACCAAAATGCCCTCCGTTTGGCTTAATGGGCCAAAATTGTCTTTACAGATTGAAAAATTTTTCTAAGTATTTTCTTAGCATTCTAATGTCATAAGAACCTCAATGACCCTTCTCTGGAGTCCCAATAATTATTTTATAATTTTTCCTAATTTTTTTCTTATTAATTATTTGAGTTAATTTTTGGTTCCTCACTTTAGTTTAAATATTTTTCCGAATGTTCTAGTATGCGGACCGACATCGTCACCGAATGAGAGATGGTATCTGAACTAACTAAAATGAGGATGTTACAGTAATATAAGCAATGATGAATTAGTTTCAAGTGATGCTTAATTAAATCTTGAAGTGACTCCACCAATGATTCTTGATCTGAGTGGGAGTACTATAAACATTGATGATTCAATGTATCAATCTTAGCTCTGCATGTAACACCCCTCACTCGTCTACAGAATAGCCGAGCAAGGCGTGCTACACAGCGTGCCGAAACACCTAGTCTGTGATTATTTCATTTCCTGAGCTCAATTTGATTTTAAGAAGTCTTTTATGTAATATTCATATCAAGCTGATACTATTTTCATACTTTGATCAAATCAGTGTTTCAAGATTGGTACAAAAAATTTGGCAAGGTGCCGTCTATATTTTGGACAAACTGTCCTTCCAAACCTGTTGAAAACAGTTTAATATGATAATATCAAAATCTCGAATATTTCACAGTCTCTATTTCTCAGTAAAGTCAATAGACTTTTACAGTCATTAAATAGTTCCATAATACAGTCCATAATAATTTAAATATATCTAGAAAATCTCCATGTTATTTAATATGTACAAGATATTACAAACTTTAGAGCTTTCATAACATTACAAAATACAGGGCCGAATTTCAAAAATACAACAAAAGTACAAAAGACAAGATATCCTAAGTCCTACCATGTATGTAATGCAGTGCAGATGACTCTGGACTCTTGTGCAGATCTGATATCTCACCCGGTCGTAGGTCTGCTGGGCTCCCCAGCTGTGTCTCCAATACCTACGCATTACAAAAGCAACGCGCTAAGCAATTTTGCTTAGTAGTGCCAAATATAAAGAAATATACACTAAAATAAAGTAAATAACGTGCTTACGAATTTACAACATCGATATACTTTGCAGTTGCTGATTCTACCTTTATTTGCTAACATTTCAATTTGTGTTAAATTTTGGTAGTGCTGTATGTCAGTAGACTGGATTTAGCTATTTGAATTTAATAGTACTTGAATTACTGCTCGTGTAGCCTATATACTGACCAGACTGGATAAACGGATATACTGGCACTGGGTACCTAGTACCTTGGGCCGTCACACCATCGGTCACAAAGTGTCTCTCGATGTGAAAATAGCGTGGTTACAAAGCCATATAGTCAATCTGGCGATAAGCCAAGAATAAATACACAATATGTATAGCCGTAGGCTATTAAAGTCACAGTGTGGCATAATAAGCCGTAAAAATATAGTATGGCATGAAGCTATTTACAGAACAGCTGTCAGAATTCTATTGGCATGCCAACTTATCCAAACTAGTCAACTATTCAAACTAGGGCACATTATAAATTAATTGTTTAATTCATCAATTTTTTTGAGTTTACTAGCTATTATGTAATTCATAAGTCAATGCATATGTTGACCTTTTTAGGTACTATGGATAAGTTGTTTCTAGCATCAACATGTCACATATTGTAATTCAATATGCTGCCAATATAGTGCAATTTACCATTTTTATAAGTTGGCATTCATTGCCAAATTGCTTCAAGCATCATTGTATGTAAATGTCAAATTCTCAATTTTTGGTGTGCTAGATTGGTCTAGCTCAAAGTCCTATTTCTCTTGGTTTTTAGCTTCTGGTCAAAGAAGCAAAATTGTAGCTCTATCTCTTATTGCACACGGGGCAAAATTTCAGGTCATTCTGAGTTGTATAGACTAAGATATGGTCAATTTACTAAAGCTGGATAGATTGCACCTTTAGTGCAAAATTTGGTCAATTTTAGGTTACTTTTAGTTCTGGCAGTTTTGGTACCCGAATTTATGCAAGCTATTGGACTTGGTTCTGGTCGTTTTTGGGCTTTGGTGTCTTCATAAGAATTGTATCTCTATGTCTAAGCTAACTATGGTAAAAATTTCTGGTCAATTGGACATGTTTTGAGTGAGTTATGGTCATCCTAATGACTACTATTCATATGGTCAAAAATCTGGGTTGTAAGGTTGCTATTCCGGATTTGGTCATTTTTAAGGTTAGTTTTTAGGTAGAATTTTGGCAACATTTCTACATGAAAGTTGGCCTATTTGGTGTCTAGTTTCACCCCCCATTGGCCTCATACCAATTGGGTTCACAGTTTGGCACTTATAACCTAATTTAGGTACTGCCATCAATACCCAACCTGCACAAAACACATACACTTCCAATTTGATATTCCTTCTTCTCCTCATTACTTCAATATTCAATCAATGACACTTTCATATATATATTGTACACAATTCCAGCAACAATATTTGAGCAGAACATTCAAGTGCTCAATGCACACAATTCACCATTAAGTTCAACAATCACTTCCACCAAAATTCAACATATCTCAATGTCAATATTATACATATACTTCAACATACTCGTACTTCAATATCACTTACACATGTTGCCCACAATTTAACACTATTATATTTCATTAATAAACTTCATATTCACATACAAATTCATGCTATTATGGGCTGCCAAACATGGCAGTTTGCTCAAAGCATTAAGGCTCCATTTCACACCCTTAATTCAAGCACTACATGCACACACTTAGATTTTAACTTACTACATCTTCCATTTAAGTTAATCAACCTTAATTTCCATCCATTAGAGGTAAGAAAAATTCAAATACAACACATATTCATGGCTGCCGAAAATGGACCATTTCATTTCTCAATGTTTTCTTCATTTCTCTTCACCAAAATACTCACCTCAACCTAAACACAAGATTTACTAAAGCAAGGGAGAGGTTTTGGACACTTACCACTTTTGGAGCTTGTTAAAACTTCACCAAATTTCTTCCTTTTTGTTCCCTATAATCTGCCCAAGAGGTGTGGACCAACTTTAGTGAAGGAGCTTGAGAAAACTATGGCTTATTCATGGTGGATGTGAAGCCTTTGCTTGGGACGTTAATGGTGGTTTTGGGAGGAGATGGAATTCAGCCAAAATGAGTTATGAGGAAGAAGAAGATGTTATGGGATTACACATGTCTATTTAGGTGTTTAAAATACTCCCCTAGTGGTCCACTGACTTAATATATATATAAATATAATTAAACTTTTAATTATCCTAAGTTTACCCCCCATTTCTTTCACTATTCTTATAATGTATCATAATTTAATTTTTCATGACATTTTCTAAGTGCAATATCATTTATTTTTAATGAAAATTGAGGTCAAAAGGTAGCTCTTGGTGTCAAATGACCAAAATGCCCCACTTCGGGTTATATTCCAGATTTTTCGGTAACACCGATTTTTGTCTGTTTCTCGATTTTTTGTTTTTCTTTGTACTAATTTATTAATTTTTCTTTGATATTTCTAGTTTCAATTACATTCCAATAAACCTTTATTTATGTCTCAAAATTAAATTCCGAGAGTTTCCCACGGTCCTGGGGTCGGCAACGGCCTTCCCGGTGCGGTCACCCATCGCTGTGGTGCCGGCTCGTTTAACTTATCTTCATTTTCTCTCTTTGATTTTTCTTTGATTTTTCTTGTATTTTTTTTTATTTATTTCATCATTATATGTCTGTTCACTATCACCGAAGTGTAGTTCCAGACATCCTGACTTGCCTGGACTGTTATTTGGCTAATGGAGCAATAGAACGTACAGAACATGTACAGGGAGGATGTTACAACTCTTCCCCTCTAAGTAAAAATTTCATCCTCAAAATTTACCTGATGTGAAGAGCTGAGGAAACTGTTGCCTCATTGTCTTCTCGCTCTCCCATGTTGCCTCTTCTATGTTGTGGTGTCTCCATAGGATTTTCACTAGTGGAATTGTCTTGTTTCTGAGCTCTTTTACCTCTCGTGCCAAGATTTTAATTGGTTCTTCTTCATATGTCAGGTCAGGTTGTACCACAATTTCTTCTACTGAGATGACATGTGAAGGATCTGATCTGTATCTTCTGAGCATCGAGACATGGAACACATTATGTATCTTGTCCAGCTCAGGTGGTAAGGCTAATCTATACGCTACTGGTCCCACAAGTTCAATAACTTCATATGGGCCAATGAACCTAGGGCTTAATTTTCCCTTTTTTTCGAATCTGAACACTTTTGTCCACGGTGATACTTTGAGAAATACCTTCTCCCCAACTTCATACTCAATGTCCTTTCTCCTCAAGTCAGCATAAGATTTCTATCGGTCTGAGGCAACTTTCAAATTGGCCTTTATCAGTTTCACCTTTTCCTTTGTCTGTTTTATCAGGTCTAGCCCCACTAGCTTATCTTCACCTAATTCAGTCCAACATACAGGTATTCTGCATTTTCTCCCATACAGTGCTTCATAGGGTGCCATTTGTATGCTAGCTTGATAGCTATTATTATATGCAAATTCTGCCAGTGGAAGGTATCTGTCCCAGCTTCCTTCAAACTCAATAACACAACTTCTCAGCATATCCTCGAGGACCTGGATTATCCTTTCTGACTATCCATCCGTCTGAGGATGAAAAGCTGTACTAAAATGGAGTTGTGTGCCCAAGGATTCTTGTAATTTCTTCCAAAATCTAGATGTAAACCTCGGGTCTCTATTAGATATAATGGAAAGTGGAATTCCATGTAGTCTCACTGATGTACAATTCTGCTAGCTTTTCCAGTGAGTAGTCTATTCTGACTGGCAGAAAATGTGCTGATTTGGTCAACCTATCCACAATCACCCATACTGCATCATGCTTCTTCCGAGTGAGAGGTAGACCACTGATAAAGTCCATAGTGACTCAGTCCCATTTCCATTCAGGTATGTTTATGGGCTGTAACAAACCTGATAGAACTTGATGTTCTGCTTTGACTTGCTGACATGTCAAGCATCTAGTTACATAGTCAACTATGTCCTTCTTCATACCTGGCCACCAGTATCGGAGTTTCAGGTCATGGTACATTTTTGTGCTTCCTGGGTGCATAGCATATACACTGTTATGTGCTTCTCTCAGAATACTGGTTTTCAATTCTTTATCATTTGGAACACACACTCTTTCTTTATAGTACAGGCACCCATTTTCTTTCACTTCATATTTAATTTCCTTCCCTTCAGTGATTTTGCCCATAACAGCCATTAATTTCTCATCTGTCTTTTGCCCATCCTGTATCTGTTGTAACAAATTCGGCTTCACTTGCAACTCAGCCAAAATAACTCCATCATGAGTTAAGGTTAGTTGGGCAATCAGAGATCTTAATGCTACAATAGATTTTTTGGTTAAAGCATCAGCGACTACATTTGCCTTCCTAGGGTAGTAGTCAATCACACAATCATAATCTTTCAGGAATTCAATCTATCGCCTCTGTCTCAAATTAAGTTCCTTCTGGGTTGGAAGATACTTCAGACTCTTATGGTCTGTGTATATGTAGTATTTTTCTCCATACAAGTAATGCCTCCATATCTTCAATGCGAAGATAATTGCTGCTAACTCTAAATCATGAGTAGGGTAATTCTTTTCATGTGGCCTTAACTGCCTGGAAGCATATGTGACTACTTTCCCTTCTTACATGAGTACACACCCTAACCCATTGTGTGAGGCATCACTGTAGACTACAAAGTCTGTTCCAGACATTGACTGTGTTAACACTGGGTGCCTCTGTCAACAAAGCCTTCAGCCTCTCAAAACTGGCTTGACACTTGTCATTCTAGTCAAATTTCATATTCTTGTGTAGTAATTTGGTCATTGGAGCAGCTATCAGGGAAAATGCCTTTACAAATCTTCTATAATATCCAACTAACCCCAAGAAACTTCTGATCTCAGTTGTATTTCTGGGAGGCTTCCATTCCATCACTGCTTCAATCTTCTTGGGATCCACTCTAATCCCTTCAGCTGATACTATATGTCTAAGGAATGCAATCTCATTCAACCAAAACTCACACTTGGACAATTTAGCAGACAGTTTCTTCTCTTTTAGAGTCTGCAGAACAATTATCAAATGCTCATCATGTTCTACTTTATCCTTGAAATACACCAGGATGTCATCAATGAAGACCACTACGAACCGATCTAAGTATGGATGGAAGATACGGTTCATAAGGTCCATGAATGCTGTTGGAGCATTTGTTAACCCAAATGGCATCACCAGGAATTCATAATGCCCATACCGGGTTCTAAATGCAGTCTTAGGCACATCTGCATCCTTAACCCTTAGCTGATGATACCCTGATCTGAGATCAATCTTAGAAAACACACCGGCTCCCTTCAACTGATCAAACAGATCGTCAATTCTAGGCAACGGATACTTGTTCTTCACTGCTACTCTGATTAACTGCCGGTAGTCAACACATAACCTCAGTGTCCCATCTTTCTTTTTTACAAATAGTACCGGAGCTCCATACGGTGACACACTGGGGCGTATGAACCCCTTGTCTAGTAATTCTTGTAGCTGGATTTTCAACTCTTTCAATTCAGTAGGTGCCATCCTATACGGAGCAATTGAAATCGGAGCTATACCCGGCATAATCTCAATAGCAAATTCAACTTCTCTTTCTGGTGGCAAACTAGGCAATTCCTCAGGAAATACCTCAGAGAAATCCCTTACTGTGGGTATGTCAGACAAGTCAAGTTTACCCTGCCTAGTGTCAACCCCATGTGCTAGATAGGCTTCACACCCTTTTCTCAACCATCTCCTTGCAACTGTAGCTGAGATGACATTGGACAAGAAATCTGTCCTTTCACCCACAACTATTATTTCTTCGATCTCAGCAGTTTTCAGAGAGATTCTCTTCAATTTACAATCTACTATTGCCTGATGATGGGATAACCAGTCCATTTCCAAAATCACATCAAACTCATGGAAAGGCAGTTCGATTAAGTCTGCTGAGAACTCTTTCCCTTGAATCTTCAATGGACAACCCTTATACACCTTGTTTACTACCATACTGTGGCCTAGCGGATTTGTGACCAGGATGTCTTGGTCACTTTCCTCTACTGGTATTCCCTTTTCTACGGGCAGCTTGATACAAATATATGAATGAGTAGATCCAGGATCCACTAATGCATGCACAAAAGCATTATAGAGGAGGAACATACCCTTGATGACATCTGGAGCATCCTATTCCTCCTGTGCCCTTATAGCATAGGCTCTGGCTGGTTTTCTACCTTCTGCTCTCTCCACAGATTCTGATACAGGTTTCTGTGAAGTACCGGCTGCCTCAGCCTTACTCGACTTTTTACCCCTTGGAGCTGGAGGGGCAGGCCTAACAGTTGATACCGGAGTGGATGTAGCAGTTCTGCGAGGACAATCTCGGACTAGGTGGTCTGTAGATCCACACCGTAAACAAGCACCTATCATCCTCCAACATTCACCCTTATGCCATTTTTGGCAATGTGGGCAAGCAACAGATACTGTTGGGGCTGGTTCCCTAAATCCTGTCCCTGGAGAGCTAGCCATTGAAGGTGTGGACTGGCCTCTCCTTGGTGCAAACTGAGATTTGGGCCTCTGTGACTGATCCTGACTTGGAGCTCTACTAAAACTCTGAGTAGGTGAACCTCTGAATTTCTTACTAGGGGCAGAAGATGTACCGGTCTGACCCTGACCTCTTTTCTGCTGTCTGTCCCTTCTGTTCTGCTCATTCATTCTAACTTTTTCAACCTTCAGTGCAGCTTCCACTAACTTGACAAACTCTGTAATCCCCAAGGCTATAATCATTACTTTAATGTTATCATTGAGTCCTTCCTCAAATCTCTTGCATCTCTCTGCCTCATTAGGGACTATTTCCCACCCATAGCAGCTCAGTCTGACAAATTCTCTTTCATATTCAGCCACTGTCAGCTGTCTTTGGCGTAGGGTAATAAACTCCCTTCTCTTCTCTTCTAGGTATACACTGCCCGCATACTTCTTTCTGAACTCAGTGAGAAAGAAATCCCAAGTTATTTGTTCAGGTGGTACCTCACTAGTTACTGTATCCCACCATTGGTAGGCATCATCTTGCAGTAGTGATACAGCAGCTTCCAAATTCTGCTCTAGAGTACAATGAAGTTGTTTCAAGACTCTTCCAATTCTGTCCAACCAGTTTTTAGCTATGACAAAATCATCTTCCCTTTTGCCTAGAAAATCCATTGCTCCAAACTTCCTGAGTCTCTCCATATGAGATTTTTGATTTGAAGGTGGTGGTGGTGGCATAACTCCTGCCATTTGTCTAAAGAACTCAGCCATTTGCTGAAATGTGGCTGGTGCACCTGGTACTGGTGGAACAGGTTCACTCCTGTCTCCTGGTTCAGTCATAGATGGAGCATGACTTTCCACTTCCTCATCGACCGCTCTCTGTGATGTGGAGTCCATATTCTGATCAAAATAACAAATTAAATCAAAAGATCTGCATTAGAGTCATCTTAACACTTACAATGCAATGCATGATATGCAATCTATCTAGGTCCAGAAATGCCTAAACTGTGCTATGATACCACTAAATGTAACACCCCTCACTCGTCTACAGAATAGCCGAGCAAGGCGTGCTACACGGCGTGCCGAAACACCTAGTCTGTGATTATTTCATTTCCTCAGCTCAATTTGATTTTAAGAAGTCTTTTATGTAATATTCATATCATGCTAATACAATTTTCATACTTTGATCAAATCAGTGTTTCAAGATTGGTACAAAAAATTTGGTAAGGTGCCGTCTATATTTCGGACAAACTGTCCTTCCAAACCTATTAAAAACAGTTTAATATGATAATATCAAAATCTCAAATATTTCACAGTCTCTATTTCTCAGTAAAGTCAATAGACTTTTACAGTCATTAAACAGTTCCATAATACAATCCATAATAATTTAAATATATCCAGAAAATCTCCATGGTATTTAATATGTACAAGATATTTCAAACTTTAGAGCTTTCATAACATTACAAAATACAGGGCTGAATTTCAAAAATACAACAAAAGTACAAAATACAAGATATCCTAAGTCCTACCATGTATGCAATGTAGTGCAGATGACTCTGGACTCCTGTGCAGATCTGATATCTCACCGGTCGTAGGTCTACTGGGCTCCCCAACTGTGTCTCCAATACCTACGCGTTACAAAAGCAACGCGCTAAGCAATTTTGCTTAGTGGTGCCAAATATAAAGCAATATACACTAAAATAAAGTAAATAAAGTGTTTACGAATTTATAACATCGATATACTTTGCAGTAGCTGATTCTACTTTTATTTCCTAACATTTCAATTTGTGCTAAATTTTGGTAGTGCTGTATGTCAGTAGACTGGATTTAGCTATTTGAATTTAATAGTACTTGAATTACTGCCCGTGTAGCCTATATACTGGCTAGACTGGATAAACGGATATACTGGCACTGGGTACCTAGTACCTCGGGCCGTTACACCATCAGTCACAAAGTGTCTCCCGGTGTGCAAATAGCGTGGCTAAAAAGCTATATAGTCAATCTGGCGATAAGCCAAGAATAAATACACAGTATATATAGCCGTAGGCTATTAAAGTCACAGTGCGGCATAATAAGCCGTAAAAACACAGTATGGTATGAAGCCATTTACAGAACAGCTGTCAGAATCCTATTGGCATGCCAACCTATCCAAACTAGTCAACTAGGCAAACTAGGGCACATTATAAATTAATTGTTTAATTTATTATTTTTTTTTTAGTTTACTAGCTATTATGTAATTCATAAGTCAATGCATATGTTGACCTTTTTAGGTACTATGGATAAGTTGTTTCTAGCATCAACATGTCTCATATTGTAATTCAATATGCTGCCAATATAGTGCAATTTACCATTTTTATAAGTTGGCATTCATTGCCAAATTGCTTCAAGCATCATTGTATGTAAATGTCAAATTCTCAATTTTTGGTGTGCTAGATTGGTCTAGCTCAAAGTCCTATTTCTCTTGGTTTTTAGCTTCTAGTCAAAGAAGCAAAATTGTAGCTCTATCTCTTATTGCACACGGGGCAAAATTTCAGGTCATTCTGAGTTGTACAGACTAAGATATGGTCAATTTACTAAAGCTGGACAGATTGCACCTTTAGTGCAAAATTTGGTCAATTTTAGGTTACTTTTAGTTCTGGTAGTTTTGATACCCAAACTTGTGCAAGCTATTTGACTTGGTTCTGGTCATTTCTGGGCTTTGGTGTCTTCATAAGAATTGTATCTCTATGTCTAAGATAACCATGGTAGAAATTTCAGGTCAATTGGACCTGTTTTGAGTGAGTTATGGTCAAAAATCTGGGTTGCAAGGTTGCTATTCCGGATTTGGTCATTTTTAAGGTCAGTTTTTAGGCAGAATTTTGGCAACATTTCTACATGAAAGTTGGCCTATTTGGTGTCTAGTTTCACCCCCCATTGGCCTCATACCAATTGGGTTCACAATTTGGCACTTATGACCTAATTTAGGTACTGCCATCAATACACAACCTGCACAAAACACATACACTTCCAATTTGATATTCCTTCTCCTCCTCATTACTTCAATATTCAATCAATGACACTTCCATATATATATATATATATATATATATATTGTACATAATTCCAGCAATAATTTTTGGGCAGAACATTCAAGTGCTCAATGCACACAATTCACCATTAAGTTCAACATTCACTTCCACCAAAATTCAACATATCTCAATGTTAATATTACACATACACTTCAACATACTCGTACTTCAATATCACTTACACATGTTGCCCACAATTTAACACTATCATATTTCATTAATAAACTTCATATTCACACACAAATTCATGCTATTATGGGCTGCCAAACATGGCAGTTTGCTCAAAGCATTAAGGCTCCATTTCACACCCTTAATTCAAGCACTACATGCACACACTTAGATTTTAACTTACTACATCTTCCATTTAAGTTAATCAATCTTAATTTTCATCCATTAGAGGTAAGAAAAATTCAAATACAACACATATTCATGGCTGCCGAAAATGGACCATTTCATTTCTTAATGTTTTCTTCATTTCTCTTCACCAAAATACTCACTTCAACCTAAACACAAGATTTACTAAAGCAAGGGAGAGGTTTTGGACACTTACCACTTTTGGAGCTTATTAAAACTTCACCAAATTTCTTCCTTTTTGTTCCCTATAATCTGCCCAAGAGGTGTGGACCAACTTTAGTGAAGGAGCTTGAGAAAACTATGGCTTATTCATGGTGGATGTGAAGCTTTTGCTTGGGACGTTAATGGTGGTTTTGGGAGGAGATGGAATTCGGCCAAAATGAGTTATGAGGAAGAAGAAGATGTTATGGGATTACACATGTCCATTTAGGTGTTTAAAATACTCCCCTAGTGGTCCACTAACTTAATATATATATAAATATAATTAAACTTTTAATTATCCTAAGTTTACCCCCCATTTCTTTCACTATTCTTATAATGTATCACAATTTAATTTTTCATGACATTTTCTAAGTGCAATATCATTTATTTTTAATGGACATTGAGGTCAAAAGGCAGCTCTTGGTGTCAAATGAACAAAATGTCCCACTTCGGGTTATATTCCCGATTTTTCGATAACACCAATTTTTGTCTGTTTCTCAATTTTTTGTTTTTCTTTGTACTAATTTGTTAATTTTTCTTTGATATTTCTAGTGTCAATTACATTTCAATAAACCTTTATTTATGTCTCAAAATTAAATTTCGAGGGTTCCCACGGTCCTGGGGTCGTTAACTGCCTTCCCGGTGCGATCACCCATCGCTGTGGTGCCGACTCGTTTAACTTAGCTTCATTTTCTCTCTTTCATTTTTCTTTGATTTTTCTTGTATTTTCTTTTTATTTATTTCATCATTATATGTCTGTTCACTATCATCGAAGTGTAGTTCCAGACATCCTGACTTGCCTGGACTGTTATTTGGCTACTGGAGCAATAGAACATACAGAACACGTACAGGGAGGATGTTACACTGTAGATCTAGTCGAAAGAGCATTCCTCGTCATCATTTTGAGATTGAAAGGGAAGCATTTATGGTTACTCTAGATGATGAAGAGCCTAGAAATGTAAGTGAAGCTCTTACATGCTCGGCTAAGGAAAAGTGGATTAAAGCGATGGAAGAAAAGATGGAGTCTATGAAATCAAGCCAAGTCTGGGAACTGGTAGATTTACCAATGGGACGTAAGGCTATTGGGAACAAATGGGTTCTCAAAATTAAGCAAAAATTTGATGCAAGTATAGAAAGATACAAAGCTCGTTTAGTGGCTAAGGGGTATACAGAATAGGAAAGGATAGATTATAAGGAGACTTTTTCACCAGTTGTACGTTTTACCTTGACAAGATTAATTTTAGTTAGTGTGGCTAATTTGGACCTTAAATTACATCAGATGGATGTAAAAACTGCTTTTCTGAATGGAGAATTAGAAGAGGAAATCTGTATGCAACATCCTATAGGTTTTATAAAAGAAGTCCAAAAGCATAACGTGTACTGACTTTTAAAGTCAATTTATGGTCTAAAACAATCTTCAAGGCAGTGGTATATTAGATTTCATAAAGCAATTATGTCATATGGTTTCACTATGATTGATGAAGATCATTGTCTATATACTAAAAGACTCAAGGATAAATTTGTAATCTTATCATTGTATGTAGATGACATACTGATAGCCGAAAATGATAAGGAATATCTTAATTCTATCAAAGGATGGTTGTCATCTAATTTTGAGATGAAAGACATGGGTGAGCCTGCATATATCCTTGAAGTAAAGATTTCAAGGGATCGCTCTAAGAGGTTACTATCTCTTACTCAAGAATCATACATCAAGAAAATTCTTGAGCAATTTCATATGCAAGATTGTAGTCTAATAGATACTCCCATTTCAAAAGGAGAGGTTTTGAACCATAGGTTATATCCTAAGACTCTATAGGAAAGTGAGAAAATGAAGAATGTTCCTTATGCTAGTGCTGTTGGAAGTCTTATGCATGCAATGCATGTACAAGGCTGGACATTTGCTATGCGGTGGGCATGGTGAGTAGATATCAGTCTGACCTAGGATAAGTACACTGGAAAGTAGTGAAGAGGATACTGAGGTATCTCAAGGGCACAGTTGATTACTCACTATGTCATCAAGGAAAAAGTTTACAACTGAGAGGCTATACCAATGCTAATTGGGGAGGAGATTTAGATGAGAGGAAATCTACCCCGGGATTTGCTTTCTTACTTAATGATGGTCCTTTATCATGGAGTACTAAAAAGCAATCTTGTATAGCTCGATCTACTATAGACGCAGAGTTTGTAGGATTTTTAACTGCTGTACAAGAAGCTGTTTGGTTAAAATGATTTCTCATTCACTTGGGTGTGTTTGAAACTATTGTAGAGCCTGTGACAGTGTACTATGATAGTCAAGTAGCAATAGCCTACACTAAAGATCCTAAGTATCATGGAAAAACCAAAAACATAGACATTGTAACACCCCTACATGCATAGTCATGTGCAAATCACTGTTTCGGTGACCGGTGTCAGTCCGGACAATAAAGAGGATTAGAATCATATTTAAGTCACCTAGAAAAGCCCTGAACAAAAATTAATAGTGATTACCAGAAGGTTAAATACAGATCAGAAAAATAGAACATAAAAGGTTAAATGAGTCGGGGGTCACAGTGATAGGTGACCACACCGGAAAGTGACTGCGAGATCAGTCAAAATCCTAATTTCGTACGAGACATTATGACACTGTAGGCCTAAGAAAAATTGCGAAGCTAGAGAAAATGTGAAAATCACAGAAAAAGATAGAGAACCAAATCAAATAATTAGGTTAGGATTCAGGAAGAAATACAGAATTATTGATAAACCGGATCAGACCAGCGAGGGGCAAATTGGTCAATTCACCACTAGAGGTGACTCATGAACTAACTATCCAATAAAATGTGAGAAACTAAAATTGTGAAATATATAATTAAATTGAGGAAGTGGGAAAAAAGAAAAGAAAAGAAAATAAAGAATAATGACATCATCATGGATTACATCATGTATGACTCAATAAATAATTATCAATTATTTACTTAATTTGACTAAGTCAATTTGGGATAAATACACATAAAAATAACAAAATAGAGAAATTTATTTTTTGGTCTTCTTCCTCATGGGATGCCACCACTCTCTTTCTCTCTAGTTCTCTCACTATTCCAACATTTTTAACCCTTAAAAGCTTAATTTCTCCTCCCTTCCTCACCATAAAAACCATAACCTCCAACATTAAAGTTTGATTTTAGACCTTAGTGGAGTGATTAGCAACTAAAAGAAGAAGAAAAGAAGGAGATTTAGAGAATTAGAGAATCCATAAATCAAGGTATATATAAATTGGTTTTAAATCTTTAAATACTACTTGAAATTAAGTTGAGTACATGGAAATTGTGAAGAAAATGAAAATAATCTTACATGCATGATGAGTAGAAAATTCGGCAGCCATGATGTTAGGAGAGGTTGAAGTGTTTTAGTTGAATTAATTATGTATGTAGGCTCAATTAAGTTGGTGGAAGTAATTTGTAAGCTTTAATTTGAATGTGTTACACAAATTATGAAATTAGGGTTTATGGTACTTAAAAATTGGAAAAAAAATTAGGGGTTTTTGAAATTGAACTAAATTGACCTAATTGGGACTCAAAATGGTCAATTGGGACCAATTGGGATATGCTTGAATGGTGAGAAGTAAAGTCAAATTTAGATTGGTAAGGGTCTAATTCTGGACAGCCTGACCTTGGTCCACTTAGGAGACCAAAACTATAATTTTGCCACTCCAATTGGTGTGAGGACAATTGGAGATGAAAGTAGACACATAATTCCACAATTTTTGTGTAGAAACCCTGCCCTGAAAGTGACACTAAGTTAGTGAACAATTAGGTCAAACCCAGAATTGGCACACTGCCACTATACAGAAATGACTACATGAACAGTATTTGTTCATTTGGCCATAACTTGGTCTAGGTTGGTCCAAATGACCTGATTTTTGAACCATTAGAAAGCTATGACATAGTACTACAACTTTCATGAAGAATACAAACCCAAATTCTGCCCATAACCAAGTCAAATTGTCAACTAAAGTTGGTTGCTCAAAACTGCCAGAACCAAATTTGGTACCCAGAATCTGGGTTGGACCAATCCGGTCAGCCTTAGAAAAATGGCCATAACTTGAGCTACAAAACTCCAAATGGCATGATTCAAAAAGGTAATTAAAGTTAAGAAATTAAGGAACAATTTTGATGGAGGAAATTTAGCCAAATTTCTGCAGTAACCAGACCAATGGAATAGTAGAATACAGTGACCCAAAATTGAAATTTTGGAATTTCACCTAGGGAAATTAGAAATTGAATTGGCAATCAATGTCAACAAAATTGACACTCAAAATGTGGTACATGGATGCAATTAGAATTAATAAACCTATTAAGTATGGAAAAGTCAACATTTTGACTTGAATAGTGCCACTATACACAAAAATGCAAAGAACCCGAATTTATAAATCGTAATGAGTAGGATAAGTCTGCAAAGAAATTGTTGGAATTTAATTATTAGAAATGGATACTGAAGCACTTTAAGTTTATGTGTTTCAGTTGGAAAGGGATCTTCAAAGGAGAAACGAAAATTTGAGTAAATTGAGTCAACAAAAGAGATTTTTGCACAACTAGTTTTAAATTGTTCATGTTTTGCATATTTTATTTGATTAAATGATTTTAGTTTCTTTATGTATTATGTTTACCAATTATTGAATTTATTTCAGTGATTATTGAAATGGTTATGGTATGAATGAGTTTAGTTTTGGAAAATAAAATTAATTATGATTTTATTTGATTATGAATTGAAGGAAATTGGCTTTGGAAAAATTTTGATTGAAGTACGTTTACATGGTTTGCATGGAAAATTTGATTTGAAAAAGGGTTTATACTTAACATGGGAAATGGATTAAATATGTTTTGTATTGTGATGGGCATAAAAAAATTATTGGATATTGGAATTGACTTTGAATTGAATTGTATTGTGATTTATACTCACAAAAAAGGACAAAAAGATTCATGATGTGTTTTATATCTCACTATAGATACTTGACTAGGTTATTACCCGTCCCTCATTTGTTGAAGAGACACTAGAGTTAGCTTTGTTTTGATTACCATGGTATGTGCACATGCTTAGATTCTCCTCTTATTAGAGGTTAGATCAAAGTTTCTCATGGCCCTTTCGGAAGTTACATTGTTGTGTTGTTGTAATGTGCACGACGATTCGATCTCCCCGACCATAGGGAGTTAGAATCACTTTGAAAATGGCCCTTACGGATTAGTCCTGCATAGTTAGTGAGATAAAAAATGGTTTTTGAATAGTAAGAAATGGTGATTTAAAATAAGATTTGTTCATAATTGATTTTAGTGAAATTAATATTTAGTTCCACAAAATGATGGAATTATTTTAAATGTTCAATTATGATTTGACAAATGATTGGCATTATTGGCAGCGGATATTTTGATTTTTGGAATTTTGATGAATTTCAAGATTTCTAAATTCTTTGCTAAAATTTTATCAATGTATAGTGTATTATGTTTTAAATTATAGTTGTGCACCACTGAGTTCACCACTCAGTGATAGCTTTGTATGCTGTCGCAGGTGAAAGTAAAGATAAAGCAACTGAGTAAGATTTCCTGTAGCTGCACCTTGAAGACACATTGGACTAGCTTCTGGTATATTATAGGTATACCTTTGTACATTAGATTTTGATGTATGCATGTAATTATATGTATGTAATATATTTGAGCAGTTGTACAAAAACTTTTGTAATATTATTTTGGTATGTAATGAAATAAAAAATTATTATAATATTAATTTAAGATTTTATTTACCTGTATATTTTTGTAATATTAATTTTATTACCCTAATGAGTATGATATTCAAATTTCTTTCTGAGTTTTGAAATCCAGGTATGGTTTTCCTTATGATAAGTTTAACTTAGAAATTGAATTGAGTTGCTTGTATTGATTTGGGAGATGAAATTGAGTTTATTGGAGTTGTGGTTGAGAAAACATATTGGAAGTGTTTTTCTTTTCAGGTTTTGAAGAACTGTTTTCTCAAAACACAGCCAGCACTCTGCCGAAATTTTGAAAAATTTTCATAACATCAGATTTTAATCGAGGATTTGATCCATGACCAAAATTTCAATTAAAGGCTTTTTACTAAATATTCAACATTCCCACCACTATAAAAATGATCGGAAATTATTTTAAAATCCCTTGTAGTATATTTAATAGGTTACCGGTAGGTGGAGTACGGTAATTCATTAGGTGTACTACGGAAGCATGTTACATCTTACAAGGAGTAGGGTGTGAGATGTTTAGTGGTATCAGAGCAAATTTTAAAGTAAATTTTGAAATGTGAATTTAGAAATAATTTTTCGGTAAGTACAACTGCTTGAATGTTTGATACATATAGTATATTTACATCATAAATATGAACTGACGGGGAGAAATCTCCTTGTGTTGGTTGTATAGGAAATAGAAAATCCTGTGAAAAGATATGGAAGAGAAAGATGAAACAAGAGAACAGTTAGTGATAGCGGAAGTACAAGGTTAGGCCCCAGCTCCTCAGAGTGTTGAAGGCCCGACTATACCAGCCCTACCTATACAAATTATCGCCCAAATGGCCCAGCAAATGGCCACTTTCTTTCAACAAATGGCTGATAATCTGTCAGCCCAAGCCCAAGCACAAACCCAACCCCCACAAGGGCAGTGTGAAATAGAACAAAGGGAGAACCCTATGGGTCAAAGTTCGAATAGTCATTTGGGGAAGAGAAAAGAATTTGAAGGACCCCGAGTTCATAGAAATGACAGAGGCGGATTATCAGAACAAAAGCCACCAAGGTCCAGTCATCGAATAACTAGAAGTTCCTATCCTCCCCGCATCTGCAACTCTTATAGCAAACTACATGGGGGTATTTGTCGTAAAGCCACTGGAGCCTGCTACAATTGTGGTGAACGCGGACACTTCGCTAGAGATTGTACTAGAGCACATCAATATGCTCTCCGAAGTTCACAAACAGTCGGTCAAGGCCGAGATAGAAATAGAGTTAGCATTCCTCGTAATCATAGCACAGTGAATCAACCCGAACATAGTAGCGCACCAGTCAGAGCGTCCACTATGCGCTAAGGAGAAAGAGTAGAAACTTCGGATGTAACACCCCTATTGGCATAGCCTAGTATATTTCACTATTTCGGTGAGCGGTGTCGGTCCGGACAATTAGGGGGATTAGAATCACACTTAAGACAATTAGATGAGCCCTGAACACAAATAATTAGTAATTGTCAATTAGTTAAGTATAAATAAGAAAAATAGAATATAAGAAGTTAAATGAGCCGAGAGTCACAGCGATGGGTGACCTTCTCGGGAATGACTGCGAAGTCGATTTAAACTCAAATTTCGAATCATAAAATATGACGCCGCGGTCCTTAGGACTATTGCGAATATAGTGGAAAAGAGAAAATCACGAAAAAGAATTGTTAAGCCTGTCAAATAATTAGATCAGAGATCCGGAAGAAATATTGAATTATTTACAAACCGGGTCGAACCGGCGAGGGGCAATTTGGTCAATTGACCCCTAGAGCTGACTCCTGACCTAACTATCAAATAAAATCAGAGAAAAGAAAATTTTGGAGTCAGAAATTAAATTAAAGAACTAATGGAAAAATAAATAAATAAATAAAAGGAAAAAGAAAAATAGAAAAAGTGATGACATCATGCATGACATCATGCATGATGCAATAAACATTATAATTAAAATCAAAAGAAAACATCTTTGGAGGACTATGTGTGATTTTGGCCAGCCATAGATTTATGAGAATATGATGTGTTTTGATTGAATTAAAAGTGTATGTAAGCTTAAATGAGTGTGTAGGTAATGTGTATACATTTTAATTTCAAGAATTAAGTCAAGTAGCAAAGTTAGGGCTTTGGACCTAGGGTTTGGAAGACAAAATTTTGAGAATTGGTCAAATGGTGTGTTTGACCTAGTTTGAGCTGAAAAATGATCATATGTGACCAATTGAGGTATGTTGGAAGTGTGAGAATCAAGTGGAAATTCGGATTGGTTATGGGCATTTTGCAGGCAGCAAGACCAAGGTCCTTTTCAGGGACCAAAACTGAAAATTTACCAACCAAATTGGTATGAGGCCAATTGGAGATGAAACTAGACACAAAATGACACATTTTTTATTTAGGAATCATGCCCAAAAAGTGACCATAGCATAGTGAAAAAATAGACCAAATCCAGACTTAGGTATTCTACCCTGTACAAAATGACCAAATGAACAGTATTTGTTCATATGGCCATAACTTGGGCTAGACAGGTCTAAATGACCTGAAATTTTACCAGTAGAAAGCTGAGATATAGACCTACAACTTTTGTGAGGAACACAAACCCAAATTATACCCTTAACCAAGTCATTTGGCCACTCAAATTTGGTGACCTAAAACTGCCAGAACCAGTTTTGGTGCCCAGAAATCTGGGTTAGGCCAATCTGGCCAGCCATGTTCAAATGGCTATAACTTGAGCTAAAAAACTCCAATTGGAGTGATTCAAAAAGGAGAATAAAGTTAAGACAATAAGGAACAATTTCTATGAAGAAAACTTGGACAAATTCTAACAGCAACATGACCAATGGAACAGTGTAAAATAGGTCACCAAAACTGAAAATTTGAAAGTTTGCCTAAAAGACTTAAGTTTTGAGAAAATGACCAAAACCAATAATTTTGGTAACCAAAATGTGGTATGTGAGTATAGTTAGATTTCCCATACCTATTAAGCATAAGAAAGTCAATATTTTGACTTGAATAATATCATGAATAGTAACCTCAACATGAAAATTTTCAAGAATATAAGTTTAAGCATATTGGGGGTAGAATTGAACATATATGAATTAATTATTGGAATTATTGTGAGGCAAGGATACTGAGTGTAACACCCCGAACCTCCGAGTTATGAATAGTACTATTTTGGTCTGTGACTAGTACTATTCAAAGACACCTTGATGATAAAAAAATAAATAGAAAATTAATCGAGATAGACACAATAAAAATTCAAGTGACCCAAAAATATAAGGACTCACCGGGTATATTGTAAAAAAGGGATTATGACCCGATAAGGGGCATTTTGGTCAATTCACTTTAAGACTTGATTTTTGATCAAAATGTCAATTTAATTAAATGAAAATAAAATATTGAATTATGAAGAAATATTGAGGAAAAAATTAGAGTAAAAGTAAAAAAAAACTAAAAGAGGCAAAAATCTAGAATTTTAAATTACATTTTTGACCTAATAAAAAAGTTAAGGGACCAATGGGCTTTTGACAATTAAACTTAATTAACTAATTAAAAGAAATAAAATGGGTATGAAAGAAGACAAACCCCTCCCTTTTATTCTCTATGTGCCACCACCCATCTTCCCTCTCCCTCTCTTTTCTTTTCTCTTCTTCTCCAATCTTCTTCCACCATTGTTTTCCCTTCCAAGTTTTAATTCACTTCAATTCCCTCCATAAATTCCATAGCCCACTAAAAGAAAACATCAAAGAGATCTTTGATTGAGAGATTAAAAAAAAGAAGAGCAAGATTTGGAAGAGATTGGAAGTGGGAAAAATCATCAAGTGAGGTAAGCTCTCTCTTTCATGCTTGATTAACCAAATATGCTTTGAATCAAGTTTGGGTGTGATGAATTTACATGAGAAAGCATGAAATTTCATAAGAAAATGAAAGAAAACATGTATGGAATCTAAACTAGGGTTTTGGCCAAATTGGAGAAAAATTAGGGTTTGATATATTTCAATGAAAATGATGATGAAATCAAGCTTAGTTGAAGTAGTATGCATGATTAGAGCAAAGAAATTGCATGAAATGTGTATAAATTTAATTATGGGAGATTAAAGTTCATGGGAAAATTGGGTTTTGGTGCTAGAGAGTGAAATTGGTGTGTGTAATGTTAAATTATGATCATTTGAGGTTTATTTAGTTTGAATCGACATTGGGTTGATGAATGGAAGTAATGAAATGGTAGGATTAGGGAAAATTACAAACTTTGGTGTTTGAAAATTGTGGGGTTTGTGCTAAGAAGTGCCATTGATGTGTCAATGCTAAATTATAGTCATTTTGGGTGAATTAAATGTGAATTGAGGTTGGTTAGAGGGAATAATTGAAGAAATGAAAATTTTAAACCTAGGGCAGAATTTACACACTGAGTTCAGTGTGTTTGATAGCCCATAAATTGAGCTACACAACTCCAATTGGTGTGAAACCAATTGGAAATGGAACTTAAGACATAGGGATAGAATTTTCATGAAGAGACCCAGCCCAAAAACTGCCCAGAAATTGCCTAAACCTTGGCTTGAACTTAGAGACACAATTCTGGAACCTGTAAAATTTGACCATATGAACAGTAAATTTTGCATGGCCATAACTCTCCCTAGAAAACTCCGATTTAGGCGATTCTTGAACCGATGGAAACCTAAGATATAGTAGAACATTTCATATGAAGAACTTGAGGCCAAATTATGGACTTAACCCAATCAAATGTCTAAGTAAATTTGAATAACCGAATCTGCAGAATTGCAGATTTACCATATAAACAGCAAACTTTGGATGGCCATAACTCTCTCTAGAAAACTCTGATTTAGGTGATTCTTGAACCGATGGAAACTTAGGACATAGTAGAACATTTTTTATGAAGAACATTAGACCAAATTATGTACTTAACTTAATCAAATTGCTTAACGAATTTGGATTGATAAATCGGCCAGAACTGAATCTGCAGCATGAATAGTGATGTGAACAGTAATCTTGTTTTAGGCATAACTTGAGATACACAACTCCGAATTAGGCGATTCAGAAAGGAAAATAAGTTTAAGACCTAGATGAACAATTTTCATGAAGAACACCTCACCAAATTATGATCGAAACTAGGTAAAAACTGGGTTTAAAGATTGGGGCACCAAGCTGTCCAAAGCCAAAATTTTCTAAAATTTGCAAAGCTAACTTGGGATGCATTAGACATGCATGTAATGAGTTTTTGGCAGCAATTGAGATTGGTATTGAGGTATTCTATTTGTGTATTTTCAGTAGAAAAAGAAGTTGGAATGGATAAGGAATAGTGAGTAAAGAGAAAGGAGAGCATTGAAGGTTTGTGCACAACTAACCTTTTTCTTTGTTTTAGCTTCGTAAATTGATTTGAATGAGTTTATTTGAATGAGTTTGATTTGAAATGAGTTTATTTTGAATGAGGTATGTTTTTCTCTTGTATTTGAGGAATTTGTGTGTTGCCACCCCTTTTTATGGGTTTTATGATGATTTGAATATGTTATTGTTTTGCAAACACGATTATTGATTTAGAAACTCTTGAAAGTTGTTTTGAAACCACAATTGGCATGACAGTCCTTTTTGGAACTCCCCAGTAGTAACGGCTACTTGGGGTTGATAATTGATATTGATTATGTCTCCCATTAATAACGGTTAGTGGGGTAAGACTACATGAGTACTCATTAGCTAGCTAGCCCTTCCCTCATTAATAATGGTTAGTGAGGTTGAGATTGCTTTGTCGTGGTGTACAACACGGCACTGATCGTGAAATTTTATGTCATGGCCTAAACTGTGTGTTGATGTTGGCAACACTAATGCTTTGTGAATTGTGATTTATGAAGTGTGATTTCTCATTTGAAATGTTATTCCAATAAATGGCTCTTATGGACTTAGAACTATTGTGAAGTTTTCATGCTTAAGAAAAATATGATTTATTATGTTTTGAAAAATTATGTTTTACCTTAAGTTTTAAAGTTATTAGTTGTGCACCACTGAGTAATATACTCAGCGATAGCTTCTTTATGCTGTCGTAGGTAAGGGAAAGGAGAAGGCTGCCGAGTGAGAGACTTGGAAGCAGTATTTTGGTATTGATTGTGGGTATTTACATTAGGTATACCCTTGTGATTCCTTTGGATGTATTTTATATCTATATGTAGGGATGTACGGACATTGAGCAGTTTGTATTTAAAAGCATTGCATTACTATCACATTTTGAGTTTATAACTATTTTGTATTTTACTTTGAGACTTATGAAAATGTAACTTTCCAATATTTAGTCTATCATTATTTTCAATGAATGTTTACATAGAATTTTAACTATTCTCATGCAGTTTTCCGCAAAAGAATTGATAAGATAAAAAAAAAAGCTATGATTTGTTTTAAAATCCTTTGTAGCATAACTAATGGGTTATTGGTAGGTGGAGTTCGATAATTCCTTAGGTATGCTACGGGAACATGTCATGCCTTACCAGGGATAAGGTGTGACACTGAGACTCTATAAATTTTGTGTTTCAGCTGAAAAATACCTGGAAAGTCTAAGGGACTGAGTTAAGGCCTAAAGGCGACTTACGTCAGGTTTGTGCACAAAAATTTATAAATTATAGTTTTCACAATGAAAATTGATTTGTTATACATTGTGAATGTGTTTTATTCATTCTGAATTTCAAGAATGTTGTGTTGCCTATTTTACAATGGAAATTTGAAATGAAAATTATTTATTGATTTGTATGGAATATTTGAACAATATGGTTTGAAATTTGGTTATGGCTTTGGAAATTTTATTTGAGAATTTGTGTGTTGCCTACTTTGGAAATGGAGATTTGAAATGAAGTTTGTTTAATTGTTGTATCAATTATAATTAAACATCATAGTTTTAAATTGTTTTGATTCACACTTGGCATGGCAGTCCCTTATTATGTTCCTCCTCCATTTATTGGGTGAGTTTGACTATATTCCTCCCTCTTTGGCTTCTCAGTCATAAAGTGAGTTTGGATGAGTACTCATTAGCTAGCTAGCCACCTCCCTCATTGATTTCGATTAGTAGGGTGAGTTTGCCTTGCCGTGGTGTACAACACGGCATGTTTGGAAATTTTGTGTCATGGCCTAAGTTGTGTTATTGATTGGCAACACTATGATTATTAAATTGTTTGATCAAATTTGTGTTATATTAAGCTTTGAAAATTATGATTTGCTATAACTGTGATTTGAAAAATTATGAAATGTGATTGTGAGATTTTTGAATTATGAATTATTCATAAATGTTTTATATTATGCATTTTGTATTTTATTGTGCACCACTGAGTATTTTTATACTCAGCGATAGCTTTCTTTGCTGTCGCAGATAGAAAAAAGGATATAGCAGTAGAGTGAGCTGCTACAGTCAAAGAGGAGCACAGTTGAAGAATTTTTGTACGGGTATTTGTTAATACCTTTGTAATTATTTTGATATAAATGGTTTAGTGTCATATGTATTAAGGTAGATTGAGCAGTTGTACAGTTAATGTATAATAATATTATTTTTGAGATTTTGCGTCTGTAAATTAACTTATAAATGTAGATTAAATATTTAAAATGCAATGTGCATGAGATTATGAAATGTTTTGAGATATCAATTCTTGATTTGAAATTTGGATTTTGAATTGAAGTGTTGCTGTTGCTGTTGAGTTGAAGTTTGATGGTTGCAAATGGGGTTGAAATTAATTATTTGGAAGTGTTTTTCACAGGCTTTGAAGAACTGTTTTTCCCAAATATAGATGGCACTCTGCCGAAATTTTTTCACACTTTCAAACTTAAAAATAAAATGGGACAAAAATCTTAACTAGTTTTCAAACTTCAATTAAATGTTTTTAATTCATACCAAAACGCTCACCACTTCCAAAAAGTAAGAAAATTGTTTTAAAATCCCTTGTAGTATATTTAATGGGTTACCGGTAGGCGAAGTACGGTAGTTCATTAGATGTACTACGGGATCATGTTACATCTTACGGAAGGATAGGGTGTGACATTGGATGTAGCTGCTAGTAAGTTCTTAATTTTTGGAAGAAAAAACTAGTTATTATTTGATCCTAGCACTACTTATTTGTATGTTAGTGTTAGAATTATATGTTCTATTGCTATTCCTTTATATGGAAATAAATTTTGATGCATTAGTGAATAGTTCTTTAGGATAAAAACTACGATAATAAGTGAAATTAGTTTTAGAATAGTTAGTCAGCGAAAAGTATTTGCTAGCATACAATAATTTATAAAGCTAATTGGTGAGCCTATTTCATATAAGGCAAGAGGACCTAAAAGTAAGTTACAGTAATATAATTGCTCTAGATGAGGGCAAGGATGTTACTGTTAGTAATTATCAATGGATATTGTAATCAAAATAAGTTTCGAATATTAGTGAATTGGAGAAGGATAAGATATAGGAAAGTTTGATCAATGGAGGATGTATCATAGTAACTATACAATGTTCTTAATGGTTGTACTATAAGCTGCAGATTACAGTACCGACTTAGGATTATTGTGTAGAGCTACGTACTACCCGATAGTGCACTAAGATAAGAATATTTGTAAATGGCATCTGTTTTGGTATATTTGTGTTAGGACATAATTTTATTATTGGAAATGAGTTTGAAAATCCTACTTAGGGATTTAAAACTCTAAAGTTAGAATATCAAAAGATCATAGGTATGAGATAGCTAGAGTGTCACACCCTACTCCTTCATAAGATGTAACATGATCCCGTAGTATACCTAATGAATTACCATAGTTCTCCTACCGGTAACCCATTAAATATGCTACAAGGGATTTTAAAACAATTTCGATAAATTTAAATCATCGATTAAAATCTGGTGTTATAAAAATTTTTCAAAATTTCGGCAGAGTACCGGCTGTATTTTGAGAAAACAGTTCTTCAAACCTGAAAAAGAAAACACTCCCAATATGTTTTCTCAAATACAACTCCAAGAAACTTCATTTCATCTCACAATTCAATCTCAATAATCAATCATTTCATTTTCAAACCAACCTCATCATAAAAGAAACATTCTTTATCTCAAAAACCATTCTTTATCTCACTAACTATGCAAGACTAATCCGAAAGGGCCATCTTCGGGGTGATTCTAACTCCCTATGGTCGGGGAGGTCGAATCAGATTCTAACTCCATATGGTCGGGGAGGTCGAATCATCATGCACAGTATACATCACAATAATGAATCTTCCGAAAGGGGCATAACATAAAACTTAGATCTAACCTCTAATAAGAGGACAATCTAAGCCTGTGCACGTACCATGGTAATCAAAACAAAACTAACTCCATTGTCTCCTCAACAAATGAGAGAGATGGATAATAACCTAGTCAAGCATCTATAGTGAGATATAAAACAATATCACAACCCTTTTAGTGAGCATAAATCATAATACAATTCGATTCAAAGTCAATTCCAATATCCAATAATTTTTATGCTCATCACAATTCAAATCATAAATTTGCATTTTTCCGTGCAAATTGCCCATCACAATTCAAAACATGTTTTATCACAATTTTCTAAAACATAATTTATTCAATTCACAACAATGCTTAATACTTGTGGAAATACCATTTCACAAAGCTAAATTCATGCATACTATAACAATTTCAATAATCATTGAATTAAATCCAATGCTTGTTAAACATAATACATAAGAAAAATATGTCATTTAATCATATGAAATATTCAGAACAAAATAAGTTAAAAACTAGTTGTGCACAAACCTGATTTGAGTCGCTTCTAGGCCTTGACTCAATGTTCTTTATGCTTCTCAATATCCTTATCAACTGAAACACACAATTTAAAGTGTTTCAGTACTCAATGAATTTGTTTCCAACCATAAAATCCAATATCTAAATTTTCTTGGTACTATTCCCTTTAATTTATTTCATTAGTCAACTTATACTATTGACCCTTGAAGCACTCTAAGCGAGTCAATTCCAATGTTACCAATATGTCACATTTTAGAGCCCTTTAGTGTTGGTATGTGTTACCAAATTCATTTTCAAGTGTATTGCATTTTATTGCAATTTACCAGATTTCGGTGTACTATTTTGACCTAGCCGGACGACCTAGTTTCCTCGGTTTTCAGGTTTTTGTCCAAACTACAAACTTGTAGGTCTATGTCTTATTGCATGCGGGGCAAAATTTCAAGTCATTCTGAGTTGTGTAGACCAAGATATGGTCAATTTACCAATGCTGGACAGAATGCACTAAAATGGTAGGCTCAGGTCGTTTTCACTTCAGCCAGTTTTGGTACCCGAACTTGTGCAAGCTATTTGGATTAGTTCTGGCCATTTCTGGGCTTTGGTGTCTTCATAAGAGTTGTAGATCTATGACTAAACTATTCATGGTAATAATTTCAGGTCAGTTGGACCTGTTTTGAGTGAGTTATGGCCAAAACACTAACTGCTGCCCAAATGGTCAATTTTCAGGCTTTCAAGTCACTAATCCAGATTTGGTCATTTTTCAAGTCACCTTCTAGGCAGAATTTTGGTAAGCTTCCTTCATGAAAGTTGGCACATTTTGTTCCTAGTTTCACCTCCAATTGGTCTCATACCAATTGGAGTCACACACTTAAGGTTCTAAGCCAAAACACACACTGCCTTACTACACACTTCTCATCACTTACCAATTACATATTCAACACTTACCAAACTACTTCCTTCATGCCAATTCTGATTTGTACCTTACCATTAACACCTTTAACAACACATTTTTGGTCATTTTGGACAGCTTGTAACTATTCTCAATATGCACACTATAATACAGAATTTTCCAAAGTCCATTTACATCATTTAACCTCATGAACATACCCCATTTACATACCCAATTCCAAACCATTATACACATATCCATGCTGCCATCAATAACAACATCTTAAACAACCATAAACAAGTAAAAACAAGCTACATATACTGAATTTCTATGGCTGCCAAAATGTACATCTCCATTAAAACATCAAACTTCAAAAATTCTTCCATAAATCAACTACCCACAACCTTGGTTACACTTTTAATGAAACAAGAATTGAAAACACTCACTTACCACTTTTGAAGTTCTTCAAAACCTCACTAAAACTTAACTTTCTTGCTCCTAGTATGCTGCCCAAGGTATGGAGGTCAAATTTAATGAAGGGAGCTAGTGGAAAGAGTGACTTAACCAAGGTTGCATGGAGGTCCTTCAAGCTCAGCCATGGAGTTTTTCTCTCACTTTGTTTCAGCTGGTTTGTCCCAAGGTTGAAGATGATAGAATTTTCTGTCCAAAGGTTGATTAAAGGTCCACTTAAGTAATGTTAGTGGAGCACTAATTGATTAAAAATCTATTTTAATGTTAAACTTTCCAATTTTTGCAATTTGGCCACCACACTTTCACTATTTACATAATGTATCTCATTTTAATTTTTTATGGTATTTTCAAAGTTTAATATCATTTATTTTTAACGGAAATTTAGGTCAAAAGGCATCTCAAGGTGTCAAATGACCACAATGCCCCTATTCGGGTTGCATTCCCAATTTTTCGGTAACACCGAGTTTTTGTCGTTTTCTCGATTTCTCATTTTTCTTTGTACTAATTAATTAATTTTTTTTTGGTATTTCTAATGATATTTACACTTCAATAGATGTTTATTTAAGTCTTAAAAATATTTTTCAGGGTTCCCCGCGGTCCAAGGCTAGTCAACGGTCCATGCTGCAACTTCCTAGTGCGGTCACCCATCGCTATGGTTCTCGGCTCATTTAACTTGGTTACATTTCATTACTATTATTTTTTCTTTGTTTTTCTTGTATTTTCTTTTCTTGTATTTCATTATTTTATGTCTCCTCACCCATATCTAAGTGTAGTTCTAGGCATCCTAGCTGTCCGGACCACACTGGTCACTGGAACAGTAGAACGCACTATCGAACATAGGGGTGTTACAATTCTCCCCCCCTTAAAATAAATTTGGTCTCGAAATTTTATCTGGCATCAGTCTCTGAACAGCTGTGGGTGGTGTCTCCTCATATCCTCTTCACGTTCCAAGTAGCTTCCTGGCCTGAATGATGGTTCCACAGCACTTTAACCAGGTGTATCTGTTTATTCCTCAGCTGCTTCACCTCATATGCCAAAATTTCTATGGGTTCTTCCTCATATGAGAGGTCTGGATTTACCTCAATCTCTTCAACTGATAGTACATGAGATGGGTCAGATCTATACCTCCTTAACATGGGCACATGGAAGACACTGTGTATCCTTTCTAGCTCTGGAGGTAATGCTAACCTATAGGCTAAAGGACCCACTCTTTCCAGAACCTCATATGGTCCGATGAAATGAGGACTCAGTTTCCCTTTTCTGCCAAATCTCATAATCCTCTTCCAAGGAGAAACTTTGAGGAATACCTTATCACCCATTGCATATTCAATATCTCTTCTCTTCAGATCAACATAGGACTCCTGACGGTCTGATGCAGCCTTGAGTCGATCTCTGATCAATCTGATCTTTTCCTCTGTCTGCTGAACAATTTCTGGCCCAATCATCTTCCTTTCACTTACTTCATCCCAACATAGGGGAATTCTGCACTTTCTGCCATATAAAGCTTCATATGGAGGCATCCCAATGCTTGATTGGTAGCTGTTGTTATAAGCAAACTCAATCAAAGGTAAGTGTATATCCCAACTACCTTCAAACTCAATCGCACAAGCCCGTAGCATATCCTCCAATATTTGAATTACCCTCTCAGACTAGCCATCTGTCTATGGGTGAAATGTCGTGCTAAAGTTCAATCTAGTTCCTAGGGCTCTCTGAAGACTACCCCAGAATCTAGAAGTGAACCTAGGATCTCTGTCTGATACAATCGATATTGGCACTCCATGCAGTTTTACAATCTCATTTATGTACAATCTGGCCAATCTCTCTAACTATAGTCCATCCGGACTAGCAAAAAAATGAGCAGACTTGGTTATTCTATCAACTATGACCCATACTACATTATGACTATTCTGTGTCCTCGAAAGTCTCATCACAAAATCCATAGTTATCCATTCCCTTACAATGTTTCATAGGGTGCCGTTTGTATGCTAGCTTGACACTTATTATTGTATACAAATTCTATTAGTGGGAGGTATCTGTCCCATCTCCCCTCGGATTCAAGGACACAAGTTCTTAGTATATTCTCGAGGGCTTATTACATTTCTGAGTTATTATTATCATTTCATTTCATTATTTACGTAAACTCAATGAGTTTGAATTTAGCTGAATTACTTGTTTCATTGTCCATCCGTCGAGGATGATAAGTCAAATCTTGATATCTCTAAACTTATAGCAATTACTGTGGTACAGGTAGTTCACATTATTGTAACCGAGTTACTGACTCCAGCTACCTTACAAGTGTAGTCTTTCGACAGGCTAGTTCTGAAGTTTTAAATTTCTGACTAAAATTTTCACATTTATTTCCCGTAATAGCACTCTATTCTGACGTATCTGTATCAATTTATAGATTACTTACAAATATTCTTATTTTATTGTACCACGAGGAAGCACGTAGCTCTACACAATAATCCCGTGTCGGTACTGTAATCTGCAGCTTACAATACAAACATCGAGAACATTACATAGTCACTACGTTATAACCTCATGGACTAGGTTTTCTAACATCTTATCTGTACACTTATTTCCTTCTCTGTCTTTTAAAGTCATATCAGTGGTCTCTTCATGTAATTATTTAAATTTAAAACTCATTACTTATATTTATGCTCAAGTAACCTATCAAAGCACTTGCAGGCGTTGCGTATCGCCGTCCCCGCAAGCCCCTCCTCTGTCTTTGGTGGCAATTAAGGGTACCTATCAAAGCACTTGCAGGCGTTACGTATTGCCGTCCCTGTAAGCCCTTGGGTGGTACCTATCAGAGCACTTTGTAGGCATTACGTATTGCCATCCCTGCAAGCCCCCTGATACCGATATTCATTGTCTTTTAAAATCATATCAACCATATATTGTCAATCCATGACTTTCCATATAGGCAATACTGCTATCTGTAATTCCTAATTGGTATACCTATCGATCCATATAATATACATAAGCCTAGGTTTACTTTGAGCAATTAAGCATTATCAATTGTCTAACAAAATCTTCATGTCCATGTATTGTGGAAAAAGTGGGTCCCACATCACTATTTCATGTGATAAACATGTAGTGATAACGAAATTTCCATGTCAATGTACAGTGGGAAAGTGGGTCCCACATACCTGTTTCAAGTAATTTAGTTTATAGTGACTTCGTAGGGATAAGCCAATAATGTTTTTCAAGAACCTTTCTTTAGGTTCAATTTCGAGATTTCAACTTTGCATATCACTTTGGACAATTTGTGGCCACTGTTTGGCCCCATTTCCTAAAAGGAAATTGTTCTTTTATGTCTTGCTTTTATTTCTCAAATGACTATTCGAGCTCTGACTCATAGGTTTCTCCCTCTTCTCTATTTCACATTGCCCTTGTGGGGTTGGGTTTTGTACTTGGGCTTGGGCTGACAGATTATCAATCATTTGTTGAAAGAAAGTGGCCATTTGTGTAGTAATTTGTACAGGTGGGGCTGATAAAGTCGGACTTTTGACTCTCTGGGGGGCTGGGGCCTCACCTTGTACTTTCGCCGTTATAGACTATTCTATTGTCTTATTCTTCTCTTCCATACCTTTTCACAGGATTTTCTATTTCTTATACAACCAACACAAGGAGATTTCTCTCCATTAGATCATATTTATGATGTAATGTACTGTATGTATCAAATATTTGAGCAGTTGTATTTACCAACAAAAAGATTTCAAATTCACAGTTCAAAATTTACATTAAAACCATTGCTCTGATAACAATAAACATGTCACACCCTACTCCTCCGTAAGATGTAAGATGATCCCGTAGTACACCTAATGAATTACCGTACTTCTCCTACTGGTAACCTATTAAATATGCTACAAGGGATTTTGAAACAATTCTCGATAAATTTAAATCATCAATTAAAATCTGGTGTTATAAAAATTTTTCAAAATTTTGACAGAGTGCTGGTTATATTTTGAGAAAACAGTTCTTCAAACCTGAAAAAGAAAACACTCCCAATATGTTTTCTCAAATACAACTCCAAGAAACTTCATTTTATCTCACAATTCAATCTCAATAATCAATCATTTCATTTTCAAACCAACCTCATCATAAAAGAAACATTCTTTATCTCAAAAACCATTCTTTATCTCACTAACTATGCAAGACTAATCCGAAAGGGCCATCTTCGGGGTGATTCTAACTCCCTATGGTAGGGGAGGTCGAATCAGATTCTAACTCCCTATGGTCGGGGAGGTCGAATCATCGTGCACAGTACACATCACAATAATGAATCTTCCGAAAGGGGCATAACATAAAACTTAGATCTAACCTCTAATAAGAGAAGAATCTAAGCCTGTGCACGTACCATGGTAATCAAAACAAAACTAACTCCATTATCTCCTCAACAAATGAGAGAGATGGGTAATAACCTAGTCAAGCATCTATAGTGAGATATAAAACAATATCACAATCCTTTTAGTGAGCATAAATCACAATACAATTCGATTCAAAGTCAATTCCAATATCCAATAATTTTTATGCTCATCACAATTCAAATCATAAATTTGCATTTTTCCGTGCAAATTGCCCATCACAATTCAAAACATGTTTTATCACAATTTTCCAAAACATAATTTATTCAATTCACAATAATGCTTAATACTTGTGGAAATACCATCTCACAAAGCTAAATTCATGCATACTATAACAATTTCAATAATCATTGAATTAAATCCAATGCTTGTTAAACATAATACATAAGAAAAATATGTGATTTAATCATATGAAATATTCAGAACAAAATCAGTTAAAAACTAGTTGTGCACAAACCTGATTTGAGTCGCTCCTAGGCCTTGACTCAATGTTCTTTATGCTTCTCAATATCCTTATCAACTGAAACACACAATTTAAAGTGTTTCAGTACTCAATGAATTTCTTTCCAACCATAAAATCCAATATCTAAATTTTCTTGGTACTATTCATTAGTCAACTTATACTATTGACCTTGATGAACTCTAAGCGAGTCAATTCCAATGTTACCAATATGTCACATTTTAGAGCCCTTTAGTGTTGGTATGTGTTACCAAATTCATTTTCAAGTGTATTGCATTTTATTGCAATTTACCGAATTTCGGTGTACTATTTTGACCTAGCCGGACGACCTAGTTTCCTCGGTTTTCGGGTTTTGGTCCAAACTACAAACTTGTAGGTCTATATCTTATTGCACGTGGGGCAAAATTTCAGGTCATTCTGAGTTGTTTAGACCAAGATATGGTCAATTTACCAATGCTGGACAGAATGCACTAAAATGGTAGGCTTAGGTCATTTTCACTTCGGCCAGTTTTGGTACCCGAACTTGTGCAAGCTATTTGGCTTGGTTCTGGCCATTTATGGGCTTTGGTGTCTTCATAAGAAGAGTTGTAGATATATGTCTAAACTATTCATGGTAATAATTTCAGGTCAATTGGACCTGTTTTGAGTGAGTTATGGCCAAAGTACTAACTGCTGCCCAAATGGTCAATTTTCAGGCTTTCAAGTCACTAATCCGGATTTGGTCATTTTTTAAGTCACTTTCTAGGCAGAATTTTGGTAAGCTTCCTTCATGAAAGTTGGCACATTTTGTTCCTAGTTTCACCTCCAATTGGTCTCATACCAATTGGAGTCACACACTTAAGGTTCTAAGCCAAAACACACACTGCCCTACTACACACTGCTCATCACTTACCAATTACATATTCAACACTTACCAAACCACTTCCTTCATGCCAATTCTGATTTGTACCTTACCATTAACACCTTTAACAACACATTTTTGGTCATTTTGGACAGATTGTAACTATTCTCAATATGCACACTATAATACAGAATTTTCCAAAGTCCATTTACATCATTTAACCTTATGAACATACCCCATTTACATACCCAATTCCAAACCATTATACACATATTCATGCTGCCATCAATAACAACATCTTAAACAATCATAAACAAGTAAAAACAAGCTACATATACTGAATTTCCATGGCTGCCAAAATGTACATCTCCATTAAAACATCAAACTTCAAAAATTCTTCCATAAATCAACTACCCACAACCTTGGTTACACTTTTAATGAAACAAGAATTGAAAACACTCACTTACCACTTTTGAAGTTCTTCAAAACCTCACTAAAACTTAACTTTCTTGCTCCTAGTATGCTGCCCAAGGATTGGAGGTCAAGTTTAATGAAGGGAGCTAGTGGAAAGAGTGACTTAACCAAGGTTGCATGGAGGTCCTTCAAGTTTTTCTCTCACTTTGTTTCGGTTGGTTTCTCCCAAGGTTGAAGATGATAGAATTTTTTGTCCAAAGGTTGATTAAAGGTCCACTTAAGTGATGTTAGTGGAGCACTAATTGATTAAAAATCTATTTTAATGTTAAACTTTCCAATTTTTGCAATTTGGCCACCACACTTTCACTATTTACATAATGTATCTCATTTTAATTTTTCATGGTATTTTCAAAGTTTAATATCATTTATTTTTAATGGACATTTAGGTCAAAAGGCATCTCGGGGTGTCAAATGACCACAATGCCTCTATTCGGGTTGCATTCCCGATTTTTCGGTAACATCGAGTTTTGTCGTTTTCTCGATTTCTCGTTTTTCTTTGTACTAATTAATTATTTTTTCTTTGATATTTCTAATGACGTTTATACTTCAATAGATGTTTATTTAAGTCTTAAAAATATTTTCCAGGGTTCCCCGTGGTCCAGGGCTAGTCAACGGTCCACGCCGCAACTTTCCAGTGCGGTCACCCATCGCTATGGTTCTCGGCTCATTTAACTTGGTTACATTTCATTACTATTATTTTTCCTTTGTTTTTCTTGTATTTCATTATTTTATATCTCCTCACCCATATCTAAGTGTAGTTCTAGGCATCCTAGCTGTCCGGACCACACTGGTCACTAGAACAGTAGAACGCACTACCGAACATAGGGGTGTTACATAGAGTCATTGACTCAGTTATCTAATACGAGCTATAGTACGTTGGGAATTGCTATAAGATTACTAATTACAGTATAGTTATAAAATTAAGATAACCTTTATACAGTAAAGTCATTCGGTCTCTGGTATGGGGTTTATAGTTGTTTTGGTATTGTAATAAATCTTTTGCCTAAAGTCTGCTACTTGTGTAGCAGTAAGACACAAAATATGATTTTGCTCCCCCGAAAGAGACAGGATGCTATGGATGGTAATTATAACTTACAAAATAATTACGAAATGATGTTCTAATAAGGATAGTGATGTGCAAAATAATGAAAATAAAAAAAATAATTGGCCAGGAATTTCTTAGAGAGAGCATAATTCTATGGTGTGGACCATAATGACTAGATTATGATTGGTATATGACAAGAGAAAAAGGAGAGTTTTGTAGACCCCCTTCTTAAGATATTAAAGGCTAGTTTATAGTTAAGTAGAAAAGAAGGCACTGATTTCAAATCAGTGAAAAATAAGCTATGGAATATCGATAAATATAAGAGTTGTGGAAGTGAAAATTTGAATAGTTGGTTTAAACGTAACAAAGAAATGTTACGAATATTAGTGAGAGTGTTGACTAGAATGGTCAGAGGACCAAATTAGAGTAATATTGACATATAGCAGATTTATTAGGGATGATAAGAGGTGCTAAATTTTGACTCGACAGTCGAGTCAAGGAAAAAGATAAGATTGAAGAATGAAATAATTAAAGTTACGTTGTGGAATGGAAAAAAAAAAAGTAAATAAAAAGTAAGTATGAGGATGGAAAAATGAATGATATTAAGGAAATAACATAGAAGAGTGAGTTTCGGAGTAAGTTAACTTTGAACAGTGTTAAGAGCCCAGCCATGGAGCTTAAAAGCATAAGATAAGGGTTAACCCTTGTTATCCCTATTTCAAGTTAAAGATGTTAGCACATGAGACAAAACCAGTAAGAAATAAACGAATACCTTTGGGTAAAGTATTATGGACCATTATTCAAACTATGAAGCTACATGGAAATGTGAAAAAGATGTGAGAAAACAACACATACTGATGATTAATGTCACACCTTACCCCTCTGTAAGGCATAACATGATCCCGTAGAATACTTAATGAACTACCGAACTTCACCTACCGATAACTCATTAAGTACCCTACAAGGGATTTTAAAACAATTTTCTTACATTTTGGAAGTGGTGAGCATTTTGGTAGGAATTAAAAACCATTTATTCAAAGTTTAAATACTAGTAAAAATTTTGTCCATTTTAAATTTTGCCGCAAATTTTATAAAAATTTTGACAGAGTTCCATTTGTAATTGGAGAAAACAGTTCTTCAAATACCTGAGAAAAACACTTCCAAAAATTTTTCACAACTCCCAACCTCTAATAAACCTCAAATCAACTCAATTCAATTCACTTCAAAATAATTCCACAATCCAAACAAGTTTATCATCTCAAAAATATTTAATAACTCCATTCACAGTGCAAAAAGTATGAAATTCACAAATATAAATCTTAATTTATAGAAGAAAATTCAAAAATAATATTATTACAATTTATTTTACAACTGCTCAACTTTACATTGATACATAAAACATTGCAATATTTACATCAAAATAACTTCAAGGGTATAAAATAATACCCGTACAAAAAGATCAGTGGAGGCCGTAATTCAATAGCAGCTCACTCTGCTGCTTTCTCCTTGCTCTTATCTGCGACAGCAAAATAAGCTATCGCTGAGTATAAAAATACTCAGTGGTGCACAATAAAAATTTAAAATGCAATACATAAATCATTCATTATCAAAACACAGTTTAAATATTTCTCAATCACATTTCGCAAATTATCAAAGCTCATAATAACACAATTTAGTCAAATAATTTAAGAAACACAGTGTTGCCAATTCATACACAACTTAAGCCATGACACAAAATTTCCGATCAATGCCGTGTTGTACACCACGACAAAGCAATCTACAACCCCATTAATCGAAATCAATGAGGGAGGTGGCTAGCTAGCTAATGAGTACTCATCCGATCTCAACCTCAACTGGCAAGCCAGAGAGGGAGGAAAATAAACGATCTCAACCCCATAAATGGAGGAGGAATAATGTGATACTGTCATGCTAAGTGTGAACATAAAATCAATTCAAAATAATTTATTCAAATAATTTATTGGAAATCTGGTAAATTTTCAAAGTCATATTCACAATCATAAATGGCAACACAATTCGTAATTAGCTCAAAAAAAAATCAATTTTTCAAGAATCATATATTCAAATAAAAATTACTGTGCACAGACCTGACGTGAGTCGCCTCTAGGCCTTGACTCAGTCTCTCAGAGCTTCCAAGTCTTTTTCAGCTGAAACACACAATTTCACAGTGTTTCAGTACCATAACTTAGCATAAATCCAAAAATAAATTTCACTTCATTTTTACCTAGCTTTAATGTGCTAATTTCGACGTTCTCGAAGTTTTTGTGTTTCGGGTTACTATTTACTACACTATTCAAGTCAATTTGTTGACTTTCTAAAGCTTAATAGGTATGGGAACTCCAACTTCACCCACATACCACATTTTGGTCATTAAATTTGTTGGTTTTGGTCATTTTCTCAAAGCTTAAGTCCTTCAAGCAAAATTGTCAAATTTTCAGTTTTGGTGCTCCTAGTTGCACTGTTCCATTGGTCAATCTACTGTTGGAATTTGGCAAACCTTTCTTCATAGAAAATGTTCCTTATTGTCTTAAGTTTATTCTCATTTTTGGATCACCTCAATTGGAGTTTTGTAGCTCAAGTTATGGCCATTTGAACTAGGGCTGCCGGGTTAGACACAACCCAGATTTTCTGGGCAATTTGTGGTGCTGGCAGTTTTGGGTCACCAAATTGGGGTGGCCAAATGGCTTGGTTGCTGGCAGAATTTGGACTTGTGTTCTTCATGAAAGTTTTAGGTCTATATCTCATCTAACCACTGGTAAAATTTCAGGTCATTTGGACCTGCCTAGCTCGAGTTATGACCAAATGAACAAATACTGTTCATTTGGTCAGTTTGTACAATGGCAGACTGCACTTATCCAACTTTGGTCAATTTGTTTACTAGGTTTTGGTCACTTTTTGGGCATGGTTCCTAAATGAAAATTGTGTCATTTTATGTCTATTTTCATCCCCAATTGCTGTCATATCAATTGAACTTGTAAAATTTTAGTTTTGGTCCTTCAAAATTGACTTGGTCATGCTGCCAGTAGCATGACCATACACCCTCTGAATTTATCTTAATTTCCAACCATTCCCACACAACTCATTTGGTCACAATTGACCATTTTTCACTTCACAATAGGTCAAACACATCATTTACTCATTTCTCCAAATTTTTGCCTCAAAACCCTAGGCCTCCAAACCCTAATCACACTAAATTGTTGCATTTCATCACATTTAAGCATTTCAAGCTTAACCATTCAACTAAATAAGGCTTTTAAACTCATTCAAATGCATCAAACCATACAAAATCATGCTCCCCTTCAAGCTGGCTGAAAATTCAGTTTGGTCCTCCCCCCATATTTTTATTTCATTTTAAGTTTATTTACAAGCTCTTGATGCCATACAAACACTAATTAAACAAAAAAAATTGAAGTTTGTATTACTAACCTTGAGCAGAATTTTATTCCTCCTTTTCTTCAAATTTTTCTTCTTTCTTTTCCTTGAATCCTCTTTCCTAGTTGCCCAAACAAAGTCTAGTTATGGTAGGAAAATTTTCTATGGTTAGATTTTGGGTTCTTCAAGCTCAAAAATGAGCTCTCATGGTGGTTTTGTGAGAGAGCTTGGGAGAGGGAAGGGAGGCGGCAAGAATGGGAAGAAGAAGAGTTTTTTTTTTTTCTTTTCTTTTCTTTTATCCATTTTGGCTTATGGAAGACCATAAAAAAATTTAATTAATTAATTTATTAATTATACACTTATGGCATCATGCATGATGTCATCACCTTTACTTTTTCATTTTCCCTTTTTTTTTCTTTTTTATTTTTCTATTAGTTCTTTAATTTAATTCTCGATTCCAAAATTTTCTTTTCTCCGATTTTATTTGACAGTTAGGTTAGGAGTCAGCTCTCGGGGTCAATTGACCAAATTGCCCCTCGCTGGTTCATCCCGGTTTGCAAATAATTCCATATTTCTTCTGGCTCCCTGACCTAATTATTTGGTAGCTTAAGTTCTTTTTCGTGATTTTCTCTTTTCACTTTGTGTTTATAATGGTCCTAAGGACCGCAGCGTCACATTTTCTGATTGAAATTTGAGTTTAAAATGACTTGTGATCGTTCCCGAAGAGGTCACCCATCGCTGTGACTCTCGGCTCGTTTAACTTCTTATGTTCTGTTTTTCTTATTTATACTTAACTAATTGAACATTACTAATTATTTGTGTTTATGGTTTCTCTAGTTATCTTAAGTATGGTTCTAATCCCCTTAATTGTCCGGACCGACTCCGGTCACCGGAACAGTGAAATATACCAGGCTATACAAATAGGGGTGTTACAATTCTCCCCCCCTTAAATAAATTTCTTCTCAAAATTTTACCTGGTATCAATCTCTGAACAGCTGTGGGTGTTGTCTCCTCATGTCCTCCTCTTGTTCCCAAGTAGCTTCTTGGCCCGAATGATGGTTCCACAGCACTTTTACCAATAGTATCTGCTTATTTCGTTGCTGCTTCACCTCATAAGCCAGAATCTTTATGGGTTCTTCTTCATATGTGAGATCTGGATTTACTTCAATTTCTTCTACTGATATTACATGAGATGGGTCTGATCGATACCTCCTCAACATAGACACATGGAAGATGTTATGTATCTTCTCCAACTCTGGAGGTAGTGCCAACCAATATGCCAAAGGACCCACTCTTTCCAGAACCTCATATGGCCCGATAAAATGAGGACTTAGTTTCCCCTTTCTGCCAAATCTCATAATCCTCTTCCAAGGAGAAACCTTGAGGAAAACTTTCTCACCCACTGCATACTCGATATCCCTTCTTTTCAAATCAATATAGGACTTCTGACGGTCTGATGCAGCTTTAAGTCGATCTCTGATCACCCTAATTTTCTCTTCAGTCTGTTGAACAATTTCGGGTCCAATCATTTTTCTTTCACCCACGTCATCCCAACACAACGGGGTTCTACATTTTCTGCCATACAAAGCTTCATATGGAGGCATCCCAATGCTTGATTGGTAGCTGTTGTTATAAGCAAACTCAATCAAAGGCAAGTGTGTATCCCAACTACCCTCAAACTCAATCACACAAGCCCGTAGCATATCCTCCAAGATCTGAATTACTCTCTCAGACTGGCCATCTGTCTGTGGGTGGAATGCAGTACTGAAGTTCATTCTAGTTCCTAGGACTCTTTGAAGACTACCCCAGAATCTAGAAGTGAACCTAGGATCTCTGTCTGATACGATGGATACTAGCACTCCATGCAGTCTCACAATCTCATCAATGTACAACCTGGCCAATCTGTCCAAACTGTAGTCCATTCGATTGTGAGAAAATGAGCGAACTTGGTCGATGCATCAACAATGACCCATACTGCATCATGACTCTTTTGTGTCTTTGGAAGTCCCATTACAAAATCCATTGTTATCCTCTCCCATTTCCATTCTGGCACTGGTAGTGGATGTAACAACCCAATGGGTACTTGATGCTCTGCCTTTACTTGCTGACAAGTTAGGCATTTGGATACAAATTCTGTCACATCTCTTTTTAAACCCATCCACCAGTAATGCTCCTTTAGCCCTCTGTACATTTTTGAACCACCAGGGTGCATAGCAAAAGGAGACTCATGTGCTTCCTTCAAAATGATCTGCCTCAAATCAGCATCATTAGGAACACACATTCTGCCTTGGTGTAGCATTAAACCATCATCTCTTATTGAGAACTCTGATTTCTTGCCCTGCCGGACTTCTTCCAACAGCTTTTGATACCTTTCATCATTCTAGCCGCCATTCTGATCTGATCAATTAACACTGGCTGTACATGCCATGCAACTGCTGTCTGCCCTTCATCGTTAATCTCTAAGCTGGCATGTAATGATCTCAACTCATGTACCAAAGACAAAGGAGTAACCCGTAGACTTGCCATAGTCTTGCAACTTAGGGCGTCAGCCACAACATTAGCTTTCCCTGGCTGATAGTCTATCAGACATTCATAGTCTTTTATCAACTCTAACCACCTCCTCTGTCTCAAATTCAACTCTTTCTGGGTACCCAAATACTTTAAACTCTTATGATCTGTGTAGATGTAACATTTCTCCCCATACAAATAATGTCTCCAGATCTTAAGAGCAAACACAATAGCTGCAAGCTCCAAGTCATGTGTATGATAATTCCTCTCATGCGGTTTTAGCTGGCGTGATGCATAGGCAATGACATTTCGATCTTGCATCAACACACAACCTAACCCATTGTGAGAAGCATCACTATAAACTGTATATTCTTTACCCGGTGTAGGTAAAGTCAGGACTGGAGCCTCTGTCAAACATCTTTTCAATTCATCAAAACTTTGCTGGCATTTGTCCGTCCACTGAAATTTCACATCCTTTCTAAGTAGCTTGGTCAATGGAGATGCCAACATGGAGAATCCCTTCACAAATCGACGGTAATATCCATTAACCCTTGACTGCGAATCTCTGTGACATTTCTGGGTGGCTTCCAATTAAGGACAGCTTCAATCTTGCTAGGATCTACCTTGATACCCTCTGCTGATACTATGTGCCCCAAAAAGGATATCTCCTTCAGCCAAAATTCACATTTCGATAATTTGGCATATAGCTGTTTCTCCCTCAAAGTTTGCAGTACAATCCGCAGATGTCTATCATGCTCTTCTGCATTCCTCGAATAGACCAATATATCATCAATAAATACCACAACAAGCGGTGAGGTATGGTTGCGAAGATAGTGTTCATCAGATCCATAAAAGTAGCCGGAGCATTAGTTAACCCGAATGGCATAACCAAGAACTCATAATGGCCATAGCGGGTTCTGAAGGCAGTTTTAGGTATACTCTGCTCTTGTACTTTCAGCTGATAATAGCCTGATCTCAGGTCAATTTTGGAGAATACAGCTGCACCTCTCAACTGATCAAATAAGTCATCAATGCGGGGCAATGGGTATCTGTTCTTTATTGTCACCTTATTCAACTGCCGATAGTCAATGCATAATTGGAGAGTGCCATCCTTATTTTTTACAAATAACACTGGCGCTCCCCAAGGTGACACACTAGGGCGGATGAAGCCCTTGTCAAGTAACTCTTGCAACTGTACTTTCAATTCTTTTAGTTCTGCTGGTGCCATTCTGTATGGCATTATGGAGATTGGGTCCACACCAGGCATAACATCAATTTCAAACTGCACTTCCCTTTCTGGAGGTAGTCCTGGCAATTCTTTAGGAAATACATCCAGAAAGTCACATACAGTAGGAATGTCCCTCAGTGCTGGACTTCCCACTTGGGTGTCTATCACATGTGCCAAGTATGCCTCACACCCTTTTCTAATCATTTTTCTGGCCAGTGCAGCTGAAATGATGTTTGAAGGCAATAACTACCTCTCCCCATGTATTACTACATCACCATACTGAGGAAGACCAAAAGTGACTGTCTTGATCTCTGATCAATCGTGGCGTAATGCCTGGCTAACCAATCCATGCCCAAGATAATGTCATAATCTCTGAAGGGCATTTCAATTAAATCAGATAGAAAGTATGTCCTTGGATCACCAAAGGACAGTCCCTATATAGCCTATTTACCCTGACCTCCTGGCCTAATGGACTAGCTACTAGCACATCATTGTCCATTGGTGCACACTGAATAGCAGTAGAACACATCACATTAGCACTAACATACGAATGTGTGGAGCCAGGATCAAATAACACATGTACATCTTGGTCAAGGATGGAAAAATTACCAGCTACAACATCTGATGTTTCAGCCTCCTCCCTCTGACGCATGTTATACACTCTGACTGGTGCGCCACTAGGTCTTTGGTGGTTATGATGCTTTGACTTCCAGGAGTCTTACCAGGAACCCTACCTCTGCCTCTACCTCTAGCAGCTGACTGTGACCCTCTAGGTGCAGAGACTTGGGCTGATCCTTCAGATGTAGCAGAAGGTCCAGACCGGCGCGGACTAGTGCAATCTTTAGCAAAATGTCTGCTCCCTCCACAGTTAAAACATGTACCGGTGGCCTTGAAACAAACCCCGCCATGAGTTTTACCACAAGTTTCACATTGCCGGACTGATAGAGCTCCTCGGGGTGTCTGCTGGGTCTGCTGACCAGACTGGGGTGGTCGTTGGCCAGAAAATCTGCCTCTGCCAGATCTACGGGAGCTGGATCCCCCAAACTGTTTTCTCTTTCCAGAACCACTCTCAGATGTTTGTCCAGTAGTCTTTTCAATCTTCTCTTTCTCTTGTGTACCCTTCTTCACTGCCCCTTCTGATTCTATCCTTTCCAGTTCCAGGGCCTGTGAGATCAATTCAGCAAAATTCTGATGTCTGAAACCCACGACTTGCATTCTCAAATTCTGCCTTAACCCGGACTCAACCTCTTACATCTGTCTCTGGGGGTGGAGACTAAGCTTCCAGCATAGTGGCTTAGCCTTGAAAAATCTCGCTCATATTCTGCTATGGTTCTGTCCCCTTATTTCAAACTCAGGAATTCTTGCAACTTCATATCCACATATGCATCGGGAACCCACTTCTGCCTGAATTCCCTCAAGAAGTCTATCCATGTCAGCACAGGTGGCTCAACCAGGCTGCGGGGGATGGTCTTCCACCATTCATACGCATCCCCTTGTAATAAGAAAACATAATACTCAAACTTCATCTCTTTCGTACACTACAGCTTTCTGAAAACTCGTTCCATTCTTTCCAACCACTGTTCTGCCTCCAGTGGATCCACAGTGCCTTTAAACTCGGTAGCCCCAAATTTCATTAATTTTTCATACTGCCGAGCTGAGGGCTGTGGTTGTGCTACAGGTACTGGCATTTGAGCTTGGGGTGGCACATTACCCGCCATTTGCTGGAAAAACGCAGCCATCTGCTATACAAATTGAGCAGGGAACTGCGGTCTTTGGAGCGAGGCTGAGTGGTGACCCACTCACGTTACGGAGTCTTTGGGGCTTCCCCTTGAACCTCAGCCTCAACAGATTGTTCTTCGGAATGATCTCCTCCTTCCATCCCGTTTTCCCAAATTTTCTACTTCCTGAGATCAAACATAAGGAGGTTGACCTCCGTTAGTGCATATTCATGATGTAAATATGTCATATGTATCAATTAAAGACACTTGAGCAGTTGTACTTATCAAAAAAATATTCATACACATAGTCAAAATTTATTGAAAAACCATGCTCTGATACCACTAAAACATGTCACACCTTACCCCTCTGTAAGGCATAACATGATCCCGTAGAATACTTAATGAACTACCGAACTTCACCTACCGATAACTCATTAAGTACCCTACAAGGGATTTTAAAACAATTTTCTTACATTTTGGAAGTGGTGAGCATTTTGGTAGGAATTAAAAACCATTTATTCAAAGTTTAAATACTAGTAAAAATTTTGTCCATTTTAAATTTTGCCGCAAATTTTATAAAAATTTTGACAGAGTTCCATTTGTAATTGGAGAAAACAGTTCTTCAAATACCTGAGAAAAACACTTCCAAAAATTTTTCACAACTCCCAACCTCCAATAAACCTCAAATCAACTCAATTCAATTCACTTCAAAATAATTCCACAATCCAAACAAGTTTATCATCTCAAAAATATTTAATAACTCCATTCACAGTGCATAAAGTATGAAATTCACAAATATAAATCTTAATTTATAGAAGAAAATTCAAAAATAATATTATTACAATTTATTTTATAACTGCTCAACTTTACATTGACACATAAAACATTGCAATATTTACATCAAAATAACTTCAAGGGTATAAAATAATACCCGTACAAAAAGATCAGTGGAGGCCGTAATTCAATAGCAGCTCACTCTGCTGCTTTCTCCTTGCTCTTATCTGCGACAGCAAAATAAGCTATCGCTGAATATAAAAATACTCAGTGGTGCACAATAAAAATTTAAAATGCAATACATAAATCATTCATTATCAAAACACAGTTTAAATATTTCTCAATCACATTTCGCAAATTATCAAAGCTCATAATAACACAATTTAGTCAAATAATTTAAGAAACACAGTATTGCCAATTCATACACAACTTAAGCCATGACACAAAATTTCTGATCAATGCCGTGTTGTACACCACGACAAAGCAATCTACAACCCCATTAATCGAAATCAATGAGGGAGGTGGCTAGCTAGCTAATGAGTACTCATCCGATCTCAACCTCAACTGGCAAGCCAGAGAGGGAGGAAAATAAACGATCTCAACCCCATAAATGGAGGAGGAATAATGTGATACTGTCATGCTAAGAGTGAACATAAAATCAATTCAAAATAATTTATTCAAATAATTTATTGGAAATCTGATAAATTTTCAAAGTCATATTCACAATCATAAATGGCAACACAATTCGTAATTAGCTAAAAAAAAAATTAATTTTTTAAGAATCATATATTCAAATAAAAATTCACGTACACACTGACGTGAGTCGCCTCTGAGGCCTTGACTCGATCTCTCAGAGCTTCAAGTCTTTTCATTTGAAACACACAATTTCACAGTGTTTCAGTACCATAACTTAGCATAAATCCAAAAAGAAATTTCACTTCATTTTTACCTAGCTTTAATGTGCTAATTTCGACGTTCTCGAAGTTTGTGTTTCGGGTTACTATTTACTACACTATTCAAGTCAATTTGTTGACTTTCTAAAGCTTAATAGGTATGGGAACTCCAACTTCACCCACATACCACATTTTGGTCATTAAATTTGTTGGTTTTGGTCATTTTCTCAAAGCTTAAGTCCTTCAAGTAAAATTGTCAAATTTTCAGTTTTGGTGCTCCTTATTGCACTGTTCCATTGGTCAATCTATTGTAGGAATTTGGCAAACCTTTCTTCATAGAAAATTTTCCTTATTGTCTTAAGTTTATTCTCATTTTTGGATCACCTCAATTGGAGTTTTGAAGCTCAAGTTATGGCCATTTGAACTAGGGCTGCTGGGTTAGACACAACCCAGATTTTCAGGGCAATTTGTGGTGTTGGCAGTTTTGGGTCACCAAATTGGGGTGGCCAAATGGCTTGGTTGCTGGCAGAATTTGGACTTTTGTTCTTCATGAAAGTTTTAGGTCTATATCTCATCTAACCACTGGTAAAATTTCAGGTCATTTGGACCTGCCTAGCTTGAGTTATGACCAAATGAAAAAACATTGTTCATTTGGTCCTGCACTTATCCAACTTTGGTCAATTTGTTCACTAGGTTTTGGTCACTTTTTGGGCATGGTTCCTAAATGAAAATTGTGTCATTTTATGTCTATTTTCATCCCCAATTGCTGCCATATCAATTGGACTTGTAAAATTTCAGTTTTAGTCCTTCAAATTTGACTTGGTCATGCTGCCAGCAGCATTACCATACACCCTCCGAATTTAACTTAATTTCCAACCATTCCCACACAACTCATTTAGTCACAATTGACCATTTTTCACTTCACAATAGGTTAAACACATCATTTACTCATTTCTCCAAATTTTTGCCTCAAAACCCTAGGCCTCCAAACCCTAATCACACTAACTTGTTGCATTTCATCACATTTAAGCATTTCAAGCTTAACCATTCAACTAAATAAGGCTTTTAAACTCATTCAAATGCATCAAACCATACAAAATCATGCTCCCCTTCAAGCTGGCCAAAAATACAGTTTGGTCCTCCCCCCATATTTTTATTTCATTTTAAGTTTATTTACAAGCTCTTGATGCCATACAAACACTAATTAAACAAAAAAAATTGAAGTTTGTATTACTAACCTTGAGCAGAATTTTCTTCCTCCTTTTCTTCAAATTTTTCTTCTTTCTTTTCCTTGAATCCTCTTTCCTAGTTTCCCAAACAAAGTCTAGTTATGGTAGGAAAATTTTCTATAGTTGGATTTTGGGTTCTTCAAGCTCAAAAATGAGCTCTCATGGTGGTTTTGTGAGAGAGCTTGGGAGAGGGAAGGGAGGCGGCAAGAATGGGAAGAAGAAGAGGTTTTTTTTTTTTTCTTTTCTTTACTTTTATCCATTTTGGCTTATGGAAGACCATAAAAAATTTTAATTAATTAATTTATTAATTATACACTTATGGCATCATGCATGATGTCATCACCTTTACTTTTTCATTTTCCCTTTTTTTTTTCTTTTTTCTTTCTATTAGTTCTTTAATTTAATTCTCGATTCCAAAATTTTCTTTTTCTTCGATTTTATTTGTGATTAGGTCTCAATTGACCAAATTGAAATAATTCCATATTTCTTCTAATTATTTGTTTTCGTGATTTTCTCTTTTCCATTGTGTTTATAATGGTCCTAACGTCACATTTTACGGTTGAAATTTGAGTTTAAAATGACTTGTGATTGTTCGAAGAGGTCACCCATCGCTGTGACTCTCGGCTCGTTTAACTTCTTATGTTCTGTTTTTCTTATTTATACTTAACTAATTGAACATTACTAATTATTTGTGTTTATGGTTTCTCTAGTTATCTTAAGTATGGTTCTAATCCCCTTAATTGTCCGGACCGACTCTGGTCACCGGAACAGTGAAATATACCAGGCTATACAAATAGGGGTGTTACAATTAAGGATAGATAGTGGGTAAAATTTTGAGGTCAAAATTTCTTTTAAGGGAGGGAGAATTGTAACACCCCTACATGCATAGTCCTATGCAAATTACTGTTCCGGTGACCGGTGTCAGTCTGGACAATAAAGATGATTAGAATCATATTTAAGTCACCTAGAAAAGCCCTGAACAAAAATTAATAGTGATTACCAGAAGGTTAAATACGGATCAGAAAAATAGAACATAAAAGGTTAAATGAGCCGGGGGTCACAGCGATGGGTTACCGCATCGGGAAGTGACTGCGAGATCAGTCAAAACCCTAATTTCGTACAGGACATTATAACATCGCAGGCCTAAGAAAAAATGCAAAGGTAAGGGAAGTGTGAAAATCACTGAAAAGGTAGAGAACCAGATCAAATAATTAGGTCAGGGTTCAAGAAGAAATACAAAATTATTGGTAAACCGGATCAGACTGGCGAGGAACAAATTGGTCAATTCACCCCTAGAGGTGACTCATGACCTAACTGTCCAATAAAATGTGAGAAATTAAAATTGTGAAATATATAATTAAATTGAGGAAGTGGGGAAAAAGAAAGGAAAAGAAAAGAAAAGAAAAGAAAATAAAATAAAGAATAATGACATCTCATGGATGACATCATGTATGACTCAATAAATAATTATCAATTATTTACTTAATTTGACTAAGTCAATTTGGGATAAATACACATAAAAATAACAAAATAAAGAATTTTATTTTTGGTTCTTCTTCCTCATGGGATGCCGGCACTCTCTTTCTCTCTAATTCTCTCACTATTCCACCATTTTTAACCCTTAAAAGCTGGATTTCTCCTCCCTTCCTCACCATAAAAACCATAACTTCCAACATTAAAGTTTGATTTTAGACCTTGGTGGAGTGATTAGCAACTAAAAGAAGAAGAAAAGAAGGAGATTTGGAGAATTAGAGAATCCATAAATCAAGGTATGTATAAATTGGTTTTAAATCTTTAAATACTACTTAAAATTGAGTTGAGATACATGGAAATTGTGAAGAAAATGAAAATAAACTTGCATGTATAATGAGTAGAAAATTTGGCAGCCATGATGTTAGGAGAGGTTGAAGTGTTTTAGTTGAATTAATTATGTATGTAGGCTCAATTAAGTTGGTGGAAGTAATTTGTAAGCTTTAATTTGAATGTGTTACACAAATTGTGAAATTAGGGTTTATGGTACTTAGAAATTGGAAAAAAAATTAGGGGTTTTTGAAATTGAACTAAATTGACCTAATTGGGACTCAAAATGGTCAATTGGGACCAATTGGGATGTGTTTGAATGGTGAGAAGTAAAGTCAAATTCAGATTGGTAGCGGTCCAATTCTGGACAGCCTGACCTTGGTCCACTTAGGGGACCAAAACTGTAATTCTGCCACTCCAATTGGTGTGAGGCCAATTGGAGATGAAAGTAGACACATAATGTAACACCCCTATGTTTGGTAGTGCGTTCTACTATTCCAGTGACCAGTGTTGGCCGGACAGCTAGAATGCCTAGAACTACACTTCGATATGAGTGAGGAAATATAAAATAAGGAAATACAAGAAAAGAAAATACAAGAAAAATAAAGAAAAAATAATAGTAATGAAATTTAACCAAGTTAAACGAGCCGAGAACCCGAGCGATGGGTGACCGCACCGAGAAGTTGCGGCGTGGACCGTTGATTAGCCCTAAACCGTGGGGAACCCTGGAAAATATTTTTAGGACTTAAATAAATGTCTATTGAAGTGTAAATACCATTAAGAATATCAAAGAAAAATTAATTAATTAGTACAAAGAAAAGTGAGAAATCGAAAAACGGACAAAACCCGGTGTTACCGAAAAATCGGGAATGCAACCCGAACAGGGGCATTGTGGTCATTTGACACCCTGAGTTGTCTTTTGACCTAAATGTCCATTAAAAATAAATGATATTATACTTTGAAAATATCATGAAAATTAAATTTGTGGTATATTATAGGAATAGTAAAAGAAATGAGGTAAAATGAGTGAATTGTGAAACTTTGTATTATTAAATCTTAAATAACGGTTAGTGCTCCACTAACTTAGAATTGTGGGACACTTAAGAGCTAAAATGGGCAGAAATGAGTTCATCTTCAACCTCCTCTCAAACCAGCCGAATTCATCCTCCATGGGACTCCATGGCCACACCTTGAAGTCCTCCATGCATCCATGATCCAAGCTTCTAATGGTTATGGTTTCTTCACTAAAAGTTGTCCATACACCTTAGGCAGTAGATTGGCAGCAAGAAGACCAAGTTTTGGAGAGATTTTGAAGAGTTTCCAAAGTGGTAAGTTTGTGTTTTTGGTTAGTGCTTCATTAAAGTTAGTAAGGAGGTTATGGGTACTTGAATTGTGGAAAGAATTTTAGAGTTTAATGTTCTAAGGGAGATGTTTATTTTTGGCAGCCATGGAAACTCCTTGAGGACAGTTTATTCTTGCTTGTAAATGGTAGATTAAAAGGTTGATTAAATGTTTATGTGTGTAGGAATTAATTTGGGTGATGTATACTTAGTATATGTGAATGTGTATTTGAAATTAGAAGCTTGGAAATTAATGGAGTGTAATGCATGAATCAGCAGCTTGGTTTGGTGAACCATAAAGATGTTATTTCATATTTGGTTTATGGGATATTAATGTGGAATTGTGATAGTTGTTATGGCAGCTTGGGTATATGTATGATGGTGTGAGGTTGGACATGTAAATGAGCTAGGTTAGGTGATTGAATTGTTGTAATTTAAGTTTGAAAAATTCTGTACTAAATGGTGCATATTGAGGGTGATTGTAAGCTGCCAAAATGACCAATAATATGTTGTGAATTGTGTTTAGGTTATGGTACAAACCAGAATGGGCATGAATGTGTAATTTGGTAGGTGTTAAATGTATCCTTGATGAGTGATGGAAAATGTGCAATAGGGCAGTGTGCATTTTGGCCTAGAACTTTAAGTGTGTGGCTCCAATTGGTATGAGACCAATTGGAGGTGAAACTAGGCACAAAATGTGCCAACTTTCATGAAGGAAGCTTACCAAAATTCTGCTTGTAAGGTAACTTGAAAAGTGACCAAATCCGGATTAGTGCAATTAAGGCTTGAAAATTTACCATTTGGGCAGCAGTTAGTGTTTAGGCCATAACTCACTCAAAACAGGTCCAATTGACCTGAAATTTTGACCATGAATAGTTACGACCTATATCTACAAGTCTTATGAAGACACCAAAGCCCAAAAATGACCATAAGCAAGTCAAAAATCTTGCATAAGTTTGGGTCCAAAAACTGGCAGAACCAAAATTGACCTAAAATGACCAAAAGTGACCAATTTTGATGCATTTTGACCAGCAATAGTAAAATGACCATAACTTGGTCTACATAACTCAGAATGACCTTAAATTTTTCCCCGCGTGCAATAAGACATAGATCTACAAGTTTGTAGTTTTGACCGAAACCTAAAAGCCGAGGGAACTAGGTCGTCCGGCTAGGTCAAACTAGTATCCCGGAATCCGACAAATTGCAATAAAACGCAATATACATGGAAATGAATTTGGTAACATGTACCAATACTAAAAGGCTACAAATGTGACATATTGGTAACATTAAAACCTAATTCACCTAGACTGCATCGAGGGTTGACATTTTAGGTTGACTAAGAAAATAATAGAATTCGATAAATTAATTATTGAACTTTATTCTTAGAGACAGTTTAAATGAGTACTGAAACACTTCAAATTGTGTTTCTCAGTTAGCAAAGACTCAGGGAAGGGAAAGGAAACACTGAGTCAGAGTTAAGAGACATTTATCAGAGGTTTGTGCACAACTAGTTTTTAACTGATTTTTTTCTGAATATTTCATATGATTAAGTGACATATTTTTTCTTATGTGTTATGTTTAACAAGCATTGGATTTAATTCAATGATTATTGAAATTGTTATAGTATGTATGAATTTAGCTTTGAGAAATGGTGTTTCCACAAGTATTAAGCATTGTTATGGATTGAATAAATTATGTTTTAGAAAATTGTGATAGAACATATTTTGAATTGTGATGGTAATTTTCATGGAAAAATGCAAATTTATGATTTGAATTGTGATGAGCATAAAAATTATTGGATATTGGAATTGACTTTGAATCGAATTATATTGTGATTTATGCTCACTAAAAGGATTGTGATATTGTTTTATATCTCACTATAGATGCTTGACTAGGTTATTACCCGTCTCTCTCATTTGTTGAGAAGACAATGGAGTTAGTTGTGTTTTGATTACCATGGTACGTGCATAGGCTTAGATTTTCCTCTGATTTGAGGTTAGATCTAAGTTTTTTTTTATCGTTATGGCCCTTGCGGAAGATTCATTATTGTGGTGTGTACTGTGCACGATGATTCGACCTCCCCGACCATAGGGAGTTAGAATCTGATTCGACCTCCCCGACCATAGGGAGTTAGAATCACATCGAATATGGCCCTTTCGGATTAGTCTTGCATAGTTAGTGAGATAAAGAATGATTTTTGAGATAAAGAATGATTTTTGCGATAAAGAATGGTTTTTGAGATACAGAATGGTTTTTGAGATACAGAATATTTTTAAATAGTAAATAATTGTGATTTCAATTATGATTTATGTATAATTGATTTTGTTGGAATTACCTTAAATGGTTAGTTATGATTTGATAAATTGAATTTCGTGATCAAAGTCATTTTATACAAATGATTTACATTATTGGCAATGAATATTTTGAGTTTTGGAATTTGATGAGTATTCAGATTTCCAAATTATTTACTGTAAATTTTGTCAATGTATATTGTACTATGTTTTAAATTATAGTTGTGCACCACTGAGTTCACCTCTCAGCGATAGCTTTGTATGCTGTCGCAGGTAAGAAGAGTATAGAGCAGTGAGTAAGTTTCTTTGAAGACACATTCAGAACAGCTCCAGGTATATCATAGGTATACCCATGTGCATAGGTTTTGATGTAAGCATGTAATAATATGTATGTAAATTATTTGAGCAGTTGTATAAAAACTCTTGTAAAACATTTTGGTATGTAATTAAATGTAAATTATTGTAAATATAAATTTGAGATTTCATTTACTTGAATAGTTTTGTATTATAAATTTTGAGTCTTGTAATCAATGAAATGTTTCTTTATGATGAGATTAGTTTGAAAATGAATTGATTGTTTATTGAGAATTGAATTGTGAATTGAAATGAAGTTATTGAAGTTGTATTTGAGAAAACATATTGGGAGCATTTTCTTTTGCAGGATTGAAGAACTGTTTTCTCAAAATACAGCCGGCACTTTGCCGAAATTTTGAAAAAAATTTTATAACACCAGATTTTAATCGATGATTTAAATTTCATGAAAATTATTTTAAAATCCCTTGTAGTATATCTAATGGGTTATCGGTAGGCGAAGTACGGTAATTCATTAGGTGTACTACGGTATCATGTTACATCTTACAGGGGAGTAGGGTGTGACACATAATGCCATAATTTTTGTGTAGAAACCCTGCCCTGAAAGTGGCACTAAGTTAGTGAACAATTAGGTCAAACCAGATCAATGGAACAGTAGAATATAGTGACCCAAAATTGAAATTTTGGAATTTCACCTAGGGAAATTAGAAATTGAATTGGGAATCAATGTCAACAAAATTGACACCCAAAATATGGTACATGGATGCAATTAGAATTAATAAACCTATTAAGTATGGAAAAGTCAATATTTTGACTTGAATAGTGCCGTGAATAATGCCATTATACACAAAAATGCAAAGGACCCTAATTTATAAACCGTAATAAGTAGGATAAGTCTGTAAAGAAATTATTGGAATTTAATTATTAGAAATGGATACTGAAGCACTTTAAATTTATGTGTTTCAGTTGAAAAGGGATATTCAAAGGAGAAACGAAAATTTAAGTAAATTGAGTCAACAAAAGAGGTTTGTGCACAACTAGTTTTAAATTATTCATGTTTTGCATATTTTATTTGATTAAATGATTTTAGTTTCTTTATGTATTATGTTTACCAATTATTGAATTTATTTCAGTGATTATTAAAATGGTTATGGTATGAATGAGTTTAGTTTTGGAAAATAAAATTAATTATGATTTTATTTTGTTATGAATTAAAGGAAACTGGCTTCGGAAAAATTTTGATTGAAATATGTTTACATGGTTTACATGGAAAATTTGATTTGAAAAAGGGTTTATACTTAACATGGGAAATGGATTAAATATATTTTGAATTGTGATGGGCATAAAAAAATTATTGGATATTAGAATTGACTTTCAAATGAATTTGTGATTTATGCTCACAAAAAAGGACAAAGAGATTCATGATGTGTTTTATATCTCACTGTAGATGCTTGACTAGGTTATTGCCCATCCCTCATTTTGTTGAGGAGACACTGGAGTTAGCTTTGTTTTGATTATCATGGTACGTGCACATGCTTAGATTCTCCTCTTATTAGAGGTTAGATCTAAGTTTCTCATGGCTCTTTCGGAAGTTACATTGTTGTGGTGTTGTAATGTGCACGACGATTCGATCTCCCCGACCATAGGGAGTTAGAATCACTTTGAAGATGACCCTTACGGATTAGTCCTGCATAGTTAGTGAGATAAAGAATGGTTTTTGAATAGTAAGAAATGGTAATTTAAAATAAGATTTGTGCATAATTGATTTTAGTGAAATTAATATTTTGTTCCACAAAATGATGGAATTATTTTAAATGTTTAATTATGATTTGACAAATGATTGGTATTATTGGCAGCGGATATTTTGATTTTTGAAATTTTGATGAATTTCAAGATTTCTAAATTCTTTGCTAAAATTTTGTCAATGTATAGTGTATTATGTTTTAAATTATAGTTGTGCACCACTGAGTTCACCACTCAGCGATAGCTTTGTATGCTGTCGCAGGTGAAAGTAAAGATAGAGCAGCTGAGTAAGATTTCCAATAGCTACGACTTGAAGACACATTGGGAATAGCTTCGGGTATATTATAGATATACCCTTGTACATTAGATTTTGATGTATACGTGTAATTATATGTATGTAATATATTTGAGCAGTTGTACAAAAACTCTTTTAATATTATTTTGGTATGTAATGAAATAAAAAATTATTGTAATATTAATTTAAGATTTTATTTACCTATATATTTTTGTAATATTAATTTTATTACCCTAATGAGTATGATATTCAAATTTCTTCCTGAGTTTTGAAATCCAGGTATGATTTTCCTTATGATAAGTTTGACTTAGAAATTGAATTGAGTTGCTTGTATTGATTTGGGAGATGAAATTGAGTTTATTGGAGTTGTGGTTGAGAAAACATATTGGAAGTGTTTTTTTTTTCAGGTTTTGAAGAACTGTTTTCTCAAAATACAGCCGGCACTCTGTCAAAATTTTAAAAAATTTTCGTAACATCAGATTTTAATCGAGGATTTGATCCATGACCAAAATTTCAATTAAAGGTTTTTTAATAAATATTCAACGTTCCCACCACTATAAAAATGATCGAAAATTGTTTTAAAATCTCTTATAGTATATTTAATGGGTTACCGGTAGGCAAAGTATGGTAATTCATTAGGTGTACTACGGGAGCATGTTACATCTTACGAGGAGTAGGGTGTGATAGACATACAATATAATTTTGTCAGAGACATGGTTACATAAAAGGAAGTGACTATTAAGTACATTTCTACACAAGAAATGGTAGCAGATCCATTTACTAAGCCTATTCCTAAAGAATTTTTTTTTATAGGCATATAAAGTCATTGGGTTTGTGTAGAATTTAATGTGCTTACTTTTATCAAGAGTTTTCCAAAAGATATTCACTTGTATGGCATTATTATAGTTAATGTTATTTTATTCCTTATTACATTAGTTGTGGAAATATACACCTACATATATATGTTAATTACATAAATTAAAAGTAGAATATGTCGAACAGATAAAAGGATTAGCCTTCTCATACAGGCAATCAACTCTATTAGCTAAGTGGCATATAAAGATGAGACAATTATAAGTTACATTATTTGAGTGATAATGTTAAAGAGCTTAAACTTATAGCAAAGAATGTTGACTCAGTGAATGAGGAAGAGTGTCATTGTAATAAATTGCATTGACTATACATGATTGAGCCATGTTATCGGTTTAAAGATTCCATATGCAAGTTCTAATAAAAATAAGAGTAGAGTAAGGGAACTTAAAGTTAATCATTGAGAGTGTTTGAACTATCATTTGTATGATATTTTTGACTTATGCTCTATGGGAAAGGAGAAAATATCGTAGCATGTGATTCATACCACATGTGTTAGTGACTAATAAAGGAAATGCAAGTTGTAATCTCTACTTGTCATTGTGTGAGACCTTAAAGATTTAAAGTAATGTTTTTTAATAAGTACCCTCATGATTCCTATCTATTTCTTGTAGCTTAGTTCAATGATCACTATCTTAAAGTGTTGCCAAAGGACTGAGTAAGATTCGATCCAATAGGGTATTTTTAGAAAAGCGAGTTGAATTGGAATTGAAAGAATTGGGATAAAAGGAAGGTCATTTCAAATTATCACATTAGTCTATGTTCATTGATCGGTTAATTATGTTTAAGAACATAATTATGAACTTAGGATTTTTATTTGAGATCGATATAGACATCAATGTGGTAAATGATTTAGGGAATTGCATACTAAATCTACTCTAAACTAAATAAAATTGAGAAACTATATTATCCTAATAGATGCATAGCACTGAGCTCTCGAAAGTATGCACAGACCACAAGATCTATTTATTTAGTATGAATACAGTAGTAATTGGAAAAGAGAAAGCTAGTCCTATCATGTGTGAGTGGGAGATGGAGAATAAAGTCCACCGATAATAGGTCCAAGCCCATATTTACAAGTCTAATGATAGGCTTAAAATATAAGCCCATTAACCCATTGGCTTAATACTTATTAGTTGCTAGAAATTCAAATGGTTACTGATATGGTATATCAGTATCAATTATCATTATTGTATAGGTTACAATAATTATAAGGCCATTTGATTATGGTATTAAGTGATTCTTTCCATAACCGAAAATGAAAAGCTGAATGATCTGTGTAATTATAAGGTTATTCAATGCAGCACATAATGGGTAAGAAAGCAGAAAAGAAGATACAGAGTTTTTTGCTTTTACGTAAAAGGGGGTGTGGAAGTGGGCTGTTCATTCCTTTTCTCTATGTTCTTAGAGGATCACTGCTAAACAAGTACATTTAGATTGTGAAATCTATGTATTAGTTTATCTATTATGATGTGATTATATATGCGACTATGTGATACAAGTGAAGTTATATATATATATTTATGCATGTCTAAGTGCATAAATCTTGGTTTTTTTATATTTCAACATGCTATTTTGTAATGTTTGTGACAATTTCATATCAATATTATATTATTTCTCTGCATGTCATTTTACATTTTCCTTTTTCTCTTCTCACACATGCCATTTTGCAATGTTCGTGAAAATTTCATATCAATATTTAAAATTTATAAATTCTTTGATATTATTTCTCTAGATGTCATTTTACATTTTCCTTTTTCTCTTCTCACTCCTTTCACTACCACTTTATCACATTTTCATACTGAAACATTTGTATTTACATTGAATATAACCAAACTATCTTAGTCAACACTCTCTATCCCTAATATGTGCTTTGGCAAATGTGATTATTTCTAATTTTATCCATGATTGCAATATCAAATATTCATTTTAATATTCACATATTTGTAAGACTCATCTTGTAGATATGTTGTACCTTAGATGCCAAAATTCATTCCTATAACATAGCTGGCTTGATCATAATTCTATAAGACATATGTTTCATTTTATCCGAAATCTTACAACTGCATAACACACCCATTACAATTCTCTATTTCATCCACATTATTTTGATCCTATAAGTTACATCCTCATATATTACTCAATTCTATGAATGATAGAGCCTAAATACTTGAATTAGTTGTATTTTGACACCAAAACTTAATCTATTTAAACCTTCCCTCAATTCCTTCTACAAGAGCTAAACTTGCGATATATATATTTTATCTTACTTCTACTTAACCCAAAACCTTATTCTCAAGAATCCTTTTCCATAGCTCTAACCTTTAACCTTTGATTAACTTCTTTGCTAGTTTCATCTATTAAGACAATACTATCTACAAATAACATACACCATGAGATATCATCTATAGAATATGATTAGTTAGCTTATCCATAAATAAGGCAAAAAAACAGTGATAGAGCTAAAAATTGATGTTAAGGGGGGTGATTTATAATTTTCCCTCTTTTGAAAAATGATTGGTCAATTTCAATAAGAGTTGAAATAATAGTTGCTAAATCTTTAGAACTCTTTTCACAAAATACATATCAATGATTTTTTTTTCTCATGATGTTAACTTATTAATTTTATTAACTTAAAAATTTTATTATTTCATAATTTAAACATACACATAATTATTACAAAAGTAATAATTTAAAATTTCATAGAAAGATTATTAATTTCACAATTTACATATGCATATAATTAAAAAAATTTGTTAAAAATTAATAAAAGATTTCATCAAACTTTCCATCCATCGACACTAAATATCAAAGTTTAATAAAAATCTATAAATGAAATTATCAATTATAATTATGGAATAGAATGGAAAGAAAAAAAGTAGAGAATACTAATAGAGAATGAAAGAGAGAAAAAGTCTAGCAATGGCAAAGAGAAGTCATTGCAAGTTTGCGGCGATAATAAAATTTTCCTTGATTCCTTGAAATATTAAGCTTTTAAGTTTCAAAAATTGTATATATAAGCAATTATGATTTATTATTTTGATGGGATGAAATGTTTATTTAATTATAAACTTAAATCATAGTATAGGCTCAAATAAGATTCTTGGATATTTAAAAAAAAAAAAAAAGAAGAGCTGGACTAAGGGGCCAGTTTGAGCTAGCCTATGCCTCCCCCCCAAAAAAAAACATAATTAATGTGTAATATGAACGGATTTATGTACATACAATATTTGAATTTGTTAATGATTTATAAATATTTGGATTGTTGTTTATGTGAGTCTATATGTGTAAATACAGGGATAATTCGTTTAAAATAAATGATTTTTTTTCCCCTAAATTATACAATTAGCAACCGAAATTTTGTTGTAATTAACAACGGTTATAAATATCCTGTTGCTAAATATATTTTATTAATGTTTTAATTTTCTCTAATTTTGCAATGGATTTCAGCAATATGTTGGTAATAGATTTACCAGTGAGCTTGACTATGATGAACTTATTCCATTGCTAATTCATTAGTAATTAAAATTAGTAAGAATTTTTGTTGATTAAGGACCGGTTTTCCATCACAAAACTGTAGTATTCTTGTAGCGAAATATTGTATTGATCAAATTAATATATTGGACAATAAGATTTTTTTTTTTTGTCTATATAATTTTGTAAGAAAATGTTCCAATCACACTAATGTTTTCTTTTGAGAAAGTCAATCACTATAATTTCAATTATAATGAAGAAATTAAAATTTGGGGTATGAGAAAAATACAGAAGAAATAGATAAAATATCTACACAAAACAAAAATTAAATGAAGATTTTTTTTTAACAGAATAAAATCTGAGAGATATAATTATTTTAAATTAAAAATAGGATTAAGGTTATTTGGATCATTTAACTATAATTAACAATAAATTATAAAAATTGGATAGACTGAACATTTTCTTGACATAATAAAACCTAAAAAAAATTAATTATTTTAAGTTAAAAATAGGTTTTTTTTTTTATAAACTTAAGAGAGGCAAATTGTAATTTATCTTATTTTTTAATATTTTGTGATAATTAATGTATATTTTTAATTTATTTAATTTTAATTAAAATTTTATAATTATAAAAATAATTTCAGTATTATTAAATTAATAATGAGAATGCAAGATTTAAAGATATTTTGTAATATAATGATTTAAATTAAGAATTGTGTAAAAAAAATTTAAAATTGTAAAGATTAAAGTCTAATCTATATATTAAACGACAATCTTCCATTTTAGTTTTACACGTAACTAAATCAAATTAATAAAATAATCATATTTATTTTCTAAATAAACTTTTAATTGAACATAAAATAATAGATATTATGCAGCAAATCTTATCACTTTTAATTGTCTCTCATAGACGCGTGATCTATGTCACTCCAGACAAATGTTATCCCTTAACAAAAAACACAAAAAATGAGGAGAATGTGAGCTTTTATTTATTTACTTTTAATAGATAGAAAACGTGAGCGTTGGCTGTGACTACCTACGTGGCATCTTTTAGTCCATACTGTTGAAGAAGAAGAAGTGTCTCGGTCAAATCTTGCGATTATTTTTGAAATTAGATATTGAAGATAAATCTCACACGTAAACCACTCTTATCTAATAATTTTTCAATTGATTGAACATTCTGACAACTCATTTTTTTCAAAATTTTCTGAATAAGAGTTATAAATTTAATAAATTTTAAATATTATAATAAATGATTGTTATCTCGATGACATTAAAATAATTTTTAAACTAATTAAAAAAATTGAAATATTATAAGTACTTATTTATTTGAATGATTTATGACCTTAAAGGAGTATTAAGGCATTGTATAATTCTTCAAAATATTTCCTTTTTATTTTTAATTTTTCCTTTTTTTTATTTCTTTTAATAAAATTTATGAAAACGAAAACATGCATATATGTTTGATATTCTAATTATATCTATATCCTAGCTATTTTACTTTCGTTAATATCTTAAATAAGTATTATTATATTGAAGTTCAAGAACCAATTGAATCGAACTTGAGCATGAAAAATATCACCAGATAAATTTGAATAGAATTTCCCGTCTTAAATTGTTTTATAAATTGTGTTGAAGTGACACCTTCATTAACTTGGAAAACTTGTATTCAGTGTAAAATTTGTTACATATATATATATATATATATATATATATATATATATATATATATATATACATTCAATTATGAGAAAATCTATTTGTTGTGGGCAATATTATTGTACGTTTTATTTTCAAGTGTATTGAAGTTTAAAGTTGGCCTGAAACAAAAGGATAGCTCAATTTTATTGATCTGACTTAGTGGATTAGGTTCTAATTTTAAATATGGAAATGTATATGTGAGCCAAGAGATTATGGGTTTTGATACAGGGCCCATAAAATCTCTTACCTTATACAAGGTTAAGTTCCTCTTTTCACAACTCATATTCTCATCTTCTTCTTCCTAGAGAATACAGAAGAAAATTAGAGAGAGCATTGACATCAACCTTGGGCTAGTTGTAAGGAGAAGACCAAGCTGAAGTCAAGAACCTTGATCATCAATGGATTCTTTTAAATCAAGTTAAGCAATGGATTCTACTAAACAAGATTAGTTTCTAATCAAATTCAACCTAATTCATTTTTGTGTTTTAAGCTCTTGTGCATGTGAAGGGTGTTTTAGTTAAATTATTTCAACATGTGGTATCAGAGCCATGATGCATGAATTTAAAACCATGTGAGTTTTTCATAAAGTTGAGAAATATTGTATGAATTTTGTTGAATTTTCTTCAATCCAATAATTTGTTGGTTTTTTATGCATGCAAATCATAAAGGCATTTAGGAAGCATATTCATTGTATTTTGTTAGTATTTTGTTACTTTCATATTTGTTTTCAAGTGATTTTAGTTTTCTTTTAAACTCAATGTTAAATTTTAGTTTTCCTTTAAATTCTATGTTCAATTGGTCTGATTCCTTGGTTTTTGACCTTTTTAGATGTATATCGATGGCCCAAAATGGTATGGAGGCGATTGGAGAAGTATTGAAACACAAAAGTAAAGTGAAAAAGGAGCTAGAGAAAAACACGGTTCGTGTTTTCCATTACACGAACCATGTTGTTGATGTAAGAGAAAGAATGCCTCGTGTAAAGAAGAACAGGGCTCGTGTTCTTTAGTACTTAAAATTACATTGCCCATGTTAAAATAACACGGCTTGTGCCATGTTCTGTGCCCCTGAAACACCGAAAATTGAAGCTCCAGAGAGTTGCATGGGTAGGGTAGTGTAAACTAGACCCATTACATGCCCCATGCCATTGTTAGTGACATAATTATAAATTCGACCTCCCACGACTCCTGGCCATTCCTGGAGGTTTTCTAAGGCCTTTAGGACTCTGAAATAAGGATTTTTTAGCAGATATAGGTATAAGAAGCCAGGGTTTCATCATAATCAACTTTTTTACTTTCAAGAGAGCACATCACCTTTGAGATAGGTGAAAGAAGAAATGGATCCGCTGAAGGAGCGGAAGCATGTAAATTGACAGATTAGAACATTGAATATAAAATTCTTTCTTTTAGGGTTTCATGCATCATGCCACATCCATTATATGCCTAATTGATTTCAATATTCAATTGCATATTAAAATACTTTTAATATGTATTAGGATCTACATTTGCCATTTAAAATTTTTGAATTAACAAATTAATTCATTAGAACCCTAGATTAAAAGAATAATATGTGCACTAACCTTTTGATGCACTATAGATGTAATTGGTACCTTTGTGAAGCACCTAGGACCCCAAAAGTTGTCCCTCTAGCTTGTCCACACCAAGATCACCAATGGCAACTCCTAAACCGGCTTCTCAAGCCTTGCTAACCAATTAGAAATTAGGGATTTGCCTTTAGAGAGGTTGTAGATGTGTATAAGACACTAGTAACAATTTCTAACAATTTTAATTTAAAAGAATTTGGCAATTCTCTTTGAATTGATGAGAGAAGAAGAAGAAGAGGAGAGGAGAGCACTATAGGTGGCGGCACCAATTAGAGAATAAAAGAATGTGTTTATTTTTTCTTTCTTTTCCCTTTTATAATTAGGTCATCACTTAATGAGGAACACTTTGTCATCAACTACATATTCTATTTCTTTTCTTTTCAGGTCTGCATAGGATTTTTGTCTGTCAAAGGCAATCTTCAGATTGGCTTTGATTAACCTTACTTTCTCCTCAGTCTATTTCATTAGGTCTAGCCCTACCAGTTTATCTTCGCGCAATTCAGTCCAACCCACTGGGGTTCTACATTTCCTCCCATACAATGCTTCATATGGGGCCATTTGGATGCTAGCTTGGTAACTATTGTTGTATGCAAATTCTGCCAGTTGGAAATATCTATCCTAACTTCCCTCAAACTCGATGATACAACTCCTCAGCATATCCTCCAAGACCTACCATATATTTCATGTTATCATTATCATTTTCAGTTCAATATTTGTATTAATTCAATTGGTTTCAATGTTTACCTGGATTATTTTTTCTAATTGCCCATCCGTCTGAGGATGAAAGCTGTGCTAAAGTGGAGTTGTGTACCCAAGGATTCATGCAACTTCTTCTAAAATCTCGATGTAAACCTTGGGTCTCGATCATATATGATGGAAAGTGAAATTCCATGTAGTCTAACTATCTCACTGATATACAATTCTGCTAACTTCTCCAGTGAGTAGTCAGTCCTAACTTGTAACATCCCTATTTGCATAGCCTGGTATATGTTTTTGTTTCGGTGACCGGTGTCGGTCCGGACAATTAAGAGAATTAGAACCACATCTAAGACACCTAGTTAAGTCCTGAACGTAAATAATTAGTAATTGCCAAATAGTTAAGTATAAAGAAGGAAAATAAAGTATAAAAAGTTAAATGAGTCGAGAGTCACAGTGTTGGGTGACCTTCTCGGGAATGACTGCGAGGTCAGTCTAAACTCAAATTTCGAACCGTAAAATGTGACGCTGCGGTCCTTAGGGCTATTGCGAACATAGTGAAAAAGAGAAAATCATGAAAAAGAGTTGTTAAATAGGTCAAACAATTAGGTTAGGGATCTGGAAGAAGTATCAAATAACTTGCAAACCGGATTGAACCAGCGAGGGGCGATCTGGTCAATTCACCCCTAGAGCTGACTCCTAACCTAACTGTCTAATAAAATTGAAGAAACAAATCTTTGAAAATCAGGAATTAAAATAAAGAACTAATGAAAAAATAAATGCAAAAGAAAAAGAAAAAGGAAAAAGTTTATTACATCACCTTACATCACCCTTATGACATCATCATGATGTCAAAACTTATTTTAATTTTCCTACCTAAATTGACCAAGTCAAAAACATTTTTAAAGACTTAAAAATACATTAAAAAGAAAAGAAAACCAGATTTCCTTCTTCCCTCACCCAAATGTGCCGCCCTCCTCTCTTCCTCACCACCATGAAAACTTAATGAAAGCTTGAAACTAAGCTTGCTTCCAACCACTTAACCCTACTTTGACCCCAAAATAATCCATAAAAACTTGTTAGATCAACTTGAGAAAGCTTTAGAGGAAGGAAAGAAAAGAAGAAAAGGAAGAAATTGAAGAGTTGAATTTCAAAGTTTAAGGTTAGTGGTTTGAATTGAAGATTTATGTTTAATATTTATATTTTTAGTGTAAATAACTTAGATCTTAACTTAAAATCAAACAAAAACAAATGTTGAGCGACTAAACATGAAATTCGTCCAGCTAGGCTTAGGGTTTGATATGAATAAGTTTGATGGTTTTGAATGGTTATTTGAGGTGAATTAGGTGTATAGATCATAAAGATACACTTTAAATTTGCATTAGAGATGAAATGCATGTAAATAGGGTTTGGAGCTTGTGAAAAATTAGAGAAAAAGTTGAGAATTAGTCAATTGATATAGTTAACCTTATTTGAGTTGAGAAATGGTTAATTGTGACCATTTGTGGTGTGTATGAATTATTGGAAACAAGTTTCAATTTGGATAGGTGAGGGTCAATCTGCAGGCAGCTTGACCTAGGTTCCTTTCAGGGACCAAAAATAAAAATTTACCAACTCAATTGGTGTGGGGTCAATAGGAAATGAAACTGGACACAAAATGGCACATTTTTTATTTAGGAATCATGCCCAGAAAGTGACTATAACTTAGTGAACAATTAGGCCAAATCCGGAATTGGGCACACTAACCTATACAAAAATGACTAAATGAACAGTAGTTACATAAATGACAATAACTTGGTCTAGGAAGGTCCAAATGACCTAAATTTTATACCGAAAGAAAGCTAAGACATAGCCCTACAACTTTAATGAAGAAAACAAACCCAAATTGTGATAATAACCTATCCAAAAACTCACCTGCAGTCAACCCACAAAAATTTCCAAAATCCAGGAATTGCCCAGAATTCTAGGTAACACCAAGTCTGGCCAGCCATGTTTAAATGGCCATAACTAGGGCTAAAAACTCCAAATTGAGTAATTCAAAAAGGAAAATAAAGTTAAGACAATAAGGAACAACTTTGATGAAGGACACTTAGCCAAATTCTCACAGTAACCAGACCAATGGAACAGTAGAAAACAAGGGACCAAAACTGAAAAATTGTAATTTCTCTTAGGAGACTTAGAAATTGAATTGGCAATTAATGCAGACAAAATTGACACCCAAAATGTGGTATATGAGTACAATTAGAACTAATAAACCTATTAAGTATAGAAAAGTCAAAATTTTGACTTGAATAGTGCCATGAATAGTGCCACTACACACAAAAATATAAAGGATCGAATTTAAGAACTGTATTGGGCAGGATAAGACTGCAAAAGTAAAATTATTGGAATTAGTTATTAGAAATGGATTGAATGGATTGCTGAAGCACTTTAAATTTATGTGTTTCAGTTGGAAAGGGATCTTTGCAGGAGAAACGAAAGTTTGAGTAAGTTGAGTTGACAAGAGAGGTTTGTGCACAATAAACTTGATTTATCATTTTCTAGTTGAAAACTTATTTAGCTATGTATTGTGAATTAATTGTACTAATTATGGGCTTTGAGAAATGTTGTGTTGCCATTTTATGAATGGAAATTTGAATTGAAAATTGATTTGTGTTTTGTGTGAAATGTTTGAATAACTTGATTTAAATTGTTTTTGATTCACACTTGGCATGGCAATATCACTATGTTCTTCCTCCATTTATGGGGTGAGTTTGACTATATTCCTCCCTCTCTGGCTTCCCAGTCTGAGGGGTGAGTTTGGATGAGTACTCATTAGCTAGCTAGCCACCTCCCTCTGTTTGCCTGGTTTTACAACCCCGCAAGTGCACGGATCGCTAATAAGTAATAAAGTGATAAGTAGAGTATCGTTCCCACGAGGATTTTTTTGTTTAGCAAGTACCAATCTACACAGCAATTTTGACTTTCTGGGCTTTCGAATATTTAGGGAGTAAAGTTGTTAATTTTAAGCACTAGAATGGTAAACTTAAAATGAAGTAATCTATTTTTGGAACAATTCTGGAGTTAAGATTTCACACTTGAATCTTATTAGGGATGTTATCTCGTTTATTTACTGAATTGAAGTTCATTTTCTTTAATGGAAATTAGCCCTAAGTTATCCTAAATCCTCTCTCAAGGAATCTAGGGTGTATTTTAATTAATTCAAACCCTACTTTCGTGGTGATCAAATTAATTAAAATCCTTTAAGACCTTTGGCCAATTTTTAGGTTCCACAAAGGTATCAGCCTATGTCTAGGTCAGAATTCCTAGGTTCAAGATCTTAATTTTCTAATGTTAATCTTCATATTTCAGTCCTTCAATCAACATTTACAATCATGTCTAAGTGGGTACCATCACATAGCATGCATTAGGATCACAAGAAATCAAATCAAGAAACGAATCTCAAATCCAGTAAATAAAACTTAATGTTCATCCATAATAATAATTACAAGCATTACTCTCCTAAATCCAAAATAAGGAAACTACTCACTTATGGCGAGTTCAGCAAACATCATGATAAAAAGTAAAGACAGTAAAAAGAAAACCATGTAAAGAAATAAAACCATAGAAATTTGTCTAGGGAGATGAAATGAAGGAACCAAAGATAGTTTGCAGCTTCGATCTCGTGGAACTTCAGCTGGAGAACTTCTTTTGGTACCGACGTGGAGCCCGGCAGCCGCAGCCTTCAGTAGCTCCCCCGCGACAGTCGTTTTTTTTTTTTCCACCTCCTCCTTTTGACGTTTTCTTTTCTATTTATATTGGTTGCTATAGGGTTAGGTTACTCTGAGTCCAAAGGGCCTTAGGAGTCTCTTTTTTATCCAAAAACAGGAGGGAAATTCGAGTTATAAAATTGCCTGCAGCATAGTACATGGCCCGTGTGTCACTACACGGGTCTCACAAAGTAGGGCCGTGTAACTTGCTGGAGGAGAATTGCGTGGTCTTGTTTTGGCACAGAAAGTTACACGGGCTTGTGCCAACTACATGGGCCTGATTACACCGGTCGTGTACTATTGTTCCCATAAGTTTCTTCAAGCTTGTTGTAACACCCCGAACCTCCGAGTTATGAATTGTACCATTTTTGGTCCGTGACTAATACTATTCAAAGACATCTTGAGGACCAAAAATAAATAGAAAATTAATTGAGATAAACACAATAAAAATTCTACTGAACAAAAAAGCTAAGGACTCATCGGGTATTATAAAAAGAAGAATTATGACCCGATGAGGGGCATTTTGGTCAATTCACCTCAAGAGTTGACTTTTGACCAAAATGTCAATTAAATTAAATGAAATTAATGAATTGAATTATGGGGTAAAAATTGAAGAAAAATTCAAGTAAAAATATGTAAGGAAAAATTTAAGAAATGAAAACTTAAACTTTCATTTCCATTATGACAAAATTAAAATGAAAGACTTATGGGCTTTTGATAGTTAAATTTAATTATTTAATTAAAAGGAAAAATTAAGTGTAAATGTTAAAAAAAAAGGAATAAAAATTTAAGTTTAATTATCCTTATGACACAATTAAAATTTATAATTTTAATAAGCTAATTTTGGGAATATATATATATATATATATAAGAAGACAAATGTCTTCTTCATTTCTTTTTTTTTCATAAGAGGCCACCACCCTCTCCTCTCTCTTCCTCTCTCTCTCTCTTTTTCTCTTCTTCTTCCACTTCTTCTCCTCATTGATTTCCCCTCCCAAGTTTTAATTCCCTTAAATTCCCTTCATAAATTCCATAGCCCACTAAAAGAAAACATCAAAGAGATCTTTGATTGAGAGATTAAAAGCAAGGAGAACAAGAATTGGAAGAAAAGTGAAGTTGGAAAGAAATCAACAAGAGGTAATTTTCTTTTCATGTTAGATTAGTTGTATAAGCTTTGAATGAAGTTAATTTATGATGAAATTTCATAAGAAAATGAAAGAAAACATATATGGAACCTAAACTAGGGTTTTGGCTAAATGGGAGAAAAATTAGGGTTTTGAACATTAGGGTTTAGAGACCAAAAATGTGAAGAAGTGCTAAATGATGTCTTTGACATAGTTTAAGGAATGAAATGGCCATTTGTGACCTAATTAAGTGTGTTAGAAGTGTTTAAATCAAAGCCAAATTCGGATTGGGTATGAAGCATGACCAAAAGTCAACTTTGAGGGACCAAAAATGAAATTTTACAAGTCCAATTGGTATGGGACCAATTGGGACTGAAAATAGGCACTAAATGACACAATTTTCATTTAGGAAGCATGCTCAAAAAGTGACCAAAACCTAGTGAACAAACTGAACAAACTTGAAAAACTGCAGTATGAACAATACACATTAACAGTAATCATGTTTGGGTCATAACTCAAGCTAGGTAGGTCAAAATGACCTGAAATTTTACCAGTAGTTAGATGAGATATAGGCCTAAAACTTTCATGAAGAATACAAACCCAAATTATGCCATTAACCTAATCAAATTATTGAGCAAAGTTGAGTTACTAAATCTGCAAAACTGCAGAATTGCCATATGAGCAGTAAAGTTTCAATGGCTATAACTCTCTCTAGAAAACTCCGATTTAGGTGATTCTTGAACCGATGAAAACCTAAGACATAGTAGAATATTTCATATGAAGAATGTTAGGCCAAATTATGAACTTAACTCAATCAAATTGCGAAACGAATTCGGGTCACCGAATCTGCCAGAATCTGGGCACCTAAAATTGACTAAATAAACAGTAAACTTTGCAAGGCTATAACTCTCTCTAGAAAACTCCAATTTAGGCGATTCTTGAACCGATAGAAACCTAAGACATAGTAGAATATTTCATATGAAGAATGTTAGGCAAATTATGAACTTAACTCAATCAAATTGCGAAACGAATTCAGGTCACTGAATCTGTGAGAATCTGGGCACCTAAAATTAACTAAATGAACAGTAAACTTTGCAAGGCTATAACTCTCTCTAGAAAACTTCGATTTAGGCGATTCTTAAACCGATGGAAACCTAAGACATAGTAGAACATTTCATGTGAAGAACATTAGACCAAATTATGGACTTAACTTGGTCAAATTGCTGAACGAATTTGGATCAATAAATCTGCCAGAACAAAATCTACAGCATGAATAGTGACGTGAACAGTAATGGTGTTTTGGGCATAACTTGAACTACACAGCTCCGAATTAGGCGATTCAAAAAGGAAAATAAAGTTAAGACCTAAATGAACAATTTTCATGAAGAACATCTCACCAAATTATGATCGAAACTAGGTAAAAAATTGGGTTCAAATATTGGGGCACCAAGCTGTCCCAAAACCAAAATATTCTAAAATTTTCAAAGCTAACTTGGGATGTATTAGACATGTATATAATGAGTTCTTGGCAGCAATTGAGATTGGTATTGAGGTATTCTATTTGTGTATTTTCAGTAGAAAAAGAAGTTGGAACGGACAAGGAGAAGTAGGTAACAATAAAGGAGAGCATTGAAGGTTTATGCACAACTAACATTTTCTTCGTTTTTAAATTTGTAAATTGCTTGGAATGTGTTAAATTGAATGAGTTTGCTTTGAACAAGTTTACTTTGACTGAAATATGGTTTTTCTCTTGCATTTAAGAAAGGTATTGCTACCTTTATTTGGATATTATGATGAATTTAAATGTGTTTATTGGTTTATAAATGTGATTATTGAATGGAAAATTTTTTGAAACTGTTTTGAAACCACAGTTAGCATGACAGTCCCTTTCGGAACTCCTCAGTAGTAATGGCTACTTGGGGTTGGTAATTGATATTGATTATGTCTCCCATTAATAACGGTTAGTGGGGTAAGACTATATGAGTGCTCATTAGCTAGCTAGCCCTTCCCTCATTAATAACGGTTAGTGAGGTTGAGATTGCTTTGTCATGGTGTACAACACGGCACTGATCGTGAAATTTTATGTCATGGCCTGAACTGTGTGTTGATGTTGGCAACACTAATGCTTTGTGAATTGTGATTTATGAAGTATGATTTCTCATTTGCAATGTTATTCTAATAAATGGCTCTTATGAACTTAGAACTCTTGTGAAGTTTTCATGCTTAAGAAAAATGTGATTTATTATGCTTTGACAAATTATGTTTTACCTTAAGTTTTAAAGTTATTAATTGTGCACTACTGAGTGATATACTTAGCGATAGCTTCTTTATGCTGTCGCAGGTAAGGGAAAGGAGAAGGCTGCAGAGTGAGAGACTTGAAAGCAGCATTTTGGTATTGTTTGTGGGTATTTACGTTAGGTATACCCTTGTGATTCCTTTGGATGTATTTTGTACCTATATGTATGGATGTACGGATATTGAGCAGTTTGTATTTAAAAGCATTGCATTGCTATCTCATTTTGAGTTTGTAACTATTTTGTATTTTACTTTGTGTGACACCCCTTACCCGTGTACAGTATACCCGAGTAAGTAATGTCACACGGTGTACTGGCACACTCTAATATTCCTCAATTCATTTATATCATGCTTTTGAAGTTAATTTATGAAATATGATTTATTTTAACCATTTATCAAAAGCATTATTCATTTGAGGTTCCGAAGATTTTAAAGAAAATCCATGAGTACCGCTAAAAATGGAGAAAATAGCAGTTCTTGAACTGTTAAAAACACTTCCAATATTTGTATTTCATCATCTCAAACTCCAAAATTCCAAAATCTCAACAATATTTCTCAATTTCAATTCTCAATAATCTTTTCATTTCTCAAACATCCATTTCTCATATACAAGCGATAAATACATGCTCAAATTTTTGCATTCATAGTCATAACTTTCATTATTTACATGAACATCAAAATATATTACATGAGTTCAAATACATATGAGAAAGTAAAAATCTGCTACAAAATATCAAAATGACAAAATGACACCTAGTGCCCTACCAATGCAATGCAGTAGTGAGGTGACACGCATAATCGTGCAGATCTACAGGATGAACTCACCCAGTCTGCGGTCTACTGGGCTCACGATCAGGATCTCCAGTACCTACGCGTGGCAAAAGCAATGCGCTAAGCAATAATGCTTAGTGGTGCAATAATATAATAAAAGAAAATAGCAAGAAAATAAATGTATATAGAATGTGTATGCTTTCTTTGTTTGGTGTTGGTATATTCATTATTTCATTAACTTTGTTCACTTTTATTCATTTGGTTGCCCCAAGTACCTACACTAGACGACTGGATTGGATAACGGGTAAACCGCACCGGGTACCTAGTACCTCGGCCGTCACACCATCGGTCACATATGCATCTCCGGCAGGTAAATGTAACTAACAAGTCAGAATAATATCAGGCACAATGCCAAGTATCAATACAAAGTCATAATGGCTAAATGACATGAAATCACGGAATGGCATATTGCCATGTGCAGTACTGCTAACTGAACCCTATTGGCATGCCAAACTATCCAAACCAATCTTGTTTGGTATACTAGGGCATTTGAAACTTTTAAATTCTTCAATTTGTGAATTTCAAATTTTTTGTGTCACTATTCATCATTGGTCAACAAAAATGTTGACTTTTAGAATAAAAATGTGTACATTGACTTTGGCACTCCCAACATACCACATTTGGTGTTTAAAACTTCTTGGCATTAAGTGTTAATACCATTTCTAAGCATTAAACCAAAGGAGCAGATTTTTCAGATTTTGTACCATAACTTCACTGTTCCATTGGACACTGTTACTGTGAGAATTTGAAGAAATGTAAAACATGAAAGTTGTTTCTTATTTTGTCTAGTTGAATTTCCTTTTTTGAATCACTCCATTTGGAGTTTTGTAGCTCTAGATATGGTCCAAAATCCCAAGCTGGCCGGATGTGCATTCTGCAGAAAATTACCATATCTACAGTGCATGAACAGTGACTGCCACTGCCATTTGGGTTAAGTTCTGGCCATAATTTGGGGTAGGTTCCTTCATGAAAGTTGTTTGTCTATGTCTTAACTTGTTGCTGTAAAAAGTTCAGGTCAATGGACCAAATCTACAGTGAGTTATGGCCAAATGAACAGTTACTGTTCATTTGGTCAATTCTGCAGAATCAGTTTCAGGGTTCCGGATTGGGGCCAAGTTTTGGTCCTCTTGCTTTGGTCTTTTGGGCATGGTTTCTTCAGCAAAAATGTGCCATTATAAGCCTAGTTTCATGTCCAATTGGCCAAACACCAATTGGAATAACACAGCCCAAGTTATGGCAGTGCAAAGGGACTGAATTTTCAGTCCCTATGTCGCTGTCTAGGGCGATTTATACCTTGACTTTGCCATACCATTTTTCAGTTCTAATTATGGTCAACATACCTAAAATGGTCACTAATTGACCATTAAAATGTGCTCTAACAATTTCCTAAGCCAAATCAATTTTTCACCCCCCAAAACCCTAATTCAAATTCATAATTTATGCCATTTACCTTAGCTAGCTACTAAGGCATTACTCATATGTTTATAACTTCAAATATGGTTTCTAATTCACTTCAAGCTCATCAAAAACATTCCTACATATTCTTTTACTAGGGCAGCCGAAATTCAAGTGTTCATACTCATAGGTTTTTTTGTTCATTTAAACTACAAATCTTACTAAGTTCAAGTCCAAAATCATGGAAATAAAGAGTTTAATGGGTATAAGTGCACTAACCTTGAATGGGCAGAATTTTCCATGTAACACCCCTAAGTTCTGAGTGCTTGCTGCTCAGACCCAGAGTGTTGTCCGGACAGGAGCCTAGATAGAACACACCACAATGAGAGAGAGGAGACAAAAAAAAATAATGAAAAAAGAAAAGAAAAAGAAAGAAAAAAAAAGGAAAAAAAAAAGCAAAAAATGTGATCAAGTCGTTAAAACAAAACGAACGGAACGATGCGTGACAAGTCAAAACACCGCCGTTGGAAGTTGATGACGATGATCCTGGAAAAAACCTGAAACATTTTTTGGGACATAAATAGATTGTTGAATAAATATAATATCAAGAAGAAATAAAAAAAAAAAAAATAATAATTATAAAAAAGAAAAAGTGAGAAAAAATAAAAAAAGCAAAAAAAAAAAATATAAAAATCAAAAAAGCCACGACAGAGGTTATTGGGTATGACATCCCGGCGTATTTGGACCTTAAAATAAAAATAAAAAATAAAATAAATAAATAATAAAAAAAAAAAATAAAAATAGTTTAAAGTGGTAAAAAAAAAAAAATAAAAAGTGGAGTGAAAAATTAAATTTAATATTTATTGCTTTAAATATGATTAAATGATATAGTGTGATTTAGGAGGGGATTAAATTTAAGGAGGTACAATACAATATACAATCATTATACAATTCTTCATTCAATCTTCAAGCTGCCAATGGGCCATGAATTCCAAAACATCCAAAAAAAAAAATTGAAAAAAATTGAAAATTACCCAACCTCCTTTCACCTCCCACCACACCTTAAAAATGGGCTATGGTAAAATGGTCTACAGGAACACAAGGATACCAAATTTGAAGATTTTGATTTAGGAGAGGGTTTTTAAAAGTAAAAGGTAAGTTTTTGAGTTTGTTTTTTTGATTCCTTTGTGTTTGTGTTTGTTGGTTTTTGGTTGTTGGTTTGAAAATTTTGAGTTTTTTTTGTTGATTTTTGTTTGATTTTTGGTTTTCCATGAGTCACGTTTTTTATGAGATAGTTATAGTTATAATTGATGAGAAATAATTGAATTAATAACATGAATAATTATTTTAATATTATATGGTTTTATTTATTTTTGGATGGATGATTTATGCTGGGGAGATGGAATTGGTTTTGAAGACAGCAACAAGCACAATTGGGTGCCTTTGAACTTGTGTATGAATAAATGTGTATATCTTTTAGGGTAAGATGAAGGAAAGATGTGAATTGAAGGAATGTGTGATGTATGAATTTATTGTGTAGTGTGTGTGTGTATAGTGTATGTGTGGAGTGTGTGGTATTATGATTTTGGTATTGGTGTTGATTATATGTATTGCTGCCCATAATAATAATCTAATGAAAAAAAAATGTATAATAATGTAAAATATATGTAAAATAGATTTAAAAAGGAAAGAACCAAAGGTGTGTTTGAAGTTGGTAGTGAATTGTGTGAATGGGGTGTTGAAATGCATATTGAGTTTTAGCCAGTGTACATTTTGTAATATGAGATGAAAATATGAGGAATTGTGCCAAAACTCACCAATTTGAGGTAACACCATTAACCATGCAAAAACTTAATTGAAATGAAAAATACCAAAAAATGACCTGCAAGTTGATGTGAAAAGACCCACCTGGGATTAGTATTTATTTGAGTAGAGAAACTGAAATGGGCAGCAGTGGCCATTTACATAAAATAACTCATAACAAAATCAAAACCAATTGATTGAATAGAAAAGAAAAGACCTGAAGAGACAAGACCCAGCAAGTCAAGTCTTAGCATGAAGCAAGCAAAGAAATGACAAAAAGCAAAAAAAATTAAAAAAAACCTAAATGAAAAAAAAAAACAAAATTTGACCAAAGACCATTGACCTAAATATAGTTAAAATGGTACCATTTGACTTTTGATAGTATATTGACCTTAACTTGGAATAAGACCTAGATTTGCAGATGACCTAATAAGACAGAACCAAGATCTAGAGGATCTACAAGTTTGTAGTTTAATTTCGGACCCGAAAAAGAAAAAAAGATCGTCCGGTCCGTCAATTTGCATTAAAATGCAAGAATGCAAACAAAAATGCACAAAGTGTGTAAAGTGACTTTGGTAAAAAACTAAAAATTAATTAAACCTAAAAATTAGTGAATATTAAAAATAATAACCTAATTTACCTAAAAGGGTTAAATGCAATTGATTGAGCGTGAATTATTGTAATAAACACCATTATTTGATTCATTTTAATTCATAAAGAGACAAATTAACAAAGAAATAAACAAGAAAATTGTGAATCGAAAAAGAGGACAAGGTTTCTGGGGAAAAAAGAAAGAAATTTGAATTTTTGAATTGATTGATTTACAAATTTTTATTATTTTATATTTGTTATGTTTTGTTTGAATTTAAATAAATATTGTTTTGAATTATTTTTTTTTATTGATTTTGTTTTGGATTGTTTTATTTTTTTTTTTTATTGTTTATTTTTTTAATTATTGAAATTCATTAAATGTGTTTGTGATTGAATTAAATTGTGAAAAAAAATTGTTTGAAATTGATTGAAAAATTGTGAAAAATGAAAAAAAAAATTGAAAAAAATTTGAAAAATGATTGATGATTGAATGTATTTGATTGAAGGTTATTGTTTTTTTGAATGAATTGAATGGATTGTTGATTTTTTGAAATATAATGTTTGAAATTTATTGAAATTGCATGAAATTTTATTGACTTATTTGAATATTGGACAAAAATAATATGTGATTAAATGTTTGATTTGTTTCTGATAATATAATATTCCTGAGTTCCTCCTAATGGGTTCTCTGAGTTTATAGTGTGAGTGTGATGATTATGATTCCTTCTCTATATATTCCCAGGTCTCATTTATATTCTGTTATTCTCTCTGATATTCCTTCCATTGTATTCATTGATTTTGTCTTGTTATTTTGTATGTCTTATATATAATTGTAAATTGTTTTGGATACACTGTGTTGTGTATGGTTGTGTGATATTGTAAATTATTTTGTGAAATTGTTTGCTTTATTATTATTTCAATATTGTATGATTGATTTTAAATGATTTATGACTGATTGTTAGTCTTTTGAATTCAACCATTATTTTGATATATTGATTTATTATGTTAAATTATTGAATTATATTGATGTTAATTATTTTTTATTTATTGATTTTTTTAATTATTTGTTTGTTTTTTTTTTAAATTAAGTTGTTATTTATGTGATTTATTATTTATTATTTTTAATTATGATTTAGTAATTGTGATTTGTAATTTTTTATTGTAAATGTTGTAGAGAGCAGAATTGGAGATTTCTAGAAGTATTGTATGTATAGGAGAGATTTATTTTTGTGATTATCGTAGTAGATTTGTATTTGGCATTTAGTATACAATGTATATTATTTGTATTTGTATATTATATTGTATAATTATGTGTTATGTGTATGTTGTTGGTTTTTATATGTTGAAATATTATGAGTTATGTGATTAAAAAAATGTGTAATTTATTTGAAAAATTATTAGTTGTTTTAATTGATGTATTGTTGAGAATCTTATGTTGTGTTTGTAAAATGTGTACTGTGAATTGAAAATAAATGTTAAAATAAATCAAAAATTTTTATGTTTTTTTTGAAAATTGAAAAAAAGTTCTTTGCACAAATTAATACAAACTGTGTTTGCCAAAATTTTCTGAAAATTAAAAAATTAGTGCACCTTTTCCCATCACACAATATTTAAGTTTTTTTATGAATCAAAAGTGCTCAAACATAAGTAATAGTATGTATAAATGTTAAAGGGGTAGAATTTTCCAAGCCCCTAAACCTCACTTTACTTCTTCTTCTTGGCTGCCAAGAGCTTCTCCAAGTGATATGGTCAAGGTTTAATGAAAGGGGTTAGGGTTTAGTGGTGTAAGAAAGGGAGAGATTGAGCTTGATTGAAAAAAAAAAATCCATGGAGGTGTCTAGGGCAGTTTCGGCTGGCCTTTGGGGAGGGAGGTAGCTGCTGCAATTTGTGTTATTTTGGTCTTCTTTAATCTCTTTTAATAGTTAGTCAAACAATGGCTTAAGTGTGATTGGTCAAAATTTTCTTAATGACATCACCATGATGTCATAAATGCCCCTTTTCCTCATTTTCTTTTCTTTCCTCCACTACTCAAGTTCAATTTAATTTCTAGTAATATTTCTTTACATTTTATGTCATATTAATTATTTACTCAACTGGACAAGTCGGCCAAAAATCACCTCTGAAGGCGAAATGACCAAAATGCCCTCCGTTTGGCTTAACGGGTCAAAACTGTCTGTACCAATTGAAAATTTTTTCTAAGTATTTTCTTGGCATTCTAATGCCATGGGAACCTCAATAACCCTTCTCTGGAGTCCCAAAAATTATTTTATAATTTTTCCCCTAGGTATAGGGCTCCTCGTTGCGAGAACCGCAACTTACCTCTGGTTACCCATCGCTTGGGCACCGGCTCGTTTGACTTGGTTGTATTTTATTTCTAAAATTTTTACTAAATTTTTCTTATTAATATTTGAGTTAATTATGGTTCCTGACTTTAGTTTAAATATTTTTCCGGACATTCTAGCTGTCCGGACCGACACCGGTCACCGGAACAGTAGGATGTACGGAGTGGTTATCGGGAGGGTGTTACACTTTGAGACTTATGGAAATGTAACTTTTGTAATATTTAGTCTATCATTATTTCCAATGAATGTTTACATAGAATTTTAACTATTCTCATGCATTTTTCCGCAAAAGAATTGATAAGATAAAAAGTTATGGTTTGTTTTAAAATCCTTTGTAGCATAACTAATGGGTTATCTGTAGGTGGAGTTTGGTAATTCATTAGGTATGCTACGGGAACATGTCGTGCCTTATAAGGGATAGGGTGTGACACTTGTGTTCGGCAAAGACTTACACGGGTCCCTACAGATTACACGGGTCTCATTACATGACCCGTGTACTTATGTTTCTCATCGATTCTCTTGGATTTCTTCTGGTAGAGATTTACACGGGTCTGGGGCTTGGTTTACACGACCCGTGTACTTTGCATCAGCAGTAATTCTCTGTCTCTTGACTCCTCCAAGCTTTTCTTGCACTCCTATACTTCTGTAGCTTCACCCAAACACCTGAAATGATGTAGAAAACATGGAATTAAGGGCTTTACAATAAAAATTACGAAAACTAATGAAATCAACTATTATGTATGAAAATACTTGCCTAAATGCTATGAAATAGAATGCAAATGTGCTTAAAAACATCTATACAATTCAAGTGTATCAAATACCCCCAATCTCAAACTTTTGATTGTCCTCAAGCAAAGCAAAACTCTGTTTTAAAACACATTTTCAAGGATACTTAGGAATACAACCATCAATTTAATAAGCATAGAATTGAACTCCTTTAACCTTCATACCAATTTCCCTCTTTCAAGGCATAAGGGTTCTAATAGCTACCTATTTGGAACTTCACCTCATTTCATGGTGTTTCGACTAATTATTCTGTATACAAGGCCATTAATGAGCCACAAACAACCTATTTTATCGGGATAGAATTAAGAAACACTAACTCCCCCAAATCTGCCTCTTTCATGAGTAATTGAGATGAAGTATTTCAATTCCAACTCATAGGCATATCTCAATTTTCTATCTCCACTAATATAGCATGTGCTTTTTAAAAAGATCAAAAGGTCTTTAAAAGGGTTGTAATGGGGCTAGAGCGATAAACTTGGTTACTAATGAAAAGGTTTTTAGGAAATGCAAATATGAGGATAGCATGTATGCATAAAATCCAAGTATACTGAGTTCGTTTCTACATATTTTGCATAGAGTCGAAAGGCTTTTGGCTTTTTATATTGCCAAGCATACTTCCATGATACTTATCTTGGGGCTTCTTTTCTTTTTTTCTTTTTGTCCTTTCCCCCAAACTCATTGCTTTCGCTAGGTTGGAAAGCAAATTTTTCTTTGGTTTTAATTGCACACTCGCATTCTTTCTTGAGTTCCACATCCTCTCTTCATTTTCTTTATGCATTTTGCTTCCTTAAAAGGGTATGGTAGGTGTTTAGGTTAGGGGGCTAGGTGAATAACATGGGTAAGCAATAAATTTTAAGGGATGAACATAGGCTTCAAGTTGGCTATAAGGGATATATATTTTAATTAGGGGTGGCTAAGGCTTAGTGAGGCTGTATCAAAGAATGCCTTCATCATCTCTTCATCAAGCATATGCTAGGATTTCGCCTCGATAGGTCCAAGAGATATGTTATAGAGCTAGTGAGGCAATTTTTAAGTTTGCTTATGTTCTAAAATTTGTTCTCCTAATTTTATAAGTTCAATGTGATAAATTAATAGTTATGAAGAGGTTTAACTAGTCTAGTTCCATAAAAGAGATTGGTTTCTTCACAAATAACATGTTAGAATCCCTTTTTGCCTATTTAGATACGTTCATTCTTCTATCCCGTGGAGTCCAATTATTAGCTTACTAAAAATTTGGTTATAGTGCTAAGTTTCACAATTTACAATCCAAAAATTTTCAAAAATTCTCAAAAATTTTGATACATAAGAAAAATGTAGCTGAATTTAAACAATGCAATGATGTGATGTAATGATATGCAAGTGCAAATGTACCCCCCCCCCCCCCCCCCAAAAAAAAAAAAACTCAAACCAAACATTGTCCTCAATGTCAATATAATGTGCAAAATCAGATCAAACGTACAAAAATTTTAAGGAAGCATAATATTTATTAAGTATGGAAATTTTTTGAACATAAAGCAAAAAAAAGAGACCTATGGTTGTAAGTTAGGACTAGGGCATGTAAGATATTACAATAAAGATCCTATCAGGGCATGTAAGGTGTTACAATAAAGATCCTATGCTATAGTCCTATCTCTAAAAGGCCTCTGATGATGATGATGGTGATGCTGGTGATCCTTGCTCCTCTTCTTCCTCATCCTCCTCATTTAACTTGTCCATTAGTATGTCTAGCTTGTTGTGTGCTTCTTGGAGGCTATCTTCAATAGCTCGCATCCTGTCGTATATTGTGGTCTCCATGCGTTGCAGGTATGCGAGGACCGAATCTGTCGGTGGTGGTGTGTGTGGGGGCACTCGAACGGGGGACTCTTCAAACATCCATCCTTGCCCTTCTTCTTGAGGCTGTGAAGTTTCGCCAGGTCCCTCCCTTGGTTTGTCTCTCCGAGGGATGGTGTTTCCTTTGGCATCCACCAAGTAGCATTTGTTGCCCACCTTCTTACATATCCCCATGGATATGCAGAAAGTTTGATCAATTCTCAATGTTCCAGTAACAAAGATCAGTCTGTGATGTCCTGGAACGAAGCCAAAGTGGAGGGCAATGGTGGTGACAAGGCCTCCAAGCACAATGTGCCTGGTAGACTGATGGCAAAGGCATCGGAGATGGTTGCACAAGAAGAAGCCGGTGCTGCACCGCTGTCCGCTGACCATACACCACAAAAAGAAAAACTCGTTGGCATTGACAATGCCAAGGCTATCACCATGGCCCATGATGGTGTGGGCGGTAAACCGATGCATGTATCGCAATGCTGGACTAGTAATGCCCGTTGATTTGGATTTGCTAGAGTTGTAGGGCTCTGTGTTTGGTGCAATGGAATCCCAAAAGTTGATGTTGTTGTACAGCATGCGGTTCCTTGGGATCTCTTGGTGGCCGATACTATCAAAGCCGAAGATGGCATTGAACTCATCCATGTTCATTACCCGGTCTACACCAAGTAGGCGAAACTCAATTCTGCCTCTGTCCTCCCTGTCGGTGGGCCATAAGTTGGCCTTAAAGCTACCCAAAAATTCCAGCATTGTGTCTTTGTAGGCTGGAAATTAGAGTTGGGCGAACCTTGTACACCCAATGCTATTAAGTAGCCCATTGATTTCCTCTTGCAACCCGATTTGCTCTAAAAGCAGAAAATCCATGTATTTGGTGGGGGATATTTTTCGGGCATGAAGTCGGGTGCACATTGCTTTATGGGCATCATCTCGAAATCCCCAAGGAATAGAGATTTCGGGTTGTGGAGCGGGTTGTGGTTGTGGTTGTGGTGGAGGAGGGACTAGTAGTATGCCCTAGAGCATATCATTTAGTATGCATCTTGTACATGTTTTTATTAATAAAAGGCATTTTCACTTTTCCATTTATATAATATATTTATGTGTAATAGAAAAGGTCCATTGATATTTTGTTAGAAATTCTATTCTTAAGTTGTTAAGAATATGAGTGACAATATTTCTAGTACAAAGTATCATAAATAGGTTCACAATCGAGGATACTTCACAATAAGAACATGACTTATCCAGAAAGATTGTATTCATGTTTGTTCCCAAGTTATTTATATGAGATGTAAATAAGATGGAATGGTGAGTCTCATGCCATATAACAAACATGATAGACACTTATACATGATAAGTAGGTCGAACCAGTGACACTTATGACAAACACATGGAGTTTACTCTTGTCAATGCATTGTCATAAATCATATTAGTGCATATAATCTTTAGACTTGAGATAGCACAGTTATCTTGTATATAGGTGGTTTGAGTTTGATACTGCTTTCATACTTGTATTGTGTATGGGTATATGGGCATGTGTTGGCTCCTACTAGTTATATATGGAGGTAGGTATTGATCAAGATGGAATCTGTTCCTCTAAGTAAATAGAGATAAAATCCTATGTTCATTTAATTGTTCTTGATGTTTCAAGTTCCTGGCTAGGACAGATAGATTTATTCAGAAAAGAGTTTTTGGTGAGAAAATCTTTTTAATCAAGAACTGAAATTAAAAGAGAACATAATATTCATAGTAAATGGGGTTTGACATAAACCATGACTCCAGCTCGAATTGAGATTTTGTAACAGAGAGATTCTAGTGCATGGTAACATATGATTATAGGTTCATTTAAGGTAAACCTTATTACTAATTGGGTGGCCATAGCATGCTATGCTAGGTGTTAACCGTGGTCTATGAGGTGCATAAAATGATTTAGAGAAATCATTTATGGTAAGAAAGAGTTCTGAAGATATTAAGAGTTGATATCATGTCTCACTGCCAATTAGTGATGAGCCTAGTAAGTCACACACATACACAAGTAATCACCAAATTAAATATGATTTAATTAATTAATTAAAGAGTTTAATTGATTAATTAAATAGGTTTGGTTTGCAATTAGATTGCAAAGTCCCTAGCATGGCTTGAAACCAAATCTAGGTTATTGGATGTATAATATAAGTTAAATTTATATTCAAAGTGTTTAAAAATGAATTTAATTAATGAGAAATTAATTAATAAAGATTAATTAATTAATTTATATTTGATATAAATTGATTAGAAGAAGAGAAATAATTATTTTGGGTTGAGAACTCAAAATTAAGACACAGGGGTATTTTGGTCAATTCACAAGGTGACATGTGGCACCATGAGATGGTGACACATGGCACTACACATAAGCTTGCCAAATGTATTTTAATCATGTAAGATGATTAAAGTCAAGATTAAATATAGGTTTGATACTTGGCACAATGTGATTGGGTCAATTAAACCTAGAACCAATCAGAGGGTGACATGTGGCAAGGGTTTTAAGTGGTGACCTAACTATATAAGTGTAAGGATGAAAGAACAAAAATACAATATGCTCATTCTCAAAAAGGTATCGCCACCCTTGGCTCCTCTCCCTTCTCTTCTTCTTCATCTCTCATCAATTCAAAGAGATTAGCAAACAATCTCTTGAATTAAAAATACTAGAAATTATTTCTAGTGTCGTGTTTACATCTTTAATCTCTCAAAAGGCAAAACTTGATTTTCTAAGTCATAGAAAAAGCTTTAGAAGCTGTTCAAGGGTTGCCATAGGTGATCTTGGTGTGGACAAGCTAGAGGGACAACATTTGGTGTCCTAGACGCATCCCAAAGGCGTCAAATACACTGCAGTGCATCAAAAGGTTAGTGCACTTATTCTTGATCTAATCTAGGGTTCTAATAATTAATCTGATTACTTCTAAAATCGTAAATGGCAGATGTAGATCCAAAAACATATTAAAAAGAGTTTTTAATATGCTGTTTATCATGGAAATCAAATAGATAAAAATGAATCTTGCATGATGCATGTGACTCTAGGTGAAAAATTTTTGAATTCAATGATATAAACTTGTGTTTTTCATGCTTCCGCTCCTTCAGTTGAGATGGTTGTAACACCCTGAACCTTCGAGTTATGAATAGTACCATTTTTGTCCGTGACTAGTACTATTCAAAGACACCTTGAGGACCAAAAATAAATAAAAAATTAATTGAGATAGATACAATAAAAATTCAAGTTAACCAAAGACCTAAGGATTTAATGGGAATCAAAAAAAAAAAAAGAAGGATTATGACCCGATGAGGGACATTTTGGTCAATTCATTTCAAGAGTTGACTTTTGACCAAAATGTAAATTAAATTAAATAAAAATAAAATATTGAATTATGAAGAAATATTGAGGGAAAAATTAGAGTAAAAGTGAAAAGAAAATAAAAGAGGCAAAAATCTATAATTTAAATTCCATTTTTTGACCTAATTAAAATTTAAGAGACCAATGGGCTTTGGACAACTCATTAAATGAATTGAAAAGGAATAAATAAGTATAAAAGAAGACAAAATCCTCCCTTTTTTTCCCATTTAGTTACCACCCACTCTCTCTCTTTCTCTCTTTCTTTCTTTCTTCTTCTTCCTTCTTTCTCCATTGACACCCATTCTCAAAACTCAATTCCTTGCTTTTCCTCTATGGGTTTTGCATCTAATTGGTAGAGAGCATCAAATTAATATTTGATTTAGAGATTAAAAGCAAGGGGAAACAAGAGATTAGAAGAAAATTGAAGATTTGGGGAGTTGGAAGGAAGTCATCAAGAGGTAAGTTCTTTAATGCTCATTTTGTTATACAAACCTTAAATTAAGTTTGATTATGATGAAATTTCATAAGAAAATGAAAGAAAACATGCATGGAACCTAAACTAGGGTTTTGGCCAAATTAGAGAAAAATTAGGGTTTGATATATTTCAATGAAAATGATGATGAAATCAAGCTTAGTTGAAGTAGTATGCATGATTAGAGCAAAGAAATTGCATGAAATGTGTATAAATTTAATTATGGGAGATTAGGGTTCATGGAAAAATTGGGTTTTGGTGCTAGAGAGTGAAATTGGTGTGTGTAGTGTTAAATTATGATCATTTGAGGTTTATTTAGTTTGAATTGATATTGGGTTGATGAATGGAAGCAACGAAATGGTAGGATTAGGGAAAATTGCAAACTTTGGTATTTGAAAATTGTGGGTTTTGTGCTAGGAAGTGCCATTGATGTGTCAATGCTAAATTATAGTCATTTTGGGTGAATTAAATGTGAATTGAGGTTGGTTAGAGGGAATAATTGAAGAAATGAAAATTTTAAACCTAGGGCAGAATTTGCACACTGAGTTCAGTGTGTTTGACAGCCCATAAATTGAGCTACACAACTCGAATTGGTGTGAAATCAATTGAAAATGAAACTTAAGACATAGGGCTAGAATTTTCATGAAGAGACCCACCCCAGAAACTGCCTAGAAATTATCTAAACCTTGGCTTGAACTGAAAGACACAATTCTGGAACTTGCAGAATTTGACTATATGAATAGTAAATTTTGCATGGCCATAACTCTCTCTAGAAAACTCCGATTTAGGCAATTCTTAAATCGATGGAAACCTAAGACATAGTAGAACATTTCATATGAAGAACTTGAGTTTAAATTATGGACTTAACCCAATCAAATTTCTGAGCAAAATTGAATCACTGAATCTGCAGAATTGCAGATTTACCATATGAACAGTAAACTTTGCATGGCCATAACTCTCTCTAGAAAACTCTGATTTAGGAGATTCTTGAACCGATAGAAACCTAAGACATATTAGAACATTTCATATGAAGAAAATTAAACCAAATTATGGACTTAACTTGACCAAATTGCTGAACGAAATTGAATCGATAAATATACCAGAACTGAATCTGTAGCATGAACAGTGATGTGAACAGTAATCGTGTTTTGGGCATAACTTGAGCTACACAGCTTCGAATTAGGCGATTCAATAAGAAAAATAATGTTAAGACCTAGATAAACAATTTTCATAAAGAACACCTCACCAAATTATGATCGAAACTAGGTAAAAATTGGGTTCAAAGATTGGGGCACCAAGTTGTCCAAAACCAAAATTTTCTAAAATTTGCAAAGCTAACTTGGGATGCATTAGACATGCATATAATGAGTTCTTGGCAGCAATTGAGATTGATATTGAGGTATTCTATTTGTGTATTTTCAGTAGAAAAAGAAGTTGGAACTGATAAGGAGAAGAAGGTAACAATAAAAGAGAGCATTGAAGGTTTGTGCACAACTAACCTTTTCTTCATTTTTAAACTTGTAAATTGCTTGGAATGTGTTAAATTGAATGAGTTTGCTTTGAACAAGTTTACTTTGATTGAAATATGGTTTTTCTCTTGCATTTAAGAAATTTGGGTGTTGCCACCTTTATATGGATATTATGATGAATTTAAATGTGTTTATTGGTTTATAAATGTGATTGTTGAGTGGAAAATTTTTTGAAACTGTTTTGAAACCATAGTTAGCATGACAGTCCCTTTTGGAACTCCCCAGTAGTAACAGCTACTTGGGGTTGATAATTGATATTGATTATGTCTCCCATTAATAACGGTTAGTGGGGTAAGACTACATGAGTACTCATTAGCTAGCTAGCCCTTCCCTCATTAATAACGGTTAGTGAGGTTGAGATTGCTTTGTCGTGGTGTACAACACGGCACTGATCATGAAATTTTATGTCATGGCCTGAACTGTGTGTTGATGTTGGCAACACTAATGCTTTGTGAATTGTGATTTATGAAGTATGATTTCTCATTTGAAATGTTATTCCAATAAATGGCTCTTATGAACTTATAACTGTTGTGAAGTTTTCATGCTTAAGAAAAATGTGATTTATTATGCTTTGACAAATTGTGTTTTACCTTAAGTTTTAAAGTTATTAGTTGTGCACCACTGAGTGATATACTCAACGATAGCTTCTTTATGCTGTCGCAGGTAAGGGAAAGGAGAAGGCTGCTGAGTGAAAGACTTAGAAGCAGCATTTTGGTATTATTTGTGGGTATATATTATAGGTATACCCCTGTAATTTCCTTTTGATGTATTTTGCACCTATATGTATGGATGTACGGACATTGAGCAGTTTGTATTTAAAAGCATTGCATTGCTATCACATTTTAAGTTTGTAACTATTTTGTATTTTACTTTGAGACTTATGAAAATGTAACTTTTGTAATATTTAGTCTATCATTATTTCTAATGAATGTTTACATGTAATTTTAACTATTCTCATGCAGTTTTCCACAAAAGAATTGATAAGATAAAAAGATATGATTTGTTTTAAAATCCTTTGTAGCATAACTAATGGGTTATCGGTAGGTGGAGTTCGGTAATTCCTTAGGTATGCTACGGGAACATGTCATGTCTTACCAGGGATAAGGTGTGACATGGTTGGGAAGTGGCTACCCTCGTTCTTGGGCATTGGGTTGGAGGCTGGGGTGGAGAAGGTGAGGATTCTCCTCTTTGCCTTAAAGAAGAGACGATCCTTCTTGCAGATCTCTTCGCAGGAGCCATGGATGGGTTTTTTGGAAGGAGAAGAGTAGGATTTTGGTGAAGGGAGATGAGATTTGAGAGGTTTTTATAGGCTAGGAAGGGAGTAGATGATGGGTTTTAATGCTAGGAGTGCATTTAAAGAGCCGTTAAGACTCTTCGTTTCGCGCGTTTCGCGCCCCAGAAGTCACGTCTGTGATGAAATACAAGGGTCGTGTATCACTACACGGGTCCCGACATGTAGGGCCATGTAAATTTCTGCCTGTAATTTTTAAAATTTGTCGTAGTATACTGCCCGTGTACAATTCAAGGAGGGCCGTGTACTTCCTGTCTCTAAGTTATTCTGCTAGAGACATTACACGGTCCGTGTAAATTGGGATGTGGACCCGTGTAACTTTCTGTCTCTCGAAGAGTTGAAATTGCATGAAATTTATGGACTTCCAGAAAGTTGCACGGGGCGTGTAAAACCAGTACACAACCCGTGTAATTTTCTGATTTTTCAAATCTTTGGCAAATGAAAAATTTTATCATTATAACACATGAAATGGATGCAAAGATTAATAATAGAGTTACTTCCCCGGTTTTGTTCAACTTTCCCTTTTGTGGTTTTGACTTGGTGATTCCCTTCCTCTCTTGATCTCTATTCCCCTTTTCCAAAATCCTACAAAATGAAATACTAATGAGCACAAAACAAAAATTCAATATTAAAGAAAAAAGAAAAGAAGAAAAGTTCAGAAAAATTTTGGGTTGCCTCCCAAAAAGTGCTCATTTATAATCTTTAGCTAGACTTTGCTTGTTTATGGTTTGTCAGTAGGAGGATTGAGAGTGCAATTGACTCCCATTTCTATAGGTTCTCCCTGAAAGTAAGGCTTCAACCTCTGCCTATTGACCTTGAATGCACCTGAGGTTTCGCTCCATACCTCTATTGCTCAATGTGGGAAGACTTGGGTGACCTTAAAAGGTCCGGACCATCTTGATTTCAGCTTTCCCGGAAAGAGTTTCAATCGAGAGTTGAATAAGAGGACAAGATCTCTTTCTTTTATCTCTTTCCTTGCTATGCGCCTGTCGTGCCATCTTTTGGTTTTATCCTTGAAGATTTTGGCATTTTCGTATGCATCCTGTCATATTTCTTCCAACTCATTCAGTTGTAAGACCCTTTTCTCACCAGCAGCTTTGAGGTCGAAGTTTAAGATATGAATTGCCCAGTAAGCATTATGCTCAAGTTCAACAGGGAGATGACATGATTTTCCATAAACTAGACGGAAGGGTGTTGTGCCAATTGGGGTTTTATATGCAGTGCGGTATGCCTAAAGTGCATCATCTAACTTTATGCACCAGTCCTTCCTGGATCTGTTTACGGTTTTCTCCAGAACCTGCTTCAGTTCCCTGTTTGAGATTTCTACTTGACCACTGGTTTGAGGATGGTAAGGTGTGTCCACTTTATAAGTCACTCCATACTTTTTCAGTAGTGTTTTGAATTGTTGGTTGTAGAAGTGACTTCCTCCATCACTGATTATTGCTCATGGTGTTCCAAATCTTGTGAAAATGTTTTTCTTAAGGAACCTTGTGACCACTCTAGCATCGTTGGTTGGTGTCGTAATTGCTTCTACCCATTTTGATACATAATCAACTCCAACCAGAATATACTTGTTTCCACAGGAAGAGGGAAATGGGCCCATGAAGTCTATTCCCCATACATCAAACAATTCTATCTCAAGTATACCATGTAGTGGCATTTCATTCCTTCTTGAGCTATTACCTGTTCTTTGGCATTGATCACAACCTAGCACAAAGGATCTTACATCCTTAAACAAATATGGCCAGTAAAACCCTACTTGCAAAATTTTTGCCGCGGTTTTTGAGGTGCTGAAATGTCCTCCATATAGTGATGAAAGGCAATGATAAATGACACTTTCCATATCTTCCTCTGGTATGCATTTCCTTATCAGCCCATCATTACATCTCTTGTATAGTAGAGGTTCCTCCCATAAGTAATATCTCATATCATGTAGGAATTTCTTCCTTTACTGATAAGTCATGTTTGGAGGCAGTATCCTGCATACAAGAAAATTAACAAAATCAGTGTACCATGGAGCCTTGGAGAATGCAAGTAATTGTTCATTAGGAAATGAATTATCAATTGGCAAATCTTCGAAGTTCTCCATGTACTCCAATTTTAGTCTGGAAAGATGGTCAGCTACTACATTTTCAGACCCTTTTTTGTCCTTTATTTCAAGGTCAAATTCTTATAGGAGTAGGATCCATCGAATCAGCCTTGGTTTTGCTTCCTTCTTATTCAAAAGGTATCAGATTGCAGCATGATTTGTAAATACAATGACTTTTGACCCAATGAGGTAAGATCTGAACTTGTCCATTGCAAATACCACTGCTAAGAATTCCTTTTCTGTGGTGGCATAATTAATTTGCACACCATCTAATGTCTTGCTAGCATAATAAATAACATGGAGCTTTTTATCCTTTCTTTATCCGAGCACTGCTCCAACTGCAAAGTAGCTCGCATCGCACATAACCTCGAATGGTAGCTCCCAATTCGGTGGCTACATTATTGGTGGTGATATCAGGGCTTTTTTGATCCTGTTAAAGGAAATAAGGCAATTTTCATCAAAATCAAAGGGAACATCTTGGCTTAACAAGTTAGTAAGTGGCTTAGCTATTTTGGATAAGTCCTTGATAAATCTTCTGTAGAATCCTATATGTCCTAAAAAGCTTCGCACTCCCTTGACTGATGTTGGTGGTGGCATATTTTCAATGATATCGATTTTTGCCTTATTTACTTCAATTCCTCTTTCTAATATCAAATGTCCCAAAACTATACCTTCCCTTATCATAAAGTGGCATTTTTCCCAATTTAGGACCAGGTTTGATTCTTCACATCTTTGCAACACCTTAGATAAATTAGCTAGGCAATCATCAAAAGTAGTTCCATAGACAGAAAAATCATCCATAAAAACTTCAATGATATCTTCAATATAATCAGAAAAGATAGCCATCATGCATATTTGAAAGGTAGCAGGGGCATTACAAAGACCAAAAGGCATTCTCCTATATGCAAATGTTTCATAGGGACAAGTGAATATTGTCTTTTCTTGATCTTCTGGGTGAATAGAAATTTGAAAGAATCCCGAATACCCATCTAGATAACAGAAATAGGAGTGTTTTGCCAATCTTTCTAACATTTGGTCAATAAAGGGGAGAGGAAAATGGTATTTTCTGGTGGCACTATTCAATTTTCTATAGTCTATGCACATTTGCCAACCAGTGACTACTCTAGTAGGGATTAGTTCAATGCTTGCATTTTGGATAATAGTTGTCCCACCTTTGTTAGGAACTACATGTACTGGACTAACCCATTTACTATCAGAGATTGGGTATATGATACCTGCATCTAGAAGTTTTAAAATTTCTTTCTTGACTACCTCTTTCATGTTTAGGTTAAGTCTTCTTTGGTGTTCGATTGTGGGTTTACTGTTTTCTTCTATGGGTATCCTATGCATGCAAATCGAAGGGTTGATTCCCTTTAGGCCTTCTATCTTATATCCTATGGCTTTGCTATGGATCCTAAGTTCTCTTAGCAATTTTTCCTCTTCTAGCTTAGACAGGCTAGCATTGATTATAACAGAATATTTAGAATTTGAGTCTAGAAATGCATACCTTAGCGAGGACAGGAGAAGTTTAAGCTCTACCTGTTTGGCGTTTTCCTAGAGCTTACCTTTGGTTTGTTCCTCCTTTAAATCCTCCATCTTGGAAGTGTTAGCTAATGGTAGGGGTGGATGAGCTGCTAACTGTTGTGCACAGGCTGCTATTTCTGTATTTTCATCATCCACAGTGTGGCTGTGCACAATACATGCTTCAAGAGGATCTTTAGGATGTGCCTCATGAAATTCCTTTTTAACATGTTCATCAATTGTATCGACTTTGAAGCATTCATTAGGTTCAAATTTGTGTTTCATTGTGTCGAACAAGTTGAACTCCACTTCTTCTTCTCTTACTTTGAGAGTTAGTCACCCATTTTTGACATCTATAATAGCTCCGGCAGTTGCCATGAATGGTCTTCCCAAGATGATAGGAATTTTAACATCTTCTTCCATCTCAAGGACAATAAAATCCACTGGAATGAAGACTTTACCCACTTTGATTGGAATGTTCTCCAGTATTCCTATAGGATATTTAACAGATCTATCAGCCAATTGCAATGAGATTGTTGTAGGTTTCAGTTCCCCGATCTCCAGCTTTTTGCATATTGATAGAGGCATTAGACTGACACTTGCCCTAAGATCACAAAGAGCCTTGTCTATTTTCTTGTCACCAATGAGGCAAGGTATGGAGAAGCTTCCTGGATCCTTCAACTTTGGAGGCAGTTTGTTTTGTAGTATGGCACTGCATTCCTCTGTTAGAGCTACTATTCCATAGTCTTCTAGCTTTCTCTTCTTTGACAGAATTTCCTTAAGAAATTTGGCATAGGATGGCATCAGTGAAGGGGATGTTGATGTAAAGCTTTTGTAAGACTTCCAAAAACTTCCCAAACTGCTTGTTCAATTTGGCTTTTTGAAATCTCTGAGGAAAAGGTAGGGGAGGCTGGTATGGCTTTGGTAATTTCTTTGTCTTACTCGCTTCCTCTTCCTGATCTTTCTTAGCTTCTTCTTTTTCTTTCTCTGCTTGGTCTTTAGATTTTTCTATGGTTTCCTCTGTCGATTCTACCTCTGGTTGTACTAGAGTTCTCCCACTCCTCAGTGTAACTGCCTTACATGCTCCCTTCAGTTCATTTCTAGTTGGCTAGGCAGTTTGCCAACAGCCTTACTTGAAGAGCTTGCTTGCTGAGCGATCTGATTCTCTAGCATCTTGTTATGAGTAGCAAGTTGGTCCACTCTGGAAGACAGTTGTTTAATCAATTTAGTTTGTTGTTGTTGAGCTGCTAGGAACCCTTCCATCATGGTTTCCATAGCCATTTTCGGTTCAGGTTGGGGAGGTTGGAGAGGTAGTGATGATTGTGTAAAGTTTTGACCTCTGTTCTGAAATCTAGGGGGTGCTGGTGGTTTATACCCTTGTTGCTTGTTTGTTAGCTAGTTCTGCTGATTAGACCATGAGAAATTTGGGTGGTTCCTCCATCCAGGGTTGTAAGTATTTGAATATGGATTTTTGGGCTACCTCTAGTTGAAGTTTCCTACGTTGTTCACATAGTTCATCGGTTCTGAGGATGGTTCATTGAAATTGTTGTATTCTGAATTCATGTATCCCCCTCCATAGTTGTCTTCATGTTGACTCTTTGTACTAACTGCATTGGCTTGCTTCTTCTCGAGTTTCCTTGTGAGCTGATCAAATTGAGCATTTATCATGCTTAGGGCGTCTACTTTTAGTACACCTGCAGTTTTCCTTGCATTTCCTCTTTCATTTGACCACTCATAGTTATGGTATGCCACCCTTTCTAGAAGTTCAAGTGCTTATGGTACTATTTTCTCTATTAGATCACCTTTGGCAGCTGAATCAACTGTGCTCCTTGTAGAGGGTAGTAACCCATTATAGAAGTTTTGCACTAATAACCAATCTTCTATACCATGGTGTGGACATTCTCTTTGCAGGTCTTTATATCTTTCCCATGCGTCATAGAGTGATTCTCCCTCCTTTTGTCTGAAGGTGTTGAGCTCAAGCCTTAGTTTTGTAGTCTTTGCAGGTGGAAAATACCTTGTTAGAAAAGCTTGAGAGAGATTCTCCCAATTAGTGAACGTTCCAGCTGGTTGAGAAAGTAACCACTTCCTTGCTCTGTCCTAGAGGGAGAATGGGAATGCTCTGAGTCTTATTGCCTGATTAGACACTCCATTCATCTTGAATGTATCACATAGGGCGAGAAAGCACTGGAGCTGATAGTGTGGCTCTTCTGTAGGCGAACCTGCAAATTGGGTTTGTTGAATCATTTGGAGCCATGCTGGTTTTAATTCAAAGTTGTTGGCTTCCACTGTGGGTCTAGTGACACTGGGCTGAAATCCTTGAACAGATGGAGCTTCGTAATCTCTCAAGAGTCTTGGTCTGTCATTAGTATCGCCCATGGTTGGAAATTCAGGATCTCCTTGACTGTGCTCTTGATGTTTCCTTTCTCTCCAGATGGCTTTCAGAGTTCTATTTATCTTCGGATCACAGTCCAATATTTCTTCTTCTGGCATTATTCTGATCATATACCAGATTGAGAACCTGAGAGAAAAGAAGAAAAATATAACCAGTAAAATAAAATTATACAATAAATATAATTTCCTAAATCAGCTAAATTCCCTATCGCTTGATATTACTAAAGCCAAAGCAATCCCCGGCAATGGTGCCAAAAACTTGTTTGCCTGGTTTTACAACCCCGCAAGTGCACGGATTGCTAACAAGTAATAAAGTGATAAGTAGAGTATCGTTCCCACGAGGATTTTTTTGTTTAGCAAGTACCAATCTACACAGCAATTTTGACCGTCTAGGCTTTCGAATGTTTAGGGAGTAAAGTTGTTAACTTTAAGCATTAGAATGGTAAACTTAAAATGAAGTAATCTATTTTTGGAATAATTATGGAGTTAAGATTTCACACTTGAATCTTATTAGGGATGTTATCTCGTTTATTTACTGAATTGAGGTTCATTTTCTTTGATGGAAATTAGCCCTAAGTAAAGGAGCGGAAGCATGAAAAACACAAGTTTATACTATTGAATTTAAAATTTTTCACCTAGGGTCACGTGCATCATGCAAGATTTATTTTTATCTATTTGATTTCAATGATAAAAAACATATTAAAACTCTTTTAATAAGTTTATGGATCTGTATTTGCCATTTAAGATTTTAGAATTAATCAGATTAATTTTAGAACCCTAGATTAGATCAAGAGCAAATACACTAACCTCTTGATGCACTGCAACGTATTTGTACCTTTGGGATGCGTCTTTAGGACACCAGATGTTGTCCCTCTAGCTTGTCTACACCAAGTTCACCTATGTCAGCCATTGAACAGCTTCTAAAGCTTTTTCTATGCATTAGAAAATCAAGTTTTGCCTTTTGAGAGATTACAAATATAAACAGGACACTAGAAACGATTTTTGGTATTTTTAATTCAAGAGATTGTTGGCAAATCTCTTTAAAATTATGAGAGAAGAAGAAGATGAAAGGGAGAAGTGCTTTGGAGCAGCACCAATGAAACAAATAGCAGCTAGGTATTTTTCTTTTCATCCTTTTCCTTATATAGCTAGGTCACCACTTAAAACCCTTGCCACATGTCACCTTCTGATTGGCTCTAGGTTTAATTGACCCAATCACATTGTGCTAAGTATCAAACCTATATTTAATCTTAATTTTAACCATCTTACATGATTAAAAGACATTTGGCAAGCTTATGTGTAGTCCCATGCGTCACCATCTCATGGTGCCACATGTCACCTTGTGAAATGACCAAAATGCCCCTGTGTCTTAATTTTGAGTTCTCAACCCAAAATAATTATTTCTCTTCTTCTAATCAATTTATATCAAATATAAATTAATTAATTAATCTCTATTAATTAATTTCTCATTAATTAAATTTATATTTAAACACTTTGAATATAAATTTAACTTATACTATATATCCAATAACCTATATTTAGTTTCAAGTTATGTTAGGGACTTTGCAATCTAATTGCAAACCAAACCCATTTAATTAATCAATTAAACTCTTTAATTAATTAATTAAATCATATTTAATTGGTGATTACTTGTGTATATGTGTGACTTACTAGGCTCATCACTAATTGGCAATGAGACATGATATCGACTATTAATATCAGCAGAACTTTTTCTTGCCATAAATGATTTCTCTAAATCATTTTATGCACCTCATAGACCATGGTTAACACCTAGCATAGCATGCCATGGCCATCCAATTAGTAATAAGGTTTGCCTTAAATGAACCTATAATCATATGTTACCATGCTCTAGAATCTCTCTGTTACAAAATCCCAATTCGAGCTGGAGTTATGGTTTATGTCAAACCCCATTTGCTATAAATATTATGTTCTCTTTTAATTCCAGTTCTTGATTAAAAGTTTTTCTCATCAGAAACTCTTTTCTGATTAAATCTATCTGTCCTGGCCAGGAACTTGAAACATCAAGAACAATTAAATGAATATAGGATTTTATCCCTATTTACTTAGAGGAACAGATTCCATCTTGATCAACACCTAACTCCATATATAACTAGTAGGAGCCAACACATGTCCATATACCCATACACAGTACAAGTATGAAAGTAGTATCAAACTCAAACCACCTATATACAAGATAACTATGCTATCTCAGGTCTAAAGATTATATGCACTGATGTGATTAAAGACAATACATTGACAAGTGTAAACTCCATGTGCTTGTCACAAGTGTCACTGGTTCGACCTACTTATCATGTATAATTGCCTATCATGTTTGTCATATGGCATGAGACTCACCATTCCATCGTATTTATATCTCATATAAATAACTTGGGATCAAACATGAATACAATCTTTCTAGATAAGTTATGTCCTTATTGTGAAGTATCCTCGATTGTGAACCTATTTATGATACTTTGTGTTAGAAATACTGTCACTCATATTCTTTACAGCTTAAGAATAGAATTTTTAACAAAATATCAATGGACCTTTTCTATTACACATAAATATATTATGTAAACGGAAAAGTGAAAATGCCTTTTATTAATAAAAGATGTACAAGATACATACTAAATGATATGCTCTAGGGCATACTACTAACACTAAGTTATCCTAAATCCTCTCTCAAGGAATCTAGGGTGTATTTTAATTAATTCAAACCCTACTTTCATAGTGATCAAATTAATTAAATCCTTTAAGACCTTTGCCCAATTTTTAGGTTCCACAAAGGTATCAGCCTATGTCTAGGTCAGAATTCCTAGGTTTAAGATCTTGATTTTCTAATGTTAATCTTCATCTTTCAGACCTTCAATCAACATCTACAATCATGTCTAAGTGGGTACCATCACATAGCATGCATTAGGATCACAAGAAATCAAATCAAGAAACGAATCTCAAATCCTGTAAATAAAACTTAATGTTCATCCATAATAATAATTACAAGCATTACTCTCTTAAATCCAGAATAAGGAAACTACTCACTCATGGTGAGTTCAGCAAACATCATAATAAAAAGTAAAGACAGTAAAAAGAAAACCATGTAAAGAAATAAAATAATAGAAATCTGTCTAGGGAGATGAAACAAAGGAACCGAAGATAGTTTGCAACTTTGATCTCGTGGAACTTCAACTGGAGAACTTCTTTTGGTACTGACGCGGATTCCGGCAGCCGCAGTCTTCAGTAGCTCTCCCCGTGACAATCGTCTTTTTTTTTGCCACCTCCTCCTTTTGATGTTTTCTTTTCTATTTATATTGGTTGCTCTAGTGTTAGGTTGCTCTGAGTCCAAAGGGCCTTAGGAGTCTTGTTTTTATCCGAAAATAGGAGGGAAATTTGAGTTATAAAACTGGCTATAGCATAGTACACGGCCTGCGTGTCACTACACAGGTCCCGCAAAGTAGGGCCGTGTAACTTGCTAGAGGAGAATCGCGTGGTCTTGTTTGGCACAGAAAGTTACACGGGTCTGTGCCAACTACACGGGCCTGATTACACGGGCCGTGTACTATTGTTCCCATAAGTTTCTTCAAGCTTGAGTTCGGCAGAGACTTACACGGGTCCCTGTAGATTACACGGGTCTCATTACACGACCCGTGTACTTGTGTTTCTCATCGATTCTCTTGGCTTTCTTCTGGCAGAGATTTACATGGGTCTGGGGCTTGGTTTACATGACTCATGTACTTTGCATCAGCAGCAATTCTCTATTTCTTGACTCCTCCAAGCTTTTCTTGCACTCCTATACTTCTGTAGCTTCACCCATGTGACACCCCTTACCCATCTATAGTATAGCCGAATAAGATATGTCACATAGTGTCTAGGAATACCATATTTTATTTCAATTATTTTTATCCTTCCTTATTTATTTTTTTCATAGTTATGAAGTACAATTTGTGAAATATCATTCATTAAAGTCATTTATTGAAACATAAATTCATTTGAGGTTTCGCAAATTTTATAGAAAATCTGGCAGAGTACCGGCTAAAAATGGAGAAAACAGTTCTTCGGAACCTGTGAAAAGCACTTCCAATATATTTTCAATCATTCCCAAACTCCATTTCATCAATATAGTCTCAATATTTTTCAACAATATTTCCATTTCTCATTCATTCATTTCACATGATATTCATATACAAGTCATAAATAAATATTCCATTTTTCATCCATAAACACAATTTCCACGATTTACATTAATACCAAAATACATTACATAAGTCTCAATTATACATGAGAAAATAAAAGTTTGATTATATAATACCAAAATGAAACCTAGTGTCCTACCAATGCACTGAAGACGGTGAGGTGACACAGACACTATGCAAAGCTGCAGATGGTCTCACCTAGTCTGTGGTCTACTGGGCTCTCTATTGGTCTCTCCAGAATCTACGCGTAGCATAAAGCAATGCGCTAAGTAATAATGCTTAGTGGTGCCAATAATAGAAATAAAAGAAATAACAGAAAATAAATATGCAGTGAATGCATTGATGTCTCATGCAGATAAATTTTCGATAATTATTTGTAGTCCTATTGATTTTGTACTTGTTATGTTCATTATTTCATTAAATTTATCAACTTTTATTTTTTTTCGTTGCCCAAGTAACCTATACTGGATGACTGGACTGGATAAATGGGTAAACTGGCCCTGGGTATCAAGTACCTCAGGCCGTCACACCATCGGTCACATATGTATCTCCCGGTGTGCTACAGAACAGCTAATGAGCTGTAATAAATATTAGGCACAAGGCCAAGTATCATCACAATGTCAGAATGGCTAAAAGCCATGAAATCACAGAATGGCATAATGCCATGTGCAATACTACTAACTGAACCCTATTGGCATGCCAACCTATCCAAACCAATCTTGTTAGGTGTACTAGGGCATGTTACACTTTTAAAATTTTCAATTCTTGAAATTTAAGTTTAGGTGTTACTATTCATTTCATTAGTCAACTAAAATGTTGACTTTTGCATAGACAATAGGTACATTGGTTCTAATACTCCCAACATACCACATTTTGCATTCTAAAGTTGTTGGTATTGGTTGCCAATACCATTTTTAAGTTTAGTGTTAGTTATTCACAATTTTCAGATTTCAAGCATTATATTTACTATTCCATTGGTCATTTGTACAGTAGGAATTTGATAAAGTTGTCTTCATGAAAGTTGTTCCTTATTGTGTCTAGTTACATTTCTTTTTTTGAATCACTCCATTTGGAGTTTTGTAACTCAAGTTATGGCCTAAAAACCATAACTGGCCGGATTGCAAATTTTTAGAATTTTCTGGATAGAACCAAATCTACAGTGTTTTGTATAGTGATTACAGGTCAATTTTTGAACATATTATGATCAAAATTTGGGTTTGGTTTCTTCATAAAAGTTGTAGATTTATGTCTTAGATTTCTGCTGGTAAAATTTTATGTCAATTGGACCTTTCTACACTTAGTTATGACCAAATGAATAGACACTATTCATTTGGTCACTTTGCCCAGGCAGAATGCAAGTCACACGAATTAGGGCAATTTTTTGGTCAACTTGGTTTGGTTTTTTGGGTAGGGTTTCTTCACCAAAGTTGTGCCATTATGTGTCTAGTTTCATGTCCAATTGTCCTTGCATCAATTGAACCTCTACAAATCCATTTATAACTGCCAAACCTACTGGACTCACACTTTGTCCTGCAGGTCACCAAGGGCAGCACACCAAATTTCAACTCCAACATCCTTACTCACTTCAATTCCTCATCACACACATTCAAATGGTCACTAATTGACCATTACAAGGTTAACATACCATTACATGAGCAAGTCCTAAAGTTGTTCAAGTGTCCAATTTTTCATGTTCATACTTGCACAATTCTTGCATTTCACTTACTTAACTATGTTTAATCACTCATCCACTACCAAAGGCTGCTCATAATCATTTTGCTATCAAGCAAAATCATCAAACCCTAACTAACCCTAGCTGCCAAAATTTGTAAGGTGCACACACACACATTGTAACACCCCTATTTGCATAGCCTGGTATATTTCACTGTTTCGGTGACCGGAGTCGATCCGGACAATTAAGGGGATTAGAACCATACTTAAGATAACTAGATAAACCATAAACACAAATAATTAGTAATGTCCAATTAGTTAAGTATAAATAAGAAAAATAGAACATAAGAAGTTAAACGAGCCGAGTCACAAGTTGGGTGACTTCTCTGAACGATCATAAGTCGTTTTAAACTCAAATTTCGAACCGTAAAAAGTGACGCTGCGGTCCTTAGGACCCTTATAAACACAGTGGAAAAGAGAAAATCACGAAAAAGAACTGTTAAGCCAGTCAAATAATTAGGTCAGGGAGCCGGAAGAAATATTGGATTATTTGCAAACCGGGATGAACCGGTGAGGGGCAATTTGGTCAATTGACCCCGAGAGCTGACTCCTGACCTAACTGTCAAATAAAATCGGAGAAAAGAAAATTTCAGAGTCATGAATTAAATTAAAGAACTAATAGAAAAATAAATAAAAAAAAAAAAGAAAATGAAAAAGTGTAGGAAGATGACATCATGCATGATGCCATAAATAGTATAATTAATAAATTCAATTAATTAGATATTTTGGTCTTTCATAAGATAAATATGCATAAAAAGGAAAAGAAAAGAAAATATATATATAGGAATTATGATGTCATAGATGATGCAATAAAGTCAAATTATTAAAATTAGAAAAAAAGGAGATAATTATTTTTAAAAAAAAAAAGGAAATTTAAAAGTGGTCTTCCTTCTTGCCGTCACACACACACACACTTCTCTTATTTCTTTCATCTCTTTCCTCTTTCCCTCTCATACTCCATTAAAGCTCAATCTTGAGCTTGAGCAACCCCCCCTAAACTAGCCCTAAAACCCTTAGTCCTCTTAATTAAAACTTGAAATTTGACCTTGGTAAGAAGAGTGGTGAAGGAAGAAATTAAAAAGGGAAGTAGAAAAGTGAAGATTTGAAAAGCTACAAGAGGTTAGTGACAAATTCTTCAAATTATCTATTGAATTCTTGTTTAAGTAATTGATGTAAGTTAGAAATTAACTTTAAATGGAAAGAAAACAATTATTGAGGGACTATATATGAGTTCAACCAGCTAGGGTTTATGTTTGAAATGGGTGATTTGATGCAAATTAGAAAGTAGTTAAGTGAGAATAAGTGAATAAAAACTAAATATGCATTTATAATTCAACAAATGAACTAAACATGGAACTTAGGGTTTTGAACTTAGGGTTTGTGAACCAAAAATGCAAGAAATGAGTAAATGGCATGTTTAACCTATTGTGAATTGAAAAATGGTCAATTGTGACCAAATAAGTTGTGTTTGAATTATTAGAAGTGAAGCCAAATTCAGAGGTTGTATGGTCATGCTGCTGGCAGCATGACCAAGTCAACTTTGAAGGACCAAAATTGAAATTTTACAAGTCCAATTGATATCGTACCAATTGGGGATGAAAATAAACATAAAATGACACAATTTTCATTTAGGAATCATGCCCAAAAACTGACCAAAACCTAGTGAACAAATTGACCAAAGTTGAATAAGAGCAACACATCAAGATAAACTGACCAAATGAACAGTAATTGTTCATTTGGTCATAACTCAAGCTAGGTAGGTCAAAATGACCTGAAATTTTACTAGCAATTAGATAAGATATAGATATAAAACTTTCATGAAGAACACCAATCCAAATTATGCCATTAACCTAATCAAATTATTGAGCAAAGTTGAGTTACTGAACCTGCAAAACTGCAGATTTTCATTTGAACAGTAAAGTTCCAATGGCTATAACTCTCTCTAGAAAACTCCGATTTAGGCGATTCTTGAACCGATGGAAACCTAAGACATAGTAGAACATTTTGTATGAAGGAAATTAGACCAAATTATGGACTTAACTTGATCAAATTACTGAACAAAGTTGGATAAAAAATCTGCCAGAACCAAAATAGCAGTATGAACAGTGCACGTGAACAGTAACTGTATTTTGGCTATAACTTGAGCTACAAAACTCCAATTGGGTTGATCCAAAAATGAGAATACACTTAAGACAATAAGGAACATTTTCTATGAAGGAAGTTTTGTCAAATTCCAACAGTAAAGTGACCAATGGAACAGTACAACCTAAAGCACCAAAACTGAAAATTTGACAATTTTGCCTAAAGGACTTAAGCTTTGAGAAAATGACCAAAACTAACAAGTTGAATGACCAAAATGTGGTATGTGGGTGAAGTTAGAGTTTCCATACCTATTAAGCCTTAGAAAGTCAACAATTTGACTTGAATAGTGTAGTGAATAGTAACCCCGAAATGAAAATTTCTAAGAATGTTAGTTTAAGCATATTTGGGCTAGAATTAAGTATTTATGAATTAATTATTGGATTTATAGTAAGTTATGATACTGAAACACTGTGAAACTGTGTGTTTCAGTGGAAAAGAACACCGGGAAAGGACCCGAGGAATCGAGTCAAGGCCGATAGGCGACTCGCATCAGGTTTGTGCACAAAAATTTATAAATTATAGTTTTTACAATGAAAAATTGATTTGTTATACATTGTGAATATGTTTATTTTATTATGAATTTCGAGAATGTTATGCTACCTATTTTACAATGGAGATTTGAAATGAAGCTTTTTTAATTTTTTGCATTGTGAAATTTTTGTGTTAATTATGGGTTTTAAGTGCTATGGTGTTGCCACCTGTGAATGAAAATTTGACTTTAGAAATTGATTGTGTTTCGCATAAAATATTTGAATAACTTGTTAAATTATTTTAATTCACACTTGGCATGGCAATATTATTATGTTCCTCATCCACTTGTGGGGTGAGTTTGATATTTGATCAGTTTCCTCCCTCTCTGGCTTCCCAGTCTGACGGGCGAGTTTGGATGAGTACTCATTAGCTAGCTAGCCACCTCCCTCATTGATTTCGATTAGTGGGGGTGTTTGCCTTGTCGTGATGTACACACAGCATGTTCAAAAATTTTGTGTCATGGCCTAAGTTGTGTTATTGTTTGGCAACACTATGTTTATTAAATTGTTTGATCAAGTTGTACTATATTAAGCTTTGAAAATTATGATTTGTTATAAATGTGATTTGAGAAAAAAATTGTGAAATGTGATTATAAGATTTTTGAATGATGATTTATTCATAAATGTTTTATATTTTGCATTTTATGCTTTATTGTGCACTACTGAGTATTTATATACTCAGCGATAGCTTTAACTTGCTGTCGCAGATAGAGAAAAGGACATAGCAGCAGAGCGAGTTGCTACAGTTAGAGAGGAGTATAATTGAAGAATTTTTGTACAGGTATTTGTCTATACCCTGATAGTTTAGTTAGAGGTAAATATGATAGTATGCATATGTATCTTTGTAATTTGAGCAGTTGTACAAATAAAATTGTAATAATATTATTTTTGAGATTTTGTGTTTGTAAATTTATTAGCAGATGTAAATTAAATATTTAAAATGCAATGTGCATGAGTTTATGAAATGTTTTGAGTTATAAATTTTTGATTTGAATTTTGAATTTTGAGTTGAAGTGTTGCCATTGTTGTTGATTTGAAGTTTGGTGGTTACAAATGAAATTGTGATTGAGAAAAATTTTGGGAGTGTTTTATTTTCAGGTTTTAAAGAACTATTTTCTCAAAATATAGACGGCACTCTGCCAAAATTTTTGTAAAAATTGCGAAAATCTTAAATATCCAAAAATTTGATTTATGCTTGGACATTAAATGAAGGTTTTTAAAACTTGAAAAGAATTTTACCCACAAATTCCAAAATGAACGAAAATGGTTTTAAAATCCCTTGTAGTATATTAATGGGTTACCGGTAGGTGAAGTACAGTAATTCATTAGGTGTACTACGGGAACATGTTATATCTTACGAGGAGTAGGGTGTGACACACATGTTTGTTTTATTTTCTTATAATTCCTACACAATTCATGCCATTAAACATGATTTAAATCAAAATAGTAAAAGTTTGGACACTAACCTTGTTGGAGCTGAATTTCAAGCCAACTAAACTTCTTTTTTTCCTCCTCTTTTGGTTGCCTAGAGGATGTTCAAGTTGCAAGATTAATTTTTTGTGAAGCTAGGTAAGGGTTTCAAGTGAGATTTGGTGAGGTTTAAAGCTTTGGTAAGCTCTAATGGAGGTTGGGTATGGGAGGTTTGTTTCGGCTAGTTTGATGAAGGAGAAGTTGATGACTTTTTCTGATTTTTGTTTCCTTTTTATCTTCTTTTATTACTTAATTTAGTGACTTCTAATTTTGATTGGTGGAAAAAGGGTTGATGACATCATGTGATGTCAAAATTGTCATTTAATCTCATTTTCTCTTATTTTCTTCTCTACTCATTTTTAATTTAATTTTTAGCAACATTTATTCACATTTTATGTCATAATAATTATTTACTTAACTAGACAAGTCGGCCAAAAATTACCTCTGAAGGCAAAATGACCAAAATGCCCTCCGTTTGGCTTAACAGACTAAAATTATCTGTACCGATTGAAAATTTTTTCTAAGCATTTTCTTTGTATTCTAATGCCATAGAACCCTCAATGACTCTTCTCTGGAGTCTCAAAAATTATTTTATGAATTTTTTTCCTGGTCTAGGGCTCCTAGTTGCGAGAACCGCAACTTCCCACTGGGTTACCCATCTCTAGGGCACCGGCTCATTTAACTTGATTGTATTTTATTTCTAAAATTTTTTCTAAATTTTCTTATTAATATTTGAGTTAATTATGGTTTCTCACTTTAGTTTAAATATTTTTTCCAGATGTTCTAGCTGTCCGGACTGACACCGATCACCGAAACAGTAGAATGTACAGAATTGCTACAAGGAGGGTGTTACAACCCAAACACCTGAAATGATGCAGAAAACATGGAATTAAGGGCTTTACAATAGAAATTATGAAAACTAATGAAATCAACTATTATGTATGAAAATACTTGCCTAAATTCTATGAAATAGAATGCAAATGTGCTTAAAAACATCTATACAATTCAAGTGTATCACCCTCATTGATTTCGATTATTGGGGTGAGTTTGCCTTGTCATGGTGTACAACATGGCATGTTTGGAAATTTTGTGTCATGGCCTAAGTTGTGTTATTGATTTGTAACACTGAGTTTATTAAATTGTTTGATCAAATTGTATTAAATTAAGCTTTGAAAATTGTGAAATATTCAAATTGTAATTTGTGATAAATGTGATTTGAAAATTGAAATGTGATTGTGAAATATTTGAACTGTGAATTAATAACAAATGTTTATATTTTGCATTTTATATTTTATTATGCACCACTTAGTATTTTTATACTCAGTGATAGCTTTCTTTGCTGTCGTAGATAGAAACAAGGAAAAAGGTAGCAGAGTGAGCTGCTGATTTTTGGGACTACTTGAGGCTTTTGTACAGGTATTTAGTTATACCCTTGTATATTAGATTTTGATTATGCATGTAAATATATGTGTGTAAATTATTTGAGTAGTTGTACAAAAACTCTTATAATTAAAATGTAAATTATTGTAATATTTAAATTTATTTCTAAGTTTTGTAATTAATATAAATAATTCTTTTTGTATTTTATGAATGATAAATTATTTCTTTTTCGGAAATGAGATGTTCCAATTGCGGTTTATTTTGTGTTGAGTATATTGTATGGAATTGAGATGAAATTGATTTGTATTGAAGTTGTGATTGAGAAAATATTGTAAGTGTGTTTCTTTTCAGGTTTTGAAGAACTGTTTTTTCCAAATATAGACGACACTCTGCCGAAAATTTTTCAAATTTGCGAAAAATAAAATGGACAAAAATTTGAACTAGTTTTTAAACTTCTATTAAATGTAAGAAAATGCTCACCACTTCCAAAAAGTAAGAAAATGATTTTAAAATCCCTTGTAGTATATTTAATGGGTTACCGGTAAGCGAAGTACGGTAATTCATTAGATGTACTATGGGATCATATTACATCTTACTGAGGGGTAGGGTGTGACATAACTGGCAGAAAGTGTGCTGACTTCGTCAATCTATCTACTATCACCCATACTGCATCATGCTTCTTCTAGGTGAGAGGTAGACCACTTACAAAATCTATAGTGACCCGATCTCATTTCCATTCTGGTATGCGTATAGGCTGTAGCAAACCTAATGGAACTTGATGTTCTGCCTTGACTTGCTGACATGTCAAGCATTTTCTCACATAGTCAGCTATGTCCTTCTTCATACCAGGCCACCAATAATGAAACTTCAGGTCATGATACATTTTTGTACTTCCTGGGTGCATAGCATAAACACTGGTGTGTGCCTTTTTCAGAATACTGGCTTTCAATTCCCCATCATCTAGTACACACACTCTTCCTTTGTAGTACAGACAACCATCTGCTTTCACCTCATAGTCAGTTGCCTTCCCTTCTGAGATTTTACTCATAATAGCCATTAGCTTTTCATCTACCTTTTGCCCATCTAAAATTTGCTGTAGCAGGTTTGGCCTCACTTGCAACTCAGCCAAAATAGCTCCATCTCGAGCCAAGGATAGATGGGTATTTAATGATCTCAAAGTTGTGATGGATTTTCTGTTCAAAACATTAGCAACTACATTTGCCTTCCCAGGATGGTAGTCAATCACACAATCATAGTCCTTCAGGAACTCAATCCATCGTCTCTGTCTAAGGTTGAGCTCCTTTTGGGTTGGCAAATATTTCAGACTTTTGTGGTCTGTGTAAATGTAGCACTTTTCACCATACAAGTAGTGCCTCTATATCTTCAGTGCGAAGATAATTGATGCAAGTTCAAGATTATGGGTAGGGCAGTTCTGTTCAAGTGGCCTCAGTTGCCTGGAAGCATAGGCGACCACCTTCCCCTCTTGCGTCAATACACACCCTAACCCATTATGCGAGGCATCACTGTAGACCACAAAGTCCTTTCCCGATACTGGCTGTGTTAACACTGGTGTCTCTGTCACCATAGCCTTCAACTTCTCAAAATTGGCCTGACACTTGCCATTCTAGTCAAATCTGACATTCTTGTGTAATAACTTGGTCATTGGGGCAGCTATTAAAGAAAATCCCTTCTCAAATCTTCTGTAATACCCAGCTAGCCCCAAGAAACTTTTGACCTCAATTGTATTTCTGGGAGGCTTCCATTCCATCACTACTTCTATTTTTTTGGGATCCACTATAATCCCATCAGCTGACACTATGTGTCCAAGGAATGCAATCTCACTCAACCAGAAATCACACTTGGACAACTTAGCATACAGCTTCTTTTCTCTCAGGGTTTGCAGAACAATCCTCAAATGCTCATCATGTTCTTCCCTGGTCTTGGAATACACCAAAATATCATCAATAAAGACCATTATGAACTGATCTAGGTATGGATGGAAGATACGGTTCATAAGGTCCATGAATGCTGCTGGTGCATTTGTTAGGCCAAAGGGCATCACCAGGAACTCATAATGCCCATACCGGGTCCTGAATGCAGTCTTTGGCATATCTACATCCTTCACCCTCAACTGATGATACTCTAATCTGAGATCAATTTTAGAAAATACTTCTGGTCCCTTCAACTGATTAAATAGATCATCAATTCTAGGCAACGGATACTTGTTCTTCACAGTCACTTTATTCAATTGCCGGTAATCGATACATAACCTCAAAGTCCTATCCTTATTCTTTACAAGCAACACTGGAGCTCCCCATGGTGACACACTAGGGCGTATGAACCCCTTATCCAGTAACTCCTACAATTGGATTTTCATCTCCTTTAACTCAGTAGGTGCCATCCTATAAGGAGCAATAGAGATTGGTGTTGTACCCGGTAGTACTTCAATAGCAAATTCGACTTTCCTTTTTGGTGGTAAACCAAGCAATTCTTCAGGGAACACATCTGGGAAGTCTCTTACTATGGGTATGTCACACAGATCTGGCTTAGCCTACCTAGTATCCACCACATGTGCTAGGTAGGCTTCACAGCCTTTTCTCATCAGTTTCCTTGCAACTATGGCTAAGATGACATTGGATAAGAAATCTGTCCTTTCCCCCACAACTGTGATCTCATTACGCTCAGGAGTTTTCAAGGAAATTCTCTTCAATTTACAATCAACCATTGCCTGATGACGTGACAACTAGTCCATTCCTAAAATCACGTCAAACTTGTGAAAAGGTAATTCAATCAGGTCTGCCAAGAATTCATACCCCTAAATCCTTAACGAGCAACCTTTGTACACCTTGTTCACCACTACACTGTGGCCCAATGGATTAGTAACTAGAATGTCTTGGTCACTCTCCCCTACTAGTATCCCCCTTTCTACAGGTAGGTTGATGCAGATGTATGAATGAGTGGATCCTGGATCCACTAATGCATGCACAGATGTGTTGTAGAGGGAGAATGTACCCCTAATGACGTCCGGGGAATCTTGCTCCTCCTAAGCTCTCATGGCATAAGCTCTGGCAGGTGCTTTAGCCTCTGGCCTCTCGGCTAGCTTAGATACAGGTCTCTGTGATGGACTAGCTGCTCAGATTTATCGGACTTCCTACCCCTTTGAGGTGCAGGGGCAGGTCTATCTACCTGTGCTGGAGCAGCTGTAGTAGTTATGCATGGACAGTTCCTTAACTGATGCTCTGTAGACCCACACCTTAAGCAAGCACCTGTCACTCTCCAACACTCCCCCTTATGCCACTTCAGGCAGTGTGGACAAGCAGAAGATGTTGGGGCTGGTCCCCTGAACACCGTCCCTGGAGAGCTACCCACTGATGGTGTGGACTGACCTCTCCTAGGTGTAAACTATGGCCTGGGCCCCTGGGACTGACCCTGACCTTGAGGTTAACCTGAACTCTGAGTAGGTGGACCTTTGAACTTCTTCCCAGGTGCAAGAGATAAGCTAGACTAACCTGGACCCCTCTTCTGCTGTCTCTCTCTTCTGGTCTGCTCACTTATTCTAACTTTCTCAACTTTTACTGCAGCTTTGACTAACTTGGTGAAATTTGTGATTCCCAAGGCAGTGATCATTATCTTGATATTGTCATTCAACCCCTCTTCAAATCTTCTACACTTTTTGGCCTCATTAGGGACTATCTCCCTTCCATAACAGCTCAATCTGACAAATTCTCTTTCATACTCAGCTACTGTCAGCTATCTCTGCCTTAGGCTAATAAATTCTCTCCTCCTATCTTTCAGGTACACACTTCCCACATACTTCTTTCTGAATTGAGTGAGGAAGAACTCCCAGGTTATTTGTTCTAGCTGCACTTCACTGGGCACTGTATCCCACCAGTGATATGCATCATCTTGCAGTAGAGATACAGCGGCTGCTAGGTTTTGCTCTGGGGTGCAGTGGAGTTGTTTTAAAACTCTTCCTGTTCTGTCCAACCAGTTCTCAGCTGCAACAATTGCCAAAAAAAATCCACTGCTCCAAATTTTCTCAGTTTTTCCAGATGAGATTTTTGTTGTGAAGGTGGTGGTGGTGGCATTACCCCTGTCATTTGTCTGAAAAATTCAGCCATTTGCTGAAACATGGCCTGTGGAAGCTGTGCAGGCTCTGCTGGTGCTGGTGGAGCAGGTTCTCCCCTACCCCCAGTCTCAGCTGATGTAGGTGGAGCATGACTCTTCACTTCCTCCTCAACTGCCCTCCGAGACATGGGGTCCATATCCTAATCAAAATAAAAAAAACCAAATAGATCTGCATTAGTGTCACCTCGACTCTTACAAATGCAATGCATGGTATGGACTCGATCTAGACCCAAAAACGTCTAAACCGTGCTTTGATACCACTAAATGTGACACCCCTTACTCGTCTACAGTGTAGCCGAGTAAGATATGCCACACAGTGTACTGGAACACTATATTTTATCTCAATTATTTTTATCCTTCCTTAATTTATTTCTTTATGGTGATGAAATGCAATTTGTGAAATTTGACTCATTTATTAAAATTATAAATTCATTTGTGGTTCCAAAAATTTTATAGAAAATCTGGCAGAGTACCGGCTAAAAATGGAGAAAACAGTTCTTCGGAACCTGTGGAAAACGCTTCCAATACATTTTCAATTATTCTCAAACTCATTCTATTAACATAATCTCAATATTTCTAAAAAATTCTTCTATTTGTCATTCATTCATTTCACATGATAATCATGTACAAATCATAAATAAATACTTAATTTTCATTTATACACACAAATTACAAAATATTTGCATTAATACCAAAATATATTACATGAGTTTCAACTATACATAAGAAAATAAAAGTTTAATTATAAAATACAAATAGTACAAAATACCAAAATGGGACCTAGTGTCCTGGGTCTATGGATCACTTCCTAAAGGATTGTCCATAGAGGAATGCTAGTGTTCCCACTATTCCACACCAGAGAGAGAGACCTACCCCGGTAGCACAGAGGGGTAGAAGACCTGCAAGGCCGGATATAGCTGGTACATCACAGAGGCCTACTGTAGAGACAGTTCAGAGGCAGGAGACTAGAATAGCACCCCGTGCTTATGCTATGAGAGCTCGAGATGAGCCAGAGCTAGCTGATGTCATAAGGGGTACTTTCTTACTTTATGATCTATCTGTATGTGCATTAATTGATCTTGGCTCCACACATTCTTAAGTGTGCATTGCACCACCTGTTGGTGGAGGGGTACAGGTAGAGGAGTTAGAGGAGGACATACAAGTTACAGACCTTTTAGGCCATAGTGTCATGGTGAAAAAGGTCTATAAGGGTTATCCTCTGAGGATATAGGGTTATGAGTTTTCAGCTGACTTGATTGAGCTACCATTCCATGAGTTTGATGTGATATTGGGAATGGATTGGTTATCATGTGATCAGGCTAAAGGAGCGGAAGCATGAAAAACATAAGTTTAGATCATTGAATTCAAAAAAATTTCATATAGGGTCACATGCATCATGCAAGATTCATTTTTATCTATTTGATTTCAATGATAAACAACATATTAAAACTCTTTTAATATGATTTTGGATCTATATTTGCCATTCAAGATTTTAGAATTAACAGATTTATTAATTAGAACCCTAGATTAGATAAAGAACAAGTGCACTAACCTTTTTGATGCACTGCAGTGTGTTTGACACCTTTGGGATGCGCTTAGGACACCAGATATTGTCCCTCTAGCTTGTCCATACCAAGATCACCAATGGCAGCCCCTTAAACAGCTTCTTAAGCCTTTCCAATTAATTAGAAAATTAGGTTTTGCCTTGTGAGAGATTACATATGTATACTTGACACTAGAAACAATTTTTAGTATTTTTAATTCAAGAGAATGTTAGCAATTCTCTTTGAATTGATGAGAGATGAAAAAGATGAGAGGGGAGAGACTCAAAAGTGGTGGCACCAAAGAGAGAATGAGCAGATTGTATTTTTTCTTTTCATTCTTTCCCTTATATAGATCGGTCACCACTTAAAACCCTTGCCACATGTCACCTTCTGATTGGCTCTTAGTTTAATTGACCCAATCACATTGTGCCAAGTGTCAAACTAAGATTTAATCTTGTCTTTGATCATCTTACATGATTAAAAGCCAATTGGCAAACTTATGTGTAGTGCCATGTGTCACCATCTTATGGTGCCACATGTCACCCTGTGAAATGACCAAAATACCCCTGTTTCTTAATTTTGAGTTCTCAACCCAAAATAATTATTTCTCTTCTTTTAATCAATTTATATAAAATATAAATTAATTAATTAATCTCTATTAATTAATTTCTCATAATTAAATTCATATTTAAACACTTTAAATATAAATTTAATTTATACTATACATCCATTAACCTAGATTTGGTTTAAAGCCATGCTAGGGACTTTGCAATCTAATTGCAAATCAAACCTATTTAATTAATCAATTAAACTTTTTAATTAATTAATTAAATCATATTTAATTTGGTGATTACTTGTGTATGTATGTGACTTACTAAGCTCATCACTAATTGGCAATGAGACATGATATCAACTCTTAATATCATCAGAACTCTTTCTTACCATAAATGATTTCTCTAAATCATTTTATGCACCTCATAGACCATGGTTAACACCTAGCATAGCATGCCATGGCCACCCAATCAGTAATAAGGTTTACCTTAAATGAACCTATAATCATATGTTACCATGCACTTGAATCTCTCTGTTATAAAATCCCAATTCGAGCTGGAGTCATGGTTTATGTCAAACCTCATTTGCTATGAATATTATGTTCTCTTTTAATTCTAGTTCTTGATTAAAAAGATTTTCTTATCAGAAACTCTTTTCTGATTAAATCTATCTGTCCTGGCCAGGAACTTGAAACATTAAGAATAATTAAATGAACATAGGATTTTATCCCTATTTACTTAGGGTAACATATTCCATCTTGATCAACACCTACCTCGATATATAACTCGTAAGAGCCAACACATGCCCATATACCCATACACTGTACAAGTATGAACGCAGTATCAATCTCAAACCACCTATATACAAGATAACTATGCTATCTCAGGTCTAAAGATTATATGCACTGATATGATTTATGATAATACATTAACAAGAGTAAACTCCATGTGCTTGTCATAAATGTCATTGGTTTGACCAACTTATGATATATAAGTGCCTATCATGTTTGTTATATGGCATGAGACTCACCATTCCATCTTATTTACATCTCATATAAATAACTTGAGAACAAACATGATTACAATTTTTCTGGATAAGTCATGTCCTTATTGTGAAGTATCCTTGATTGTGAACCTATTTATGATACTTTATACTAGAAATACTGTCACTCATATTCTTAACAACTTAAGAATAGAATTTCTAACAAAATATCAATGGACCTTTTTATAGGAGTGGAAGCATGAAAAACATAAGTTTAGATCATTGAAATAAAAAATTGTTCATCTAGGGTCACATGCATCATGCAAGATGTATTTTTATTTATTTGATTACAATGATAAACATCATATTAAAACTCTTTTAATATGTTTTTGGATCTATATTTGCCATTTAAGATTTTAGAATTAATCAGATTAATTTTAGAACCTTATATTAGATCAAGAACAAGTGCACTAACCTCTTGATGCACTGCAGTGTGTTTGGCACCTTCAGAATGCGTCTTTAGGACACCAGATATTGTCCCTCTAGATTGTCCACACCAAGATCACTTATGGTAGCCCTTGAACAGCTTCTAAAGCTTTTTCTATGAATTAGAAAATTAAGTTTTGCCTTTTGAGAGATTAGAGAAGTAAACAGATCATTAGAAACAATTTCTAGTATTTTTAATTCAAGAGATTGTTTGCTAATCTCTTTGAATTGATGAGAGATGAAGAAGAAGAGAAGGGAGAGGTCTCCAATGTGGCGGCACAAAGAGAAAGGTAGCAGCTTGTTATGTTTTTCTTTTCATAACAACACTTATATAGCTAGGTTACCATTTAAATCCCTTGCCACATGTCACCTTCTGATTGGCTCTAGGTTTAATTGACCCAATCACATTGTGCCAAGTGTCAAATCTATATTTAATCTTGACTTTGATAATCTTATATAATTAAAAGACATTTGGCAAGCTTATGTGTAATGCCATGTGTCACCATCTCATGGTGCCATGTGTCACCGTCTCATGGTGCCACGTTATCCTGTGAAATGACCAAAATTCCCCTGTGTCTTAATTTTGAGTTCTCAACCCAAAATAATTATTTCTCTTCTTCTAATCAATTTATATCAAATATAAATTAATTAACTAATATCTATTAATTAATTTCTCATTAATTAAATTTATATTTAAACACTTTAAATATAAATTTAACTTATACTTATACATCCAATAACCTAAATTTAGTTTCAAGCCATGCTAGGGACTTTGCAATCTAATTGCAAACCAAACTTATTTAATTAATCAATTAAACTCTTTAATTAATTAATTAAATCATATTTAATGTGGTGATTACTTGTGTATGTGTGTGACTTACTAGGCTTATCACTAATTGGCAATGAGACATGATATCAACTCTTAATATCATCAAAACTCTTTCTTACCATAAATGATTTCTCTAAACCATTTTATGCACCTCATAGGCCATGGTTAACACCTAGCATAGCATACCATGGCCACCCAATCAGTAATAAGGTTTACCTTAAATGAACATATAATCATATGTTCCCATGCACTAGAACCTCTCTGTTATAAAATCCCAATTCGAGCTGGAGTCATGGTTTATGTCAAACCCCATTTGCTATGAATGTTATGTTCTCTTTTAATTTCAGTTCTTGATTAAAAGATTTTTCTCATCAGAAACTCTTTTTTGAATAAATCTATCTATCCTGGCCAGGAACTTGAAACATCAAGAACAATTAAATGAACATAGGATTTTATCCCTATTTACTTAGAGGAACAGATTCCATCTTGATCAACACCTACCTCCATATATAACTAGTAGGAGCCAACACATGCCTATATACCCATACACAGTACAAGTATAAAAGCAGTATCAAACTCAAACCACCTATATACAAGATAACTATGCTATCTCAGGTCTAAAGATTATATGCACTGATATAATTTATGACAATGCATTGACAAGAGTAAACTCCATGTGCTTGTCATAAACGTTACTGGGTTGGCCTACTTATCATGTATAAGTGCCTATCATATTTGTTATATGGCATGAGACTCACCATTCAATCTTATTTACATCTCATATAAATAACTTGGGAACAAACATGATTATAATCTTTCTGGATAAGTCATGTCCTTATTGTGAAGTATTCTCAATTGTGAACTTATTTATGATACTTTGTGCTAGAAATACTGTCACTTATATTCTTAACAACTTAAGAACAGAATTTCTAACAAAATATGTAACACCCCTAAGTTCGGTAGTGCATTCTGCTGCTCCGGTGACCAGTGTTGTCCGGACAGCTAGGATGCCTAGAACTACACTTCAATATGAGTGGGGAGACATAAGATAATGAAATAAAAGAAAAGAAAATACAAGAAAAACAAAGGAAAAATCATAGCAAAGAAATGTAACCAAGTTAAGCGAGCCGGGAACCCTAGCGATGGGTGACCGCACCGGGAAGTCACGGCGTGGACCGTTGACTAGCCCTGGACTGCGGGGAACCCTGGAAAATATTTTTAGGACTTAAAGAGACATTAATTGAAGTATAAATATCATTAGAAGTATCAAAGAAAAATTAAATAATTAGTACAAAGAAAAGTGAGAAATCGAAAAACGGACAAAACCCGGTGTTACCGAAAAATCGAGAATGTAACCCGAACAGGGGCATTATGGTCATTTGACATCCCGAATTGTCTTTTGACCTAAATGTCCATTAAAAATAAATAATATTACACTTAGAAAATAAAATAAAAAATTAAATTGGTGGTACCTAAAATAAATAGTAGAAATTAAGGGTTTAATGTGGAATTAAGGGAAATTAAGTTTATTATATGATTTAAACTTGGTGAGTGGACCACTAGGGATTTAATTAAACATAAAAATGCTGATGTAATTCCACTAACCAGCTAAAACTTCATCTTCCCCAAAGTTCTCTCAACATTGCCGAATTGAAGAAGAAAAGAAACCTCCATTAACGTTTTCATGCAAGCTTCATCCTCTCCCTCATTTCAACTCCAATCACTTAAGTTCCTTCATGAAAAATTGTCTACACATCACAAGGAAGAGTTTGATACCAAATTTAAGAAGTTTAATCAAGGTTTGGCAAGTTCCAACCATAAGGTAAGTTAGCATTTTTGAAGATAGCTTTGTTAAATTTTGTGTGCATGTTATGGGTGTTTGTTTTGTGAAGGAAATTTTTAAGTTTGAAGAGTTATTGAGATATCCATTTTTGGGCAGCCATGTATTCATGTATTGATGAAGTATTTGTACATGTATTTGATGAGAAATGATGTTGGTTATGGTGATTTAATATCCTAGTGAATTACTTCATATGTATATGGTGATTTTTGCACTTGGATGGGAATTGATGAATTGTAGGACACTTTGGTGTGGAGGAACATTTTCGGCAGCCTTGGGACACTTGGATAAATGTGTGTGCTCATGAAGGTGTTGGCAGAATATTGACATAGAGGATTGATGAATATATATATAGATTGAATGTGTAAAGTGTATGTAAGAATTAGGGATGTTTAGGTGTATATGTGATTGTATTTAGACTTTGTAAATGTGAATTTTAATTGGTGTATTAAGGATGTTTGCAATCTGCCAAAATGATGATTAATGTAAAGTGGAATATGGTTTTGGTAATGAACCAAAACAGAAATGGTAAGGGAAGTGGACATATAGTAGTGTAAGTGTGTAATTGATGTATGTTTAAGCATGGTAGTTAAGGGCAGAATGCATTTTAGTCAATAACTTCAAATGTGTAACCTCAATTGGTATGAGGCCAATTTGAGGTGAAACTAGGCACAAAATGTGCCAACTTTCATTGAGAAAACATACCAAAATTCTGCTTGCAAGGTGACCTAAGAAAATGACCAATTCGGATTAGGTGCAATTGAGACCTGAAAATTGACCAATTGGGCAGCAGTGAGTGTTTAGGCCATAACTCACTCAAAACAGGTCCAATTGACCTGAAATTTTAACCATGAATAGTTAAGACCCATACCTACAAGTCTTATGAAGACACCAAAGCCCAGAAATGACCAGAAGCAAGTCAAAAAGCTTGCACAAGTTCGGGTCCAAAAACTGGCCGAACCAGAGTTGACCAAATTGACCTAATTTGATGTCATTTGACCAGCAGCAGTATAATGACCATAACTTGGACTACTTAACTCGGATTGACCTAAAATTTTGCTCCGCGTTCCATAAGACCTAGATCTACAAGTTTGTAGTTTTGACCGAAACCCGAAAATCGAGGGAACTAGGCCGTCTGGCTAGGTCAAACTAGTATCCCGGAATCCAGCAAGTTGCATTAAAATGCACTAAACAAGGAAACGAGTTTGGTAAAACGTACCAACCCTAAAACCCTATCAAATGTGACATATTAATGACACTAAAACCTAATTTACCTAGAAAACATCGAGGGTCGATATATTGGGTGATTAAGCAAATAATAGCTTTCAGTGAATTAATTACCAAACATTATCGATAGAGACAATATAATTTAGTACTGAAACACTTCAAATTGTGTTTCTCAGTTACTAAAGACTCAGGGAAAGGGAAGGAAACACTGAGTCCAGATCAGGAAGACAGTCATCAGAGGTTTGTGCACAACAACTATTTCTTTTGAATTATTTTCAATTGAAATAAATATTGACTATTTGTATATTATTGTTTTAAATTGTGGAAATGTATTTGAATGGATATTTATTGCTTGAAAAGCATTGTAAATGATTTGAAACTGTGACAAATTGTTTGAATGACATTGATGGATACTTATTGATTGAAAAACATTGGAAATGGTTTGAAACCACAGCTATCATGTATATTGATTGTATTCCTCATTAGCTTGTCTAGTGGGACGAATTGAATTCCTCTCCGTGAAGTGTTGAGGTGTGTGCCTGTTGAGGACGAATTGGATGAGTACTCATATTTTTGCTAGCTAGCCATGTTATTCCTCATTAGTCATCGACTTTTGGGACGAATTGAATACCTCATTAGCCATCGGCTTTTGGGACGAATTGAACTTGGAACATGATTAAGCTGTGTGTGATTTATTGATGTGCATTGTGAGATTGTGAAATGAATTTAAACTCTCATTGACATATACTGTCTTTTGAATTCAAACATGATCTGACTTATGGAAAATTATTGTGATATTGAGAAATGGAGTTTAAATTCTTGTTGACAATGATTGTTTTGAATTTAACTATGATTTTAAGTATCCACTATTTACATGACTTATGAATTGTGATTTAAATTGTATTTGGTTAATGTTGTGCACCACTGAGACATTGTCTCAGCGATAGCTTTTTATTGCTGTCGCAGGTAGAGAGATGCAGTATGCAGACTAGGCTGCTAGTACATCCAGCGAGGGATTACCTGGTATAATGAGTATACCAATATTTTGCATTTTGTACTGTAATGTATGACACTGTATGTATATTTTGTTTTTGGTTTTGAGCAGTTGTAAATCCAAATTGTACATTTGACTTGTAAAATAATTATGAGTTGTTTTGGTTTGTACAAATTGTATTATATTTCCTGTATCTCAATCTTTGAAAAATCACTGCAGAATTGAGTTGAGAAATATATTGTGTTGAGAAAAATGTGGAGTTGGGATTTGGAAATATATTGAAGTGTGCTTTTTACAGGTTTTCTGAAGAACTGTTTTGTCCAAAATACAGAGGGCACTCTGCCAAAATTTTTACAGAAATTCCAAATAAATCAAATGAGTTAGTTGCTTCACTTCAGTTCACCAAAGTTTTTAACACTTGTAATTAGTGCTCACCACTGTAAAAGAAGTAAGAAAAGTTTTTAAAATCCCTTGTAGTGTATTTAATGGGTTATCAGTAGACGGAGTTGGTAATTCATTAGGTATACTACGGGATCAAGTTATGCCTTACAGAGGGGTAGGGTGTGACAAAATATCAATGGACCTTTTCTATTACACATAAATATATTATGTAAACGGAAAAGTGAAAATGCATTTTATTAATAAAACATGCACAAGATACATACTAAATGATATGCTCTAGGGCATACTACTAACAATCTCCCTCTAGCACTAAAGTCATTCGTTACAATATCTTAGACCCATCTTCTCAAAATGTCAGTCTAGCTGAGTCTGTGACATAGGCTTAGTGAATGGATCAGCTGGATTTTCAGCTGATGCTATTTTCTGCATGGCTACATAACCTCTGTAACATCCTCCCGGTAGCAATTCCGCATACCATCTGCTTATGATCGGTCGGTCCCATACCTAGAACATCCGGAAAAATATTCAAATCAAGTGAGGGACCATAATTAACTCAAATATTAATGAGAAAAATTTAGTAAAAATTTTAGAAATAAAATACAGTTAAGTCAAAAGAGCCGGTGCCCAAGCGATGGGTAACCAGAGGTAAGTTACGGTTCTCGCAACGAGGAGCCCTAGACCCGGGGGAAAAATTATAAAATAATTTTTGGGACTCCAGAGAAGGGTTACTGAGGTTCCCATGGCATTAGAATGCCAAGAAAATATTTAGAAAAATTTTTCAATCGATACAGACAATTTTGACCCGTTAAGCCAAACGGAGGGCATTTTGGTCATTTCGCCTTCAGAGGTGATTTTTGGCCGACTTGCCCAGTTGAGTAAATAAATATTGTGACATAAAATATGAATAAATATTGTTGAAAATTGAATTGAAAATGATTAGAAAAGAAAAGGAAAGAAAAATCCATAAAAAGCAATTTATGACATCTTTATGATGTCACTTATAAGTCCCCACCAATTGCATTCAAACAAGCATCTTTAAAACACTTAAAAGGGACAAAATAAAGACTAAAGGAATTCAAAACGTGAGCAGCTCCTTCTTCCCAAATTCTGCCGCACCATAACCAAGAGAAACCCTCCATTTTCTTCATCAATCAAGCTTGCAAATCTCTCAAACCTCACCTCAAAACCCTAAGTCAATTTCATTAAAATTTATCCTAGCACCTTGCATGACCTTTTGGCAGCCAAGAAAAGGAAAGGAAGTGAAGATTTAGCTTGGAAAAATCTGCCTACAAGAGGTTAAAGTGAGGTTAGTGCTACAAATTTCATTCTTCTTCTTTTAAACTTAGTTAGAACATCATTTGAGCTAAGAAATTTTAAGGAATTGAAGTAAATTACATGTGTTATGGTACTTTAAATTTTCAGCAGCCCTATGAGAGTATGAGGTTGATTGTTTTAATAAACTTAGAGTGGTTGGAAATCATGGTTAAGGTATTAATATGCATGGAGATTGAATTAAGCATGTTAATCAAGGTTTATGAGTAATTGGTTTGGACATTAGGGTTTGGAAAGGTGAAATTGTGACTTAGCTTAGGAAATGGTTAGAGAACTTTTTAATGGTCAATTAGTGACCATTTTAGGTAAGTTGACCCTAATTAGAACTGAAAAATTGGGTGGTAAAGTGAAGGAGAAATCTGCCCTAGGACAGCAGCATAGGGACTGAAAATTCAGTCCCTTTGCACTGCCATAACTTGGGCTGTGTTAGTCCAATTGGTGTTTGGCCAATTAGACATGAAACTAGGCTTATAATGGCACATTTTTGCTGAAGAAACCATGCCCAAAAGACCAAAGCAAAAGGACCAAAACTCAGCTCCAATCCGGATACCCTGCACTGAATTCTGCAGAATTGACTAAATGAACAGTAACTGTTCATTTGGCCATAACTCACTGTAGATTTGGTCAATTGACCTGAAATTTTTACAGCAACAAGTTAAGACATAGACAAACAACTTTCATGAAGGAACCTACCCCAAATTATGGCCAGAACCTAACCCAAATGGCAGTGGCAGCCACTGTTCAAACCTGCAACTCTGCAGATTTTGATTTGAGCAGCCATGTTTGGATGGCTATAACTCTCTCTAGAAAACTCGGATTTAGGCGATTCTTGAACCGATGGAAACCTAAGGCATAGTAGAACATTTCATATGAAGAAAGTTAGACCAAATTATGAACTTAACTTGGTCAAATTACTGACCAAAGTTGGACTAAAATCTGCCAAAACCCAAAAGTGCAGCAATGAACAGTGCACGTGAACAGTAAACTTATTTTGGCCATAACTTGAGCTACAAAACTCCAAATGGAGTGATTCAAAAAAAGAAATTCAACTAGACAAAATAAGGAACAACTTTCATGTTTTACATTTCTTCAAATTTCCACAGTAACAGTGTCTAATGGAACAGTGAAGTTGACTCACCAAAACTGAAAATTTTGCTTGTGTTGGTTTACACTTTGAAATGGTATTAACACTTAATGCCAACAAGTTTTAAACACAAAATGTGGTATGTTGGGAGTGCCAAAGCCAATGTACATATTTTCTATCCAAAAGTCAACTTTTTGTTGACTATTGAAATGAATAGTGACATGAAAACTTGAAATCCAAAAATTGTGAAACTTAAAAATGCAAAATGCCCTAGTAGGCCTAATGTGATTGGTTTGGATAGTTTGGCATGCCAATAGGGTATTGTGTTAGCAGTACTGCGAAAGGCTTTATGCCAGTATTCATGGCTTTTATGCCCGTATTCATGGCTTTTATGCCCGATTATGTGATATCATGGCTTTTTAGCCATACTGACTGCATACGTGGTTGACGTTCTGCGTCCCATGGTATGACGGCCCGAGGCACCGCGGTGTCCAGTGCCAACGACCCGTTATCCAGTCCAGTCGTCCAGTATAGGTTACTTGGGCATGGGAAAAGTATAACTGTAAATTGAATTGATTGTTAAAGAAAATACGAAAATTAAATATCAGGAATGATTACGATAGAATACAAAGAAACTCAGATCATGAAGAAAATAATTAACAAGATACATGAAGAAGTTAATATCATAAAACGTAATTAGCCCTCGACTAAACATTAAGTTGGTAATTACTCAGTTCTTATGAACACAATGGCTAAGAAATTATGATTTTTTTTATTTGGCATATTATTTCTTTCTATTTTATTATTTGCACCACTAAGCTTTATGCTTAGCGCGTCGCTTTTGCAACGCGTAGGTACTGAAGATTGGACAGAGGGCCCAGTGGACCACAGATTCGGTAAGGCAGCTCACAGTTCTGCATAGTGTCTGTGTCACCTCACTGTCTGCAGTGCATGGGTAGGATGCTAGATGTCATTTTGGTATTTTGTAATTGATTTTATTTTCTCATATGTATTTGAAACTTATGTAATGTATTTTGATATTCATGTAAATAATGAAAAGTGTGGTTGTAAATGGAAAAGTGAATGTTTATATATGAATTATGCATGGTATCATATGAGATGGATGAATGAGAACTGAGATTGAACATTGTTGAGAATTTGATAAATGGAGTTGAGATGATGGAAAATGAATATAGGAAGTGTTTTTCACAGGTTCCGAAGAACTGTTTTCTCCATTTTTAGCCGGTATTCTGCCGGATTTTCTTTAAAATTTTCGGAACCTCAAATAAATTACAATTTCAATAAATGAATTATATTTCACAAGTTATATTTAAAAAGGAAGAATAAAAATGAATTAAGGTAAAATAGAGTGCTCCGGCACACTAAGTGGCATAACTTGCTCGGCTACACTGTAGTCGGGTAAGGGGTGTCACAGCCTCGCCCAACTATTTCTCTGATAATGTGGTAGCGCCTTTCTATGTGTTTAGATTTCTGATAAGATCAAGGTTCCTTAGCCTGTATGACCGCTCCATTGTTGTCACAATGAAGTGGAACTGCTGACTCAATGGAAGGAACTACTGCAAGTTCTGTCACAAACTTCTTTATCCAAACAGCTTCCTTTACAGCATCTGATGTAGCAATATACTTAGCCTCGGTAGTGGAATCTGCAGTCGTACTCTGTTTGGAACTCTTCCATCTGACTGCACCTCCATTACAAATGAACACATACCCAGAGGTAAACTTTCTATCATCGATATCTGATTGGAAATCTGAATCAGTATAACCATCCAATTGCAAGTCTCCACCTCCATATATAAAGAAAAAATCCTTAGTTCTTCTCAAGTACTTAAGGATATTCTAGACAGCTATCGAGTGTTCCAAACCTGGATTGGATTGATACCTGCTAGTCAAACTAACAGCATATGCAATATCCGGCCTAGTACACAACATTGCATACATTAAACTTCCAATAGCCGAAGCATATGGAATCCTAGCCATTTTATCTCTTTCTTCAGGTGTCTTTGGAGACATCTCTTTAGAAAGATGGATACCATGTCTCACTAGTAACAATCCTCTCTTGGAATCAAGCATGTTAAACCTCTTTAACACCTTTTCCAAGTATAGACTTTGGGATAAACCAATTATTCTTTTCGCTCTATCTCTATAGATGCGAATCCTAAGAATATAGGTTGCCTCCCCTAAGTCCTTCATGGAGAATGTATTTGACAACCATACCTTTACAGTTGTCAACATACCTGTGTCATTACCCATCAACAAAATGTCATCCACATATAAGACAAGGAAAGTGACAGCACTGTCACTCACCTTCTTCTATACACATGGCTCATCCTCATTTTTGATAAAACCAAATGACTTAATGGCTTCGTCAAAACAGATGTTCCAACTCCTCGAAGCTTGTTTCAACCCATAAATGGATCGTTTTAGCTTGCATACCTTGGAACTATCTTGGGATTCAAAACCCCTAGGTTGTTCCATGAAAATGTTTTCTTTAATGTATCCATTGAGAAAAGCTGTTTTGACATCCATCTGCCAAAACTCATAATTATAGTATGTAGCTATTACTAATAGAATCCTAATTGATTTAAGCATGGCAACAGGCAAGAAAGTCTCCTCATAGTCGATTCCTTGCCTTCGGCGAAACCCTTTCGCTATTAGCCTTGCCTTATAGATCTCTACCTTTCCATCAGAACCAATTTTCTTCTTAAAAACCCATTTGTTCCCTATAGGTATAATACCTTCAGGTGGGTCAACAAGATCCCAAACTTGATTCTTGTACATGGAATCTATATTGGATTTCATAGCATCAATCCATTTTGAAGAGTCTATATCTGATATAGATTCTTCATAGGTAAGTGGACCATGTCCATGACCTACTTCTTCATGAGTAGATAACTCTTGTTCTTCTTCATGAAGGAAACCATATCTCACTGATGGGTGAGATACCCTAGTTGTTCTACGAGGAACAGCTGTAGATGTTATATCAATAGGTGAAGGTTGACTAGATGGATCTATATCCATTTGATCTGTTGGTTGGTCAGAATTCTCCAATTCTAACTCTATTTGCCTTCCTTTGCCTCCTTCTTGAACAAACTATTCTTCAAGAAATGTGGCATCTCTACTTATCACAACCTTTTGTGATGTAGGCAAATAAAAATAGTATCCAAAACTATCTTTTGGATATCCAACAAATTGACCCTTTTCTGATCTGGTTTCCAATTTATCAGTGTTCAGCTTTTTGATGTAAGCTGGATAACCCCAAATCTTAACATGTTTAAGACTTGGTTTTCTTCCATGCCATATCTCATAAGGTGTGGAAGAAATTGATTTTGATGGAATCCTATTCAGAATATACAAAGCTGATTCTAATGCAAATCCCCAAAAAGAGATTGGCATATCAGTATAGCTTATCATACTACGTACCATATCCAATAGGGTACAATTTCTCCTTTCAGATACACCATTCAGCTGTGGTGTTCCTAGAGGAGTCAGCTGGGAAACAATGCTGTGCTCTTTCAAGTATTCATCAAATTCAGTACTCAAATATTCTCCTCCATGATCTGATCGAAGAGCTTTAATACTCTTTCCTGTTTAATTTTCTACTTTAGATTTAAATTCTTTGAACTTTTCAAAGGATTCATGGTTGTATTTCATCAAATATAAATACCCAAACCTTGATTTATCATCAGTAAAGGTAATAAAGTAATGAAAACTGCCTCTAGCCATTTCCTTAAATGGACCACATACATCACTATGTATTAGCTCCAAAATATTTTCAGCTCTTAGCCCTTGTCCAACAAAGGGTGATCTAGTCATTTTGCCCTGAAGGCAAGATTCACAAGTTGGAGTAGGCTCAGAGCCCAATGAGGATAGAATCCCCATTTTCTCCAGTTTTGTAATCCTATCTTCTGTAACATGACATAACCTTAAGTGCCAAATATATTTTGAACTTGAGTTGATTTTCACCATGACATTACATTCATTTTGTGTTTGTCATTATTATCCAAATAATAAAGACCATCATTCATATAACCCGAACCAACATATTTATTTCCAAAATAAATATTGCAAACATCATCTGTGAACTGAAATTCATAGCCATTTCTAGTCAAACTAGATATAGAAATGATGTTCTTAAAAGCATCAGGTACATATAAAATATTATCCAAACACAAAACATGTCCAGAAATGTAAAAAGATTTAGATCTTATGGCTAAAGCTTCAATAGTTGAGCCATTGCCAATCCAGATTCTAACATCTCGAGAACGCAAGCTGTTACTATTTCCTAGTTCCTGCATATCATAAGAAATGTGAGAACTAGCACCAGTATCTAAAACCCAAGCTGTAGATGAACTATGAGTATCATTAGAATCTAAATAACAAGATATGGACATACCTTCCGAAGGTGTATCCTTCTTGTCCTTCAGAGAAGCAAGATACTCTGGGCAGTTCCTTTTCCAATGCCCATCCTTATGGTAGTGGAAACACTTTCCTTTGCCTCCATCAGCTTTAGTCTTCCCTTTCTGTTTAGCTATTTTCTTGGAAGGATTAGGAATCTGAGCTTTCTTTTTCTTATTGCCCTTCTTCTTGTTGGACTTTCCAGTATAAGAAGATGCAATCAAATCTACCTCTTTTCCTTTATTGCTCGGCGTATTCTTTTGGGCAATAACCAGTATGTTGAGTAAACCAACCAAGGTGCATTCCTGCTTAGTCATATGGAAATTTGTCACAAAATTCCCAAAAGACTCAGGAAGCGACTAGAGGATCAAATCCATTTGCAGTTGGAAATCCATGTTAAAGTCAAGATGTTCCAGCTGCTCAATTAGCCGAATCATCTTGTGGACATGATCCCCAACATTTTGTCCCTCAGACATCCTCTTGCAGAACAGCTGTCTAGATAACTCATACCTAGCATTCCTACTGTGCTCACCATACAACTCTTGTAGGTGAAGGAGGATCTCACTCATACTCTGCATGTTCTCATGCTGCTTCTGTAACTTATTACTCATAGAAGCAAGCATGTAACACTTAGCTCTCATATCATGCTCCTTCCACTTGTCCAAAGTTTCATGTTCCTCTTGTGTGGCCTTTGGAGGTAAGGGACCAGGAACCTATGAGTCTAGAACATATCCTATATGTTCAAGGTTTAGGACAAGTTTCAAATTTCTTAGCCAATCAGATAGATTAGGTCCTGTCAACCTATTGCGATCAAGTATGCTAGCAAGGATATTGGATGGTGGTGGTTGTTCTGTGCTCATTATTATCAGAAAATTAACTGTAGAAAATAACCAGATTAATTAGTAAATGTATCATGTATTTAACCAAAATGATTATGGTCTTTTAATCAAATTAGTCCTCCCACTAACTTACCGAATCCTACACTTCCAAAGTAGAAAATGAAAATCCTAGTTGGATGGATTTCTAGTGGGTGATTGAATTCTTATAATTCTATTGATCATCCTCAGGTACATCCATTATTGGAATTAGAATAAACTATAAGTGAGCAGCTCCTTGCCCATCACATCTCATGAGAGGTTCAATCCTTTACCTAGCCCCTAATGCTCTAAATCTCAGGCACATTCATTATTGACTTATCTTGCATTAGTTAAGTTGATCCCATTGAGCCAGTAAACATGAAAATAATTTGAATGTCCTCAGGCGCATCCATTATTGGCTACCAAACCATTTACATATTTACAACATCTCATGCTTAACAATTATTCTTAAGAAGATCTCTTAATTAATTACATCATAAGCAACTATTTAAAATTTCTTAAAATAATTGCCCCAATGGAGGGCCCATGTTATAATTGCTTTAATTATACCATTTACAAGTTAATCATTTGTTTGGAAGATTTTGTGGTCGTCCTAATTACTATTAAGGTCTCACTTTGCACATTATCCAATTAGCATGCATATATCATATGCTTGCATACATTCCTATACATTTCATGCATACATGGATAAACAATAAATATGGTATGATCATGGACTTTCTAAGGGATTCAATTCTGAGCCACCAAGAATTGAATCAGGGCATTCCTAGGTGTATTTCATTCATTTATTTTACAAGAGTTGCTGAAGGAGTACATAATCAACACTTGATCTTGAATTCCTCCCATTGGTTCCACCAATACTCTTGACCTCCTTTGATCTTCTTGTAATCCAATTACATAGTAATCCTTGGCATACCAAGGCGAATTTACAAGAACTAAATAAATGAAATTACAACCCAAAAATATTACAACCTTTATAATACATACCCAAAATAAATTAAAATAAATTAATTAATTACAACCCAAAGAAACATAAAAGAAATAAATCCAATCACATTGGTCTTTTATAGTCCATGATCATTCATCATGCATATCACTATTTAACAATTAAATAAAACATACATAAATTAAATTGAATATCTCATATTCAACTTAAAAATCCAGATTTGAATATGATTCAAACAGATTTAAAAATTCAAATTTGAGTCACATTCAAATAAATTTAAAAATTTAGATTTGAATCACTTTCAAATAAATTAAAAAATTTAGATTTGAATCACATTCAAACAAATTTAAAAATTTAGATTTGAATCACATGCAAACAAATTTAAAAATTCAGATTTAAATCAAAATTTAAATGTGTGATTAAAACTCTAATTAAACAATTTAATTAAACATAAAATGGACATAATTATGAGCATTAAATCATACAACAATTGCACAAACATTGCCCAAAACCATGCGCACCAAAGGAGTGCACAAACCATGCGCACATATGGAGTCCCATCCATGCCGCCACCATTTTCATTGCAACCAGCAATGATTTAATCATCTCATGATCAAATCACACAATTAAATCATATAATCAACAATCTAAATAGCAAATATAGTGGCTCTGATACAAATTGAAGGAGCGCAAGCATGAAAAACATAAGTTTAGATCATTGAATTCAAAAAATTTCACCTAGGTTCACATGCATCATGCAAGATTCATTTTTATCTATTTAATTTCACTGATAAACAGCATATTAAAACTCTTTTAATATGATTTTGGATCTACATTTGCCATTTCAGATTTTAGAATTAATAGATTAATTCATTAGAATCCTAGATTAGATCAAGAACAAGCGTATTAACCTTTTTGATGTATTGCAGTTTGTTTGGCACCTTTGGGATGCGCCTAGGACACCAGATATTGTCTCCCTAGCTTGTCCACACTAAGATCACCAATGGCAGCCCCTTGAACAGCTTCTCAAACCTTTCCAATTAATTAGAAAATTAGGTTTTGCCTTTTAAGAGATTACAGATGTATACTAGACACTAGAAATGATTTCTAGTATTTTTAATTCAAGAGAATGTTAGCAATTCTCTTTGAATTGATGAGAGATGAAGAAGATGAGAGGGGAGAGACTCAAAGGTGGCAGTACCAAAGAGAGAATGAGCATATTGTATTTTTTCTTTTCATCCTTTCCCTTATATAGCTAGGTCACCACTTAAAACTCTTGTCACATGTCACTTTCTGATTGGCTCTTAGTTTAATTGACCCAATCACATTGTGCCAAGTGTCAAACTAAGATTTAATCTTGTCTTTGATCATCTTACATGATTAAAAGACAATTGGCAAGCCTATGTGTAGTGCCATGTGTCACCATCTTATGGTGCCACAAGTCACCTTATGAAATGACCAAAATACCCGTGTCTTAATTTTGAGTTCTCAACCCAAAATAATTATTTCTCTTCTTCTAATCAATTTATATCAAGTATAAATTAATTAATTAATCTCTATTAATTAATTTCTCATAATTAAATTCGTATTTAAACACTGTAAATATAAATTTAATTTTTACTATACATCCATTAACCTAGATTTGGTTTCAAGCCATGCTAGGGACTTTGCAATCGAATTGCAAACCAAACCTATTTAATTAATCAATTAAACTCTTTAATTAATTAATTAATTAAATTATATTTAATTTGGTGATTACTTGTGTATGTGTGTGACTTACTAGGCTCATCACTAATTGGCAATGAGACATGATATCAACTCTTAATATCATCAGAACTCTTTCTTACCATAAATGATTTTTCTAAATCATTTTATGCACCTCATTGACCATGGTTAACACCTAGGGTAGCATGTTATGGCCTCCCAATCAGTAATAAGGTTTATCTTAAATGAACCTATAATCATATGTTACCATGCACTAGAATCTCTCTGTTACAAAATCCCAATTCGAGCTGGAGTTATGGTTTATGTCAAACCCCATTTGCTATGAATATTATGTTCTCTTTTAATTCCAGTTCTTGATTAAAAAGATTTTCTCATTAGAAACTCTTTTCTGATTAAATCTATCTGTCCTGGCCAGGAACTTGAAACATTAAGAATAATTAAATGAACATAGGATTTTATCCCTATTTACTTAGGGTAACAGATTCCATCTTGATCAACACCTACCTCCATATATAACTAGTAGGAGCCAACACATGCCCATATAAAAATACACAGCACAAGTGTGAAAGCAGTATCAAACTCAAACCACCTATATACAAGATATGTGACACCCCTTACCCATCTACAGTGTAGCCGAGCAATATATCAGTGTGCCGGAGCACCAATTCATACTTCCATTACAATTTATCCCTTTTAATTCATTTATTTACAATTTTTGATTAATCTAAATTTTTCAACAAATTTTATAGAAAATCCAGCAGAGTGCCGGCTGTAAAATTGAAAAACAGTTCTTCTGAACCTATTTAAAAGACACTTCCAATATAATTTTCAAATCAAGAACTCCATTATATACACATCTCAACTCAATCTAAAAATCTCAACACTATTTTCAGAATTTTTCTGTTCACATCATCACTTGAAGCACATTCATGAATATTTCTCAACATTTCATTTTTCAACATAATATACAGAAAATTTCAAATTTCATATATTTACATTATCAAATAATTTCAAGAGTTTATAGTTGCAATCCAAAACTAATACAAAATGAAAAATACAAAATGCCACCCAAAGTCCTAATGTCCTACCAAGTGCACTACAGATGTGAGGTAACTTTGGACTCAGTATTCAGCTCTAAAAGTTCACCCAGTATGAGGTCTACTAGACTCCCCAGCTTTGTCTCCAGTACCTGCACGTGGCAAAAGCGACGTGCTAAGCAATTTTGCTTAGTGGTGACAATATAAAATAAAATAACTAAAATAAAGTAAATATGCATAATGTATGTTTACATTTTTTGTAGACTTAATTTTGATATATATTGCAGTATTATTCGATTAAAATTTGGTAAGATTTATTATCATTGCCCGAGTAACCCATACTAGTTGACTGGACTGGATAAACGGGTAAACTGGCACTGGGTACTAAGTACCTCGGACCATTACACCATCGGTCACATTGTGTCTCCCGGTGTGCAACAGAATAGCTAATAAGCTATAATAATCATCAAGTATATAATTGAAGTATAATAACCCAATTACCATAGCCAAAGGCTATTTTATCATTGAATGGCATGGAAGGCCATGAAACACAGAATGGCATGAAGCCATATGCAGTACTACTAACAGAACCCTATTGGCATGTCAACCTATCCAAACCAATCTTGCTAGGTGTACTAGGGCATGTTACACTTTTAAATTGTATAATTCTAGAAATTTAAGTTTAGGTGTTACTATTCATTTCATTAGTCAACTAAAATATTGACTTTTGCATAGGCAATAGGTATATTGGTTCTAGTACTTCCAACATACCACATTTTACATTCTAAAATTATTGGTATTGGTTGCCAATACCATTTCTAAGCTTAATGTTAATTGTTCAAAATTTTCAATTTTCAAGTTTTGTGTTTACTGTTCCATTAGTTATTTTTGCAGTGGGAATTTGGCAAAATGGTCAACATGAAAGTTGTTCCTTATTTTGTCTAGTTACATTTCCTTTTTTGAATCACTCCATTTGTAGTTTTGTAGCTCAAGTTATGGCCCAAAAACTACAACTGGCCAGATTATAATTTTTTTAGAATTTCTGGACTGACCAAATCTACAGTATTTTGAGCAATGATTTCAAGTCACTTTTTGAATATGTTATGTCATAATTTGGATTAGGTTTCTTCATGAAAGTTGTAGGTCTATATCTCAGCTTGTTTCTGGTTAAATTTCAGGTCAATTAGACCTTTTTGCACTGAGTTATGACCAAATGACTAAACACTGTTCATTTGGTCATTTTGCCCAGGCAAAATGCAGGTCACTCGGATTAGGGCAATCTTTTGGTCAACTTGGTTTGGTTTTCTGGGCATGGTTTCTTCACCAAAGTTGTGCCATTATGTGTCTAGTTTCATGTCCAATTGGCCTTGCACCAATTGAACCTCTACAACTCCAGTTATTGCTGCCCAAACCTGCTGGACTCATGCCCAGTCCTGCAGGTCACCATGGGCAGCCACACTAACTTCAATTCCCACTAAACAAACCACTTCATTTCTTATTCATACATAGCCCAATGGTCAGTAATTGACCATTAAAACTCTCTTTCACCAAATACATGAACAAAGTCTCAATTTGGGTCTAAAACCCTAGCTCCACCATTCTAGATTGTTGCATTACTTGCACTTTACCTTCCTAACCAATACATTAGTGTTAAGGGCAGCCACAATATCATTTTAATTCTAAGAAATCTTCAAAACTCAACCAAGTTCAAGGCTACTAGAATTTTAAGCAAGACATACACATGATGTTTACTAAATTTTCTCGTAAATTTGCATCAAATACCACTCCTTCAACATGATTGAAAGATAAAAATCAAGTTTAGTTACTAACCTCTTTGGAACTAAGTTTGGGTCTTGCAAACTTCAATTTTTCTTCAAAATTTTGCTGCCCAAAGCTTCCTCAAGGTGTGGGGTGAATTTTTTGTGAAGACAACTAGGGCTTTTATGGTGAGAAAGGGTGGGGATTCAAGCTTGATCAAGCTTTCATGGAGGTTTTTCTCTCCTCTCTCTCTCTCTCAAGCAATTTGGCTGGTTGAAGAAGAAATGGCTGCTGGACTTTTCTCTTTTGTTTTTATCTTATTTTGTGTCCATTTTATCCCTTAAATAATTTTGTTAAGTTGTGATTGGTGGAGAGCTCATTAATGACATCTGATATGATGTCATAATTCCACTTTTCCTTCATTTTCTTTTCTTTTCTTTTCTACTCATTTTTAAATAATTTTTCATCAATATTTGGTAATATTTTATGTCATATAATTCACTTACATAAATGGATAAGTTGGTCAAAAATCATCTTTGAAGACGAAATGACCAAAATGCCCTCCATTTGGCTTAACGAGCTAAAATTGTGTGTACCGATTGATTAAATTTTCCTTGTGTTTTCTTAACATTTTATTGTCATTGGAACCCTAATAATCCTTCCCTTATGTCCCAAAAATTATTTCGTTAAGGTTTCCCCGGGTCTAGGGTTGCTAATGGCCTTCACCGTCACTTCCCTTTCAGGTTACTCATCCTTGGGGTTTCGGCTCGTTTAACCTTAGTGTATTTCATTCCTAAAAATTTTCCTTGATTTTTATGAGCATTATTTGGTTTCTTTATAACTCCCCACTCTAGTCTAATTATAATTTCAAACATTCTAGTTGCCCGGACCGACATTGGTCGCTGGAACAATAGACTGTACGGACTAGCCAAAGTGAGGATGTTACAAGATAATTGTGCTATCTCAGGTTTAAAGATTATATGCACTGATACGATTTAAGACAATACATTGACAAGAGTAAACTCCATGTGCTTATCATAAATGTCACTGGTTCGACCTACTTATCATATATAAGTGCCTATCATATTTTTTATATGGCATGAGACTCACCATTCCATCTTATTTACATCTGCTATAAATAACTTGGGAACAAACATGATTACAATCTTTCTGGATAAGTCATGTCCTTATTGTGAATTATCCTCGATTGTGAACCAATTTATGATACTTTGTGCTAGAAATACTGTTACTCATATTCTTAACAACTTAAGAATAGAATTTCTAACAAAATATCAATGGACCTTTTCTATTACACATAAATATATTATGTAAACGGAAAAGTGAAAATGCCTTTTATTAATAAAACATGTACAAGATATATACTAAATGATATGTTCTAAGGTATACTACTAACACAGGTGATGGTAGATTGTCGGCTAAAGAGGATGTCACTACAAACATAGAAGGGGATGAGATTTCAGTTGTGGGTAAAGGAACGGGTTGTCTTTCTACTATCATATTAGCCACAGTAGCCAGAAGAATGATAAGAAAGAGCTATGACGCTTTCTTAGCACATGTGGTTGACACTAGGAAGACTAGCCCAAGCATAAAAGAGATCCCCATAGTATGTAAATTTCCATATGTGTTTCCGGAAGAGTTATTGGGTTTGCCACCTGATAGAGAAGTGGAGTTTGCTATACAGGTTATGCCGGGTACTGCACTAATCTCCATTGCTCCATATAAGATGGCACCTACTGAACTGAGAGAGTTAAAAGTTTAGTTACAGGAGCTACTAGACAAGGGCTTCATACGCCCTAGTGTGTCGCCTTGGGGAGCACCAGTGCTATTTGTAAAGAAGAAGATGGTACACTTCAGCTATGTATAGACTACTAGCAGTTGAATAAGGTGACTATGAAAAACAAATACCCTTTACCTCGGGTAGATGATCTGTTTGATCAGCTGAGGGGAGCTGGAGTATTCTCCAAGATAGATCTCAGATCAGGCTATCACCAGTTGAGAGTAAAAGAGACAGATGTTCCTAAAACTGCTTTCAGAACTCGGTATGGACACTATGAGTTTCTAGTGATGCCATTTGGGCTGACGAATGCACCAGCAGCTTTCATGAACCTAATGAACCATATCTTTCATCCTTACTTGGATCAGTTTGTCGTGGTCTTTATAGATGATATCTTGGTGTATTCTAAGAACCGGGAATAACATGATGTGAAGGTACGGAAGCGTGAAAAACACAAGTTTATACCATTAAATTTAAAAATTTTCACCTAGGGTCACATGCATCATGCAAGATTTATTTTTATCTATTTGATTTCAATGATAAATAACATATTAAAACTCTTTTAATATGTTTTTGGATCTGTATTTGCCATTTAAGATTTTAAAATTAATCAGATTAATTTTAGAACCCTAGATTAAACCAAGAACGATTACACTAACCTCTTGATGCACTACAGCGTGTCTGCGCCTTTGAGATTCGTCTTCAGGACACCAGATGTTGTCCCTCTAGCTTGTCCACACCAAGAACACCTATGGCAGCCCTTGAACAGCTTCTAAAGCTTTTTCTACCTTTTAAGAGATTAGAGATGTAAATAGGACACTAGAAACAATTTCTAGTGTTCTTAATTCAAGAGATTGATGGCTAATCTCTTTGAATTGATGAGAGATGAAGAAGAATAGATGAAAAACCTCAAAGTGGCGTGACAAAGGAGAGGAGTGGCTGCTGGTTGCTTTTTCTTTTCATAACAACACTTAAATAGCTAGGTTAACACATTAAACCCTTGCCACATGTCACCCTTTGATTAGCTCTAGGTTTAAGTGACCCAATCACATTGTGCCAAGTATCAAACCTATATTTAATCTTGATTTTAATCATCTCACATGATTAAAAAACATTTGGCAAGCTTATGTGTAATCCCAGGTGTCACAATCTCATGGTGCCACGTGTCACACTGTGAAATGACCAAAATGCCCCTGTGTCTTAATTTTGAGTTCTCAACCCAAAATAATTATATTTCTTCTTCTAATTAATTTATATCAAATATAAATTAATTAGTTAATCTCTATTAATTAATTTCTCATTAATTAAATTCATATTTAAACACTTTAAATGTAAATTTAATTTATACTACACATCCAATAATCTAGATTTGGTTTCAAGTCATGCTAGGGACTTTGCAATTTAATTACAAACCAAACCTATTTAATTAATCAATTAAACTCTTTAATTAATTAATTAATTAAATCATATTTAAATAGGTGATAACTTGTGTATGTGTGTGACTTACTAGGCTCATCACTAATTGGCAATGAGACATGATATCAACTCTTAATATCATCAGAACTCTTTCTTACCATAAATGATTTCTCTAAATCATTTTATGAACCTCATAGACCATGGTTAACACCTAGCATAGCATGCCATGGCCACCCAATTAGTAATAAGGTTTACCTTAAATGAACCTATAATCATATGTTACCATGCACTAGAATCTCTCTGTTACAAAATCCCAACTCAAGCTGGAGTCATGGTTTATGTCAAACTCCATTTGCTATGAATATTATGTTCTCTTTTAATTCTTCTTGATTAAAAGATTTTCTCATCGAAACTCTTTTACGAATAAATCTATCTGTCTGCCAGAACTTGAAACATCAAGAACAATTAAATGAACAGAGGATTTTATCTCTATTTACTTAGAGGAACAGATTCCATCTTGATCAACACCTACCTCCATATATAACTAGTAGGAGCCAACACATGCCCATATACCCATACACAGTACAAGTATGAAAGCAGTATCAAACTCAAACTACCTATATACAAGATAACTGTGCTATCTCAGGTCTAAAGATTATATGCACTGATATGATTTATGACAAAACATTGACAAGAGTAAACTCCATGTGCTTGTCATAAGTGTCACTGGTTCGGCCTACTTATCATTTATAAGTGCCTATCATGTTTGTTATATGGCATGAGACTCACCATTCCATCTTATATATCTCATATAAATAACTTGGGAACAAACATGAATACAATCTTTCTGGATAAGTCATGTCCTTATTATGAAGTATCCTCGATTATGAACCTATTTATGATACTTCGTGCTAGAAATATTGTCACTCATATTCTTAACAACTTAAGAATAATATTTCTAACAAAATATCAATGGACCTTTTCTATTACACATAAATATATTATGTAAACGGAAAAGTGGAAATGCCTTTTATTAATAAAAATATGTACAAGGTTGAAATTGGGTTCAAAAGTCAAGGCATAAATCTGGGTAGAACCCATACTCCTTGAAATTGTTTAAGTAACTTGGGCATTTATTAGGCTTTTAATTAATTGACCATTAGTGATAGTTAAATTGAGTATTGAGACATCTCCATTGTATATTTTCAGTGGAAAAGGAGCCTCCTAAGGAGAGAGAAAGTTGAACTAAGTAAGAAGAGAATAAAGAGGTTTGTGCAAAACTAATCCTATCTCTTTGTTTTTCAAATTGAAACTAATTTGAATGAGTTGTGTGAATGATTTATGACTCTTTTTGCCTTAAGAATCTTAATTTGAGATATTGTGTATTGCTAAACCTTTTTGGGATAATTGTTTTGAATGAAATATATTTAATGAATGGGAAAGTGTTCGAATATGATTTGAAACCACAGTTGACATGACTATGTGATTTATATTCCTCACTAGCTTGCCTAGTAAGATGAATTAGATTTGTTTTCCCTCTCTGGTTGAAGCGTTGATGTGTGTTGCCAGTTCAGGACGGATTGAATGAGTACTCATATATTTGCTAGCTATCCCTTGTATTCCCCATTAGCCTTTGGTTATTGGGATGAATTAAAAATTTGTGTCATGTTCTTAACTATGAGGTTTTTCAGCAAAAGTGTGTTATATGATTATTTGGCATGCAAATGTGATTTTTAATGAATGATTCTCCTGGTTTAGAACTATTATGATATTTTTCATGTGTTAAAAAATATGATTGATTTAGTTTTGATAAATTATGATTTGTACGGAACTTTAAAATTTTAAGTTGTTCACCACTGAGTTCACCACTCAGCGATGGCTTGTTTATGCTGTCGCAGGTAAAGGGATAGATAAAGCAGCAGAGTGAGCTGCTTGTAGCAAGGATTAAAGCTAGATTTTGACTATTCCCGAGTATATTAGTTATACCCTTTGTAATCTTCTTTTTTATGTAAATGGATCTGTATGTATATTAAGACAGATGCACAGTTGGATGGATCCTACACTTCTAAAGTAGGAAACGGAAATCCTAGTTGGATGGATTTTTAGTGGGTAATTGAATTCTTATAGTCTTATTGATCATCCTCAGGTATATCCATTATTGGAATTACAATAAACTATAAGTGAGCAACTCCTTGCCCATCACATCTCATGTGAGGTTCAATCATTTATCTAGCCTTTAATGCTCAAAATCTCAAGCAAATCCATTATTGATTTATCTTGCATTAGTTAAGTTGATCTTGAAGGAGCGGAAGCATAAAAAATAATAGTTTAGATCATTAAATTCAAAATTTTTCTTCTAGGGTCTCATGCATCATGCAAGATTCATTATTTACCTATTTGATTTCAATGTTCAATAGCATATTAAAACTCTTTTAATATGTTCTTGGATCTACATTTGCCATATAAGATTTTAGAATTAACAGATTAATTCATTAGAACCCTAGATTAAATCAAGAACAAGTGTGCTAACCTTTTGATGCACTGTAGTTGTGTTTGGTACCTTTGGGATGCGCTTAGGACACTAGATGTTGTCCCTCTAGCTTGTCCACACCAAGATCACCAATGGCAGCCCCTTGAACAGCTTCTCAAGCCTTTCCAATCAATTAGAAATTCAGGTTTTGCCTTCAGAGTGATTACAGATGTATATAGGACACTAGAAACGATTTCTAGCAATTTTAATTCAAGAGAATGTTGGCAATTCTCTTTGAATTGATGAAAGATGAAGAAGAAGAGAGGAAGAGGTCTCCAAGGGTGGCGGCACATATGAAAGAAATAGCAGCTTATGTTTTCTTCTTTCATCCTTTCCCTTATATAGCTAGGTCATCACTTAAAACCCTTGCCACATGTCATATTCTGAATGGCTCTTAGTTTAATTGCCCAATCACATTCTGCCAAGTGTCAAACTTAGATTTAATCTTGACTTTGATCATCTTATATGATTAAAAGACATATGGCAAGCTTATGTATAGTGCCATGTGTCACCATCTCATGGTGCCACATGTCACCCTGTGAAATGACCAAAATACCCTTGTGTATGAATTTTGAGTTCTCAACCCAAAATAATTATTTCTTTTCTTCTAATCAATTTATATCAAATATAAATTAATTAATTAATTTCTATTAATTAATTTTTTTCATAATTAAATTCATATTTAAACACTTTAAATATAAATTTAACTTATACTATACATCCAATAACCTAGATTTGGTTTTAAGCCATGCTAGTGACTTTGTAATTTGCAAACCAAACCTATTTAATTAATCAATTAAACTCTTTAACTAATTAATTAAATCACATTTAACTTGGTGATTACTTGTGTATGTGTGTGACTCATTAAGCTCATCACTAATTGGCAATGAAATATGATATCAACTCTTAATATCATCAGAACTCTTTCTTACCATAAATGATTTCTCTAAATCATTTCATACACCTCATAGACCATGGTTAACACCTAGCATAGTATGCCATGGCCACTCAATCAGTAATAAGGTTTACCTTTAATAAACCTATAATCATATGTTACCATACATTAGAATCTCTCTTTTACAAAATCCCAATTCGAGTTGGAGTCATGGTTTATGTCAAACTCCAATTACTACAAATATTATGTTCTCTTTTAATTCCAGTTCTTGATTAAAAAGATTTTCTTATCAAAAACTCTTTTCTTGTGACACCCCATACCTGTCTACAGTATAACCGAGTAAGATATGTCACACAGTGTACGAGAACACCCTATTTTGTTTTAATCCTTTTTATCCTTCCTTATTTATTTTTATCATAGCTATCTAGTATAATTGGTGAAGTATAATTTATAAAGTCATTTATGGAAAACATCAATTTATTTGAGGTTCCGCAAATTTTATAGAAAATCCGGCAGAGTACCGACTAAAAATAGAGAAAACAGTTTTTCGGAACCTGAGAAAAACACTTCCAAAATTTTCAATCAATCCCAAACTCCATTTCATCAACAAAATCTCAATATTTCTCATATATACTCCCATTTCTCATTCATTCATTTCATATGAAATTCATGTAAAAGTCATCAATAAATATTCACTTTTCCATTCATAAATATAATTTTCACTATTTACATTGATAATAAAATACATTACATGAGTTTCAATTTCACATGAGAAAGTAAAAGTTAATTACAAAATATCAAAATAAAACCTAGTGTCCTACCAATGCACTGATGACGGTGAGGTGACACGGATACTATACAGAGCTGTAGAAGGTCTCACCTAGTCTGTGGTCTAATGGGCTCTTGGTCGGTCTCTCTAGAACCCACGCGTTGCAAAAAGCAACGCACTAAGCAATAATGCTTAGTGGTGCCAATAATAAAATAAAAAGAAATAATAGAAAATAAATATGCAGTGCATGTTCTGATGTCTTATGCAGACAATTTTTCGATTATTATTGGTAATCTTATTTATTTTGTATTTGTTATATTCATAATTTCATTAAATTTATCCACTTTCATTTTTAGTTGCCCAAGTAACCTATACTGGATGACTGGACTAGATAAATGGGTAAATTGGCACTGGGTATCAAGTACCTCGGGCCGTCACACCATTGGTCACATATGTATCTCCCAATGTGCAACAGAACAGCTAATGAGCTATAATAAATATTAGGCACAAGGCCAAGTATCATCACAATGTCATGGCTAAAAGCCATAAAATCACAGGATGGCATAATGCCATGTGTAGTACTGCTAACTGAACCCTATTAGCATGCCAACCTATCTAAACTAACCTTGCTAGGTGTACTAGGGCATGTTACACTTTTAAATTGTACAATTCTTGAAATTTAAGTTTAGGTATTACTATTCATTTCATTAGTCAACTAAAATGTTGACTTTTGCATAGGCAATAGATACATTGGTTCCAATACTCCCAACATACCACATTTTGCATTCTAAAGTTGTTGGTATTGGTTGCCAATACCATTTCTAAGCTTAGTGCTAGTTGTTCAAAATTTTCAGATTTCAAGCCTTGTGTTTACTATTCCATTGGTCATTTTTACAGTAGGAATTTGGCAAAGTTGTCAACATGAAAGTTGTTCCTTATTGTGTCTAGTTACATTTCTTTTTTTGTGAATTACTCCATTTGGAGTTTTGTAGCTCAAGTTATGGCCTAAACACCATAACTGGCCGCATTGCAAACTTTCCAGATTTTCTTGACTGACCAAATCTACAGTGTTTTGTATAGTGACTGCAGGTCACTTTTTGAACATGTTATGGTCAAAATTTGGGTTAGGTTTCTTCATGAAAGTTATAGGTCTATATATCAGCTTTCTGCTGGTAAAATTTCAGGTTAATTGGACCTTTCTACATTGAGTTATAACTAAATGAATAGACATTGTTCATTTGGTCATTTTGCCCAGAAAGAATGCAAGTCACCCGGATTAGGGCAATTTTTAGGTCAACTTGGTTTGGTTTTCTATGCAGGGTTTCTATACCAAAGTTTTGCCATTATGTGTCTAGTTTCATGTCTAATTGGCTTTGCACCAATTGAACCTCTACAACTCCATTTATAACTGCCCAAACCTGCTGGACTCATGCTCAGTCCTGCAGGTCAGCCAAGGCAGCTCACCCATACACAAATGCCAAGCCTCAACTCACTTCATTTCCTCATTATACACATTCAAATGGTCACTAATTGACCATTACAAGGTTAATGAACCATTATATGAGCAAACCCTAATATTGTTAAGTGTCCATAATTTTCCATGTTCATACATACCTAATCCTTGCATTTCACCTACACAACTAAGTTCAATCATGCATTTAGCACTAAGGGTTGCTCTTCAACACTTTGCTATCAAGAAATATCACTAACCCTAGCTATCTAAACTTGTAGGGTGCACACGCAAACTTGTTTGTTTCATTTTCTTACATTCCTACACATATCATGCCATTAAACATGAATTAAACTAAAAAGAGCAAGAGTTTGGTCACTTACCATAAGTGAGCAGAATTTTCTCCCTTCACAACTTCAGTTTTCTTGGCTTTTCTTGGTAGCCAATCACCTTGCCAAGTTGTATAGACAAATTTTGTTGAAGTGGACTTAGGGTTTCAAGTGAGATTTGGTGAGTTGGAAAGCTTGTATAAGCTTTAATGGTGATTTTGGGTGGGTTGAAGGGAAACGACAAGTTTGTTGAAGGAGATGAAATCTGATTGCTTTTGGTTAGTTTGGTCTCAATTATCCCTTTTTAATAAGTTAGCTTAATTGTGATTGGTGGGGAGGGTTTAAATGACATAAGAATGAGGTAAAAATTCACATTTAACTCTTTTTCTCTTCTTTTCTCCTCTACTCATTTTCAATTTAATTTTTATCAATATTTATTCACATTTTGTGTCATGATAATTATTTACTTTATTGGACAAGTCAGCCAAAAATCACCTCTGAAGGCCAAATGACCAAAATGCCTTCCGTTTGGCTTAACAGACTAAAATTATCTGTATCGATTGAAAAATTTTTAATGCCTTTTCTTGGCATTCTAATGCCTTAGAAACCTCAATGACTCTTCTCTGGAGTCCCAAAAATTATTTTATGAATTTTCTCCTGGGTTTAGGGCTCCTAGTTGCAAGGACCGCAACTTCCCACTGGGTTACCTATCGCTAGGGCACCGGCTCATTTAACTTGGTTGTATTTTATTTCTAAAATTTTTCCTAAATTTTTTTTATTGATATTTGAGTTAATTATGGTTCCTCACTTTAGTTGAAATATTTTTCCGGACGTTTTAGCTGCCCAGACCGACACTAGTCACCGGAATAGTAGAATGTACAGGGTTGCTATAGGGAGGGTGTTACATTTCTGATTAAATCTATCTGTCTTGGCCAGGAACTTGAAACATCAAGAATAATTAAATGAACATAGGATTTTATCCCAATTTACTTAGGGTAATAGATTCCATCTTGATCAACACCTACCTCCATATATAACTAGTAGGAGCCAACACATGCCCATATACCCATACACAGTATAAGTATGAAAGCAGTATCAAACTCAAATCCCCTATATACAAGACAACTATGCTATCTCAGGTTTAAAGATTACATGCAATGATATGATTTATGACAATGTATTGACAAGAGTAAGCTCCATGTGCTTGTCATAAATGTCACTGGTTCGGCCTACTTATCATGCATAAGTGCCTATCATGTTTGTTATATGGCATGAGACTCACCATTCCATCTTATTTATGTTAGTAGTATGCCCTAGAGCATATCATTTAGTATGTATCTTATACATGTTTTATTAATAAAAGGCATTTTCACTTTTCCGTTTACATAATATATTTATGTGTAATAGAAAAGGTCTATTGATATTTTGTTAGAAATTCTATTCTTAAGTTGTTAAGAATATGAATGACAGTATTTCTAGCACAAAGTATCATAAATTGGTTCACAATCGAGGATACTTCACAATAAGGACATGACTTATCCAGAAAGATTGCAATCATGTTTGTTCCCAAGTTATTTATATTAGATGTAAATAAGATGGAATGGTGAGTCTCATGCTATATAACAAGCATGATAGGCACTTATACATGATAAGTAGGCCAAACTAGTGACATTTATGACAAGCACATGTAGTTTACTCTTGTCAATGCATTGTCATAAATTATATCAGTGCATATAATCTTTAGACCTGAGATAGCATAGTTATTTTGCATATAGGTGGTTTGAGTATGATACTGCTTTCATACTTATACTGCGTATGGGTATATGGGCATGTGTTGGCTCCTACTAGTTATATGTGGAGGTAGGTGTTGATCAAGATGGAATCTGTTACCCTAAGTAAATAGGGATAAAATCCTATGTTCATTTAATTGTTCTTGATGTTTCAAGTTCCTGGCCACGACAGATAGATTTAATCAGAAAAGAGTTTCTGACGAGAAAATCTTTTTAATCAAGAATTGGAATTAAAAGAGAACATAATATTCATAGCAAATGGGGTTTGACATAAACCATAACTCCAGCTCGAATTGAGATTTTGTAACAAAGAGATTCTAGTGCACGGTAATATATGATTATAAGTTCATTTAAGGTAAACCTTATTACTAATTGGGTTGCCATGGCATGCTATGCTAGTTGTTAACCATGGTCTATGAGGTGCATAAAATGATTTAGAGAAATCATTTATGGTAAGAAAGAGTTCTGATGATATTAAGAGTTGATGTCATGTCTCATTGCCAATTACAAATGAGCCTAGTAAGTCACACACATACACAAATAATCACCAAATTAAATATGATTTAATTAATTAATTAAAGAGTTAAATTGATTAATTAAATAGGTTTGGTTTGCAATTAGATTGCAAAGTCCCTAGCATGGCTTGAAACCAAATCTAGGTTAATGGATGTATAATATAAGTTAAATTTATATTTAAAGTGTTTAAATATAAATTTAATTATGAGAAATTAATTAATAGAGATTAATTAATTAATTTATATTTGATATAAATTGATTAGAAGAAGAGAAATAATTATTTTGGATTGAGAACTCAAAATTAAGACACAGGGGTATTTTGATCATTTCACAGGGTGACATGTGGCACCATGAGATGGTGACACATGGCACTACACATAAGCTTGCCATATATCTTTTAATCATGTAAGATGATCAAAGTCAAGATTAAATATAGGTTTGACACTTGGCACAATGTGATTGGGTCAATTAAACCTGGAGCCAATCAGAAGGTGACATGTGGTAAGGGTTTTAAGTGGTGACCTAGCTATATAAGGGAGAGGATGAAATAACAAAATAGAATATGCTCATTCTCTCTTTGGTGCCGCCACCCTTGGTTACCTCTTCCTCTTTTCTTCTTCATCTCTCAACAATTCAAAGAGATTTGCCAATAATCTCTTGATTTAAATATACTAGAAATCATTTCTAGTGTCCTGTATACATCTCTAATCTCTCAAACGGAAAAACCTGAATTTCTAATTGATTGGAAAGGCTTGAGAAGCTGTTCAAGGGGCTGCCATTGGTGATCTTAGTGTGGACAAGCTAGAGGGACAACATCTGGTGTCCTAAGCACATCCCAAAGGTGCCAAACACATAGCAGTGAATCAAAAAGGTTAGTGCACTTGTTCTTGATCTAATCTAGGGTTCTAATGAATTAATCTATTAATTCTAAAATCTTAAATGGCAAATGTAGATTCAAAAATATATTAAAAGAGTTTTAATATGCTATTTATCATTGAAATAAAATAGATAAAAATAAATCTTGCATGATGCATGTGACCCTAAATGAAAAATTTTGAATTCAATGATCTAAACTTGTATTTTTCATGCTTCTGCACCTTCAATTTATATCTCATATAAATACATTGGGAATAAACATGAATACAATCTTTCTGGATAAGTCATGTCCTGTGTGAAGTATCCTCGATTTTGAGCCAATTTATGATACTTTGTGCTAGAAATACTGTCACTCATATTCTTAACAACTTAAGAATAGAATTTCTAACAAAATATCAATGGACATTTTCTATTACACATAAATATATTATGTAAACGAAAAAGTGAAAATGCCTTTTATTAATAAAACATGTACAAGATACATACTAAATGATATGCTCTAGGGCATACTACTAACAATCTCCCACTAGCACTAGAGCCATTCATTACAATATCTTACACACATTTTCTCAAGATGTCGGTCTAACTGAGTTTGTGACATAGGCTTAGTGAACGGATTAGCTGGATTTTCAGCTAATGATATTTTCTGCATGGCTACTTTGCCTCGCCCAACTATCTCTCTGATAATGTGGTAGCGCCTTTCTATGTGTTTGGATTTCTAGTGAGACCTGGGTTCCTTAGCCTGTATGACTGCTCCATTGTTGTCACAGTAGAGTGAAACTGTTGACTCAATGGAAGGAACTACTGCACTTCTATCATGAACTTCTTTATCCAAACAGCTTCCTTTGTAGCATCTGATGCAGTAATATACTCAGCCTCTGTAGTGGAATCTGTAGTCGTACTCTGTTTGGAACTTTTCTAACTGACTGCACCTCCATTACAAATGAACACATATCCAGAGGTAGACTTTCTATCATCGATATCTGATTGGAAATCAGAATCAATATAACTATCCAATTGCAAGTCACCACCTCCATATATCAAGAATAAATCCTTAGTTCTTCTCAAGTACTCAAGGATGTTCTTGACAGCTATCCAGTGTTCCAAACCTGGATTGGATTGAATCCTGCTAGTCAAACTAATAGGATATGCGATATTCGGCCTAATACACATCATTGCATATATCAAACTTCCAATAGCCGAAGCATAAGAAATCCTAACCATTTTATCTCTTTCTTCAGGTGTCTTTGGAGACATCTCTTTAGAAAGGTGGATACCATGTCTCTCTGGTAACAATCCTCTCTTGGAATCAAGTATGTTAAACCTCTTTAACACCTTTTCCAAGTATAGACTTTAGGATAAACCAATTATTCTTTTTGCTCTATCTTTATAGATATGAATCCCAAGAATATAGGTTGCCTCCCCTAAGTCTTTCATGGAGAATGTATTTGACAACCATACCTTTACAGCTGTCAACATACCTGTGTCATTACCTATCAACAGAATATCATCCACATATAAGACAAAGAAAGTAATAGCACTATCACTAACCTTCTTATATACACATGGCTCATCCTCATTTTTGATAAAACCAAATGACTTAATGGCTTTATCAAAATGGATGTTCCAACTCCTCGAAGCTTGTTTCAACCCATAGATGGATCGCTTTAGCTTGCATACCTTGGAACCATCTTGGGATTCAAAACCCCTAGGTTGTTCCATGAAAATGTTTTCTTTAATGTATCCATTGAGAAAAGCTATTTTGACATTCATCTGCCAAATCTCATAATCATAGTATGCAGTTATTGCTAATAGAATCCTAATCGATTTAAGCATGGCAACAAGCGAGAAAGTCTCCTGATAGTCGATTCCTTGCCTTTGGCGAAACCCTTTCGCTACTAGCCTTGCTTTATAGGTCTTTACCTTTCCATCAGAACCAATTTTCTTCTTGAAAACCCATTTGTTCCCTATAGATACAATACCTTCAAGTGGGTCAACAAGATCTCAAACTTGATTCTTATACATGGAATTAATCTCGGATTTCATAGCATCAATCCATTTTGAAGAGTCTATATCTGATATAGCTTCTTCATAGGTAAGTGGATCATCTCCACGATCTACTTCTTCATGAGTAGACAACTCTTGTTCTTCTTCATGAAGAAAACCATATCTCACTAATGGGTGAGTAATCCTGGTTGATCTTCAAGGAATTACAGTAGATGTTTCATCAATAAGTGTAGGTTGACTAAATGGATCTATATCCATCTGATCTGTTGATTGGTCAGAATTCTCTAATTCTAACTCTATTTGCCTTTCTTTGCCTCCTTCTAGAAAAAAAACTGTCGTTCAAGAAATGTGGCATCTCTACTTACCACAACCTTTTGTGATGTAGGCAAAAAAAAAAAAAAAAAATCCAAAACTCTCTTTTGGATATCCAACAAATCGATCCTTTACTGATCTGGTTTCCAATTTATCAGTGTTCAGCTTTTTGATATAAGCTGGACAACCCCAAATCTTAACGTGCTTAAGACTTGGTTTTCTTTCATGCCATATCTCATAAGGTGTGGAAGATACTGATTTTGATGGAATCCTATTCAGAACATGCAAAGCTGATTCTAATGCAAATCCCTAAAAGGAGATTGGCATATCAGTATAGCTCATCATACTATGTAACATATCTAATAGGGTACAATTTCTCCTTTCAGATACACCATTCAGCTGTGGTGTTCCTAGAGGAGTTAGCTAGGAAACAACGCTATGCTCTTTCAAGTATTCATCAAATTCAGTACTCAAGTATTCACCTCCACGATCTAATCGAAGAGCTTTAATACTTTTTCCTGTTTGATTTTCTACTTCAGATTTAAATTCTTTGAACTTTTCAAAGGATTCATGTTTGTATTTCATCAAATACAAATACCCAAACCTTGATTTATCATCAGTAAAGGTAATAAAATAATGAAAACCGCCTTTAACCATTTCTTTAAATGGACCACATACATCACTATGTATTAGCTCCAAAATATTTTCAGCTCTTAGCCCTTGTCCAACAAAGGGTGATCTAGTCATTTTGCCTTAAAGATAGGATTCACAAGTTGGAGTAGGTTCAGAACCCAATGAGGATAGAATCCCCATTTTCTCCAGTTTTGCAATCCTATCTTCTGCAACATGACCTAACCTTAAGTGCCAAATATATTTTGAACTTGAGTTGATTTTCATCATGGCATTGTATTCATTTAGATCACTTGCATTCGATTTGTGTTTATCATTATTGTCCAAATAATAAAGACCATCATGCATATAACCCAAGCCAGCATTTTTATTTCTAAAATAAATATTGCACACATCATCTGTGAACTGAAATTCATAACCATCTCTAATCAAACTAGATATCAAAATGATGTTCTTAAAAGCATTAGGTACATATAAGATATTATTCAAACATAAAACATGTCCAAACATGTAAAAAGATTTAGATTCTATGGCTAAAGCTTCAACAGTTGAGCCATCGCCAATTCGGAGTCTAACATCTCGAAAACGCAAGCTGCTACTGTTTACTAGTTCTTGCATATCATAAGAAATGTGAGAACTGGCACCAGTATCTAAAACCAAAGTTGTAGATGAACTATGAGTATCGTCAGAATCTAAATAACAAGATATGGACATACTTTCCGAAGGTCTATCCTTCTTGTCCTTCAGTGAAGCAAGATACTCTGGACAGTTCCTTTTCCAGTGCCAATCCTGCTGGCAGTGAAAACACTTTCCTTTGCCTCCATCAGCTTTAGTCTTCCCTTTTTGTTTATCTATCTTCTTGGAAGGACCAGGAATTTGAGGTTTCTTTTTCTTATTGCCCTTCTTCTTGTTGGACTTTCTAGCATAAGAAGATGCAATCAAAGCTACCTCTTTTCCTTTATTGCCCGGCATATTCTTTTGGCCAATAACCAGCATGTTGAGTAAACCAGCCAAGGTGCATTCCTGTTTAGTCATATGGAAATTTATCACAAAATTCCCAAATGACTCGGGAAGGGACTGAAGGATCAAATTTGTTTGTAGTTGGAAATCCTTGTTAAAGTCAAGATGTTCCAGCTGCTCAATCAGCTAAATCATCTTGTGGACATGATCCCCAATATTCTGTCCCTCAGACATCCTCATGCGGAATTGCTGTCTAGATATCTCATACCTAGCATTCCTGCTATGCTCACCATAAACTCTTATAGGTGAAGGAGGATCTCACTCGCACTCTGCATGTTCTCATGCTGCTTCTGTAACTCATTACTCATAGAAGCAAGCATGTAACACTTGGCTCTCATATCATGCTCCTTCCACTTGTCCAAGGTTTCATGTTCCTCTCGAGTGGCCTCTGGAGGTAAGGGACCAGGAACATTTGAGTCCAGAACATATCCTATATGTTCAAGGTTCAGGATAAGTTTCAAATTTCTTAGCCAATCAGAGAGATTGGGTCCTGTCAACCTACTGTGATCAAGTATGCTTGCAAGGATATTGGATGGTGGTGGTTGTGGTGTACTCATTATTATAGAAGAATTACCTGCAAAAAATAACCAGATTAATTAGTAAATGTATCATGTAATTAACCAAAATTATTATGGTCTTTAAATCAAATTGGTCCTCCCACTAACTCAGCGAATCCTACACTTCCAAAGTAGAAAATGCAAATCCTAGTTGGATGAATTTCTAGTGGGTGATTGAATTCTTTGAAGGAGCAGAAGCATGAAAAACACAAGTTTAGATCATTGAAATTCAAAATTTTTTATCTAGGGTCACATGCATCATGCAAGATTTATTTTTATTTATTTGTTTTCAGTGATAAATAGCATATTAAAACTCTTTTAATATATTTTTGGATCTACATTTTCCATTTAAGATCATAGAATTAATTAGATTAATTATTAGAACCTTAGATTAGATCAAGAACAAGTGCACTAACATTTTGATGCACTGCAGTGTGTTTGGCACCTTTAGGATGCATCTCTACGACACCAGATGTTGTCCCTCTAGCTTGTCCACACCAAGATCACCTATGGCAGCCCTTGAACAACTTCTAAAGCTTTTTCTATGAATTAGAAAATCAAGTTTTGCCTTTTGAGAGATTACAGATATAAACAGGACACTAAAAACGATTTCTAGTATTTTTTAATTTAAGAGATTGTTTGTTAATCTCTTTGAATTGATGAGAGATGAAGAAGAAGAAAGGAAGTGTGTTCTTTAGGTGGCAGCACCAAGGAGTAAGTGGCAGCTTATGTAATTTGTTCTTTCATCCATACACTTATATAGCTAGGTCACCACTTAAAACCCTTGCCACATGTCACCTTTTGATTAGCTCTAGGTTTAATTGACCCAATCACATTATGCCAAGTGTCAAACCTATATTTAATCTTGATTTTAATCATCTTACATGATTAAAAGACATATGACAAGCTTATGTGTAGTGCCATGTGTCACCATCTCATGGTGCCACATGTCACCCTGTGAAATGACCAAAATGCCCCTGTGTCTTAATTTTGAGTTCTCAACCTAAAATAATTATTTCTCTTCTTCTAATAAAATTGTATCTAATATAAATTAATTAATTAATCTCTATTAATTAATTTCTCATTAATTAAATTCATATTTAAACACTTTAAACATAAATTTTACTTATACTATACATCCAATAACCTAGATTTGGTTTCAAGCCATGCTAGGGACTTTGCAATCAAATTACAAACCAAACCTATTTAATTAATCAATTAAACTCTTTAATTAATTAATTAAATCATATTTAATTTAGTGATTAATTGTGTATATGTGTGACTTACTAGGCTCATCACTAATTGGCAATGAGACATGATATCAACTCTTAATATCATCAGAAATCTTTCTTACCATAAATGATTTCTCTAAATCAGTTTATGCACCTCATAGACCATGGTTAACACCTAGCATAATATGCCATGGCCAATCAATTAGTAATAAGGTTTACCTTAAATGAACCTATAATCATATGTTACCATGCACTAGAATCTCTCTGTTACAAAATCCCAATTCGAGCTGGAGTTATGGTTTATGTCAAACCCCATTTGCTATGAATATTATGTTCTGTTTTAATTCCAGTTCTTGATTAAAAAGATTTTCTCATCAGAAACTCTTTTCTGAATAAATCTATCTGTCTTGGCTAGGAACTTGAAATATCAAGAATAATTAAATGAACATAGGATTTTATCCCTATTTAGTTAGAGGAATGGATTCCATCTTGATCAACACCTACCTCCATATATAACTGGCAGGAGCCAACACATGCCCATATACCCATACGCAATACAAGTATGAAAGCAGTATCAAACTTAAACCACCTATATACAAGATAACTGTGCTATCTCAGGTCTAAAGATTATATGCACTGGTATAATTTATGACAATACATTGACAAGAGTAAACTCCATGTTGTTAGTAGTATGTCCTATAGCATATTTTGTTAGAAATTCTATTCTTAAGTTGTTAAGAATATGAGTGACAATATTTCTAGCACAAAGTATCATAAATAGGTTCACAATCGAGGATACTTCATAATAAGGACATGACTTATCCAGAAAGATTGCATTCATGTTTGTTCCCAAGTTATTTATATGAGATATAAATAAGATAGAATGGTGAGTCTCATGCCATATGACAAACATGATAGGAACTTATAAATGATAAGTAGGCCGAACCAGCGACACTTATGACAAGCACATGGAGTTTACTCTTATCAATGTTTTGTCATAAATCATATCAGTGCATATAATCTTTAGACCAGAGATAGCACAGTTATCTTGTATATAGATAGTTTGAGTTTGATACTGCTTTCATGCTTGTACTGTGTATGGATATATGGGCATATGTTGGCTCCTACTAGTTATATATGGAGGTAGGCGTTGATTAAGATGGAATCTGTTCCTCTAAGTAAATAGAGATAAAATCCTATGTTCATTTAATTGTTCTTGATGTTTCAAGTTCCTAGCCAGGACAGATAGATTTAATCAGAAAAGAGTTTCTGATGAGAAAATCTTTTTAATCAAGAACTGGAATGAAAAGAGAACATAATATTCATAGCAAATGGAGTTTGACATAAACCATGACTCCAGCTTGAGTTGGGATTTTATAACAGAGAGATTCTAGTGCATGGTAACATATGATTATAGGTTCATTTAAGGTAAACCTTATTACTATTTGGGTGGCCATGGCATGCTATGCTAGGTGTGTAACACCCCTATTTGCATAGCCTGGTATATTTCACTGTTTCGGTGACTGGTGTCCGTCCAGACAATTAAGGGGATTAGGACCACACTTAAGACAACTAGAGAAGCCATAAACATAAATAATTAGTAGTTGTCAATTAGTTAAGTATAAATAAGAAAAACAGAACATAAGAAGTTAAACGAGCCGAGAGTCACAGCGATGGGTGACCTTCTCGAGAACGACTGCGAAGTCGATTTAAACTCAAATTTCGAACCGTGAAATGTGACGCCGCGGTCCTTAGGACCCTTACGAACACAGTGGAAAAGAGAAAATCACGAAAAAGAATTGTTAAGCCAGTCAAATAATTAGGTCAGGAAGCCGGGAGAAATATTGAATTATTTACAAACCGGGTTGAACCGGTGAGGTGCAATTTGGTCATTTGACCCTGAGACTTGACTCCTGACCTTACTGTCAAATAAAATCGAAGAAAAGAAAATTTCGGAATCAAGAATTAAATTAAAGAACTAATAGAAAAATAAAAAATAAAAAAGAAAGAAAATGAAAAAGTGAAGAGAGGTGACATCATGCATGACATCATGCATGATGCCATAAATCCTATAATTAATAAATTTGATTAAATTGAATTTTTTGGTCTTCCACAAGACAAAATACATAAAAGAAAAGAAAAGAAAAAAAAATTTTCAATTGTCTTCTCTCCCAACCAGCCGGCCTCTCTCTCTCCCAAAGCTCTCTCTCTCAAAACTCCATTAGAGCTCTAAATTCAAGCTTCATACACCCTAAATTAACCATAAATTCCTCTAAAGTCCTTAAGTAAATCTTAACCTAGACCTTTGATTTAGCTATTGTCTACAAAAAGAAGAACAAAGGAGGAGAAATAAGAAGAGGAAAAAGACATCTAAAAAGGTTAGTGGCTAATTCTTACATTCCTCCTTATCTTTATGATTTATATAATTGTAATAACTTAGAAACTAAAGAAATGAAGTGAAATCAATTGTTGAAGGACCAAACTGAATTTCGGCCAGCATGTGTTTGAGGGTATATTTGCAAGGTTTGATGATTTAAAAATATACGTGATCTTGTTTAAGATGAAGAAACATGTATATAGGCATTGAATCAATCAAATGCAAAGAATTAGTAAACTAGGATTTGGACACTTAGGGTTTAGAGACAAAAATGTGAGAAATTGGTAAATGATATATTTGACCTAGTTTGAAGTGGGAAATGGTCAATGGTGACCAAATGAAGTGTGTTGGAAGTGTTGGAGTTGAGATCAAATTCGGATTGAGTGTGGCTGACCAAGGTCCCTTTGAGGGACCAAAAATGAAAATTTACAAGTCCAATTGGTATGAGACCAATTGGGAATGAAAATAGACACTAAATGACGCAATTATCATTTAGGAAGCATGCCCAAAAAGTGACCAAAACCTAGTGAACAAATTGACCAAATCCGGAAAATCTCAGTCTGCCCTGTGCAAAATGACCAAATGAACAGTTTGGCCATAACTTGAGCTAGGCAGGTCTAAATGACCTGAAATTTTACCAGTGGACAGTGAGGTATGGACCTAAAACTTTCATGAATAACACAAACCCAAATTATGCCATTAACCAAGTCATTTGGCCACCCAAATTTGGTGACCTAAAACTGCCCGAACCAAAAATTGCCCAGAAAATCTGGGTTGAGTCCAATTCCCCAGCCATGGTTCAAATGACTATAACTTGAGCTACAAAACTCCAATTGGAGTGATTCGAAAAGGAGAATAAACTTAAGACAATAGGGAACATTTTCTATGAAGAAAGTTTTGCCAAATTCCAACAGTAAAATGACCAATGGAGCAGTGCAACCTTAGACACTAAAGCTGAAAATTTATCAAATTTGAGTAAACAACTAAAACCAAAAAATTTAGTGACCAAAATGTGGTATGTGGGTGAAGTTGGAATTCCCATACCTATTAAGCTTTAAAAAGTCAACAATTTGACTTGAATAGTGTAGTGAATAGTAACTCCGAAACACAAAATTTAAAGAACGCCAAGTTTAACACATTAGAGCTAGGTAAAAGTGAAGTTAAATTTATTTTTGGATTTATGCTAAGTTATGGTACTGAAACACTGTGAAATTGTGTGTTTTAGTTGAAAAGAACACCGGGAAAGAACCCGAAGAATCGAGTCAAGGCCAAGAGGCGACTCGCTTGAGGTTTGTGCACAACGTATAAATTCTGTAAATTATTTTCTGCATATGGTTTTGAATAATTTGATATAGTGAATTGTGACATTATTTATGATGCTTTGATCTAAATTGTTGAAAGTTATTGTGTATGTTTGAAATGGCAATGTTTAGCAAATTGTTAAGATAAGTTTTGAAACTACAGTGTCATGACCATATATTTGAACACCTCACTAGCATGACTAGTGGGGGTAATCAGCTTCAAATTTTGATTCCTTTTCTGGATGAAGTGTTGAGATATGTGCCAGCAAAAAAGGAATTTGAATGGATATCCATATATTTGAGCTAGCTAACCTTGTGATGTGACTTCTCCTTAGCCTCTGGCTATTGAGATTATATTTGTTTCGAATGTCATGATATAACTGTGGGTTTTATGAAATGTGATTTGATACTTCAAAATGAAATTGTTTGGGAATAAAATCTCATAATTCATGTTTTGTATTTAATTCTCATGTTCAGTCCAATTTTTGAATAAATGTGGTTTAAATTCTGCATAAAGATTATTTTAGGATGTTGTGCACCACTGAGTCCCAGTACTCAGCGATGGCTGTTATTACAGTCGCAGATTTAGAGACTAGAGGAGCAGCAGACTGAGCTGCTGAGGATTGAGGATCTATCAGCTTGAAGTTATCGGGTATAATTTATACCCTGACTGTAAATATTTATTTTGATGTATGTATTGCACAAATGTATGGACATGAAAATTGGTCTTGAGCAGCTTGTATAAAGCTTGTACAAAGTTTGTGTAAAGTTATAATAAATTTTAGTTTGAATTTTTCCTAATGTAAATTTTTAATAGGATGTATATAGATTGTCTATCTTTAATGAAATATGAGTGAATGAAATTGATTGATAGTATTTTTATGACTATTGGAATTTTTGGAAATTGAGAAATGAGGATTGTTGAATTTTGAAATTTGAGAAATTGGTTGAGATTGATTGTGAATTTGAAGAAGTTGTTGAGAAAATTATTGGAAGTGCCTTTTTTTAAGGTATTTGAAGAACTGTTTTCTCAAAATACAGATGAAACTCTGCCAAAATTTTTATAAAATTTGCGGAAAAATAAAATGGGCCAAAAATTTCAACTAGCTTCCAACTTTAATTAAATGTTTTGATATCAACTAGAAAATGCTCACCACTTAACCAAAGTAAGAAAATTGTTTTAAAATCCCTTGTAAAGTACTTAATGAGTTATCGGTAGGTGAAGTTCAGTAGTTCATTAGGTATTCTATGGGATCATGTTATGCCTTACAGAGGGGTAAGGTGTGACAAGGTGTTAACCATGGTCTATGAGGTGCATAAAATGATTTAGAGAAATCATTTATGGTAAGAAAGAGTTCTGATGATATTAAGAGTTGATATCATATCTCGTTGCTAATTAGTGACGAGTCTAGTAAGTCACACACATACACAAGTAATCACCTAATTAAATATGATTTAATTAATTAATTAAAGAGTTTAATTGATTAATTAAATAGGTTTGGTTTGCAATTAGATTGCAAAGTCCCTAGCATGACTTGAAACCAAATCTAGGTTATTGGATATACAGTATAAGTTAAATTTATATTTAAAGTGTTTAAATATGAATTTAATTAATGAGAAGTTAATTAATAAAGATTAATTAATTGATTTATATTTGATATAAATTGATTATAAGAAGAGAAATAATTATTTTGGGTTGAGAACTCAAAATTAAGACACAGGGGCATTTTGGTCATTTCACAGGGTAACATGTGTTACCATGAGATGGTGACACATGGCACTACACATAAGCTTGCCAAATGTCTTTTAATCATGGATGATTAAAATTAAGACTAAATATAGGTTTGTCACTTGGCACAATGTGATTGGGTTAATTAAACCTAGAGCCAATCAGAAGGTAACATGTGGCAAGGGTTTTAAGTGGTGACCTAGCTATATAAGGGAAAGGATGAAAAGAAAAATACCTAGCTACTATTTGTTTCATTGTGCCCGCCCCAAAGCACCTCTCCCTTTCATCTTTTTCATCTCTGATCAATTCAAAGAGATTAACCAACAATCTCTTGAATTAAAAATACTAGAAATCGTTTCTAGTGTCCTGTTTACATCTTTAATCTCTTAAAAGGCAAAACTTGATTTTCTAAATAATAGAAAAAGCTTTAGAAGCATTTCAAGGGCTGCCATAGGTGTTCTTGGTGTGGACAAGCTAGAGGGACAACATCTGGTGTCCCGAAGACGCATCTAAAAGGCACAAATACACTGCAGTGCATCAAGAGGTTAGTGTATTTGTTCTTGATTTAATCTATGATTCTAAAATTAATCTGATTAATTTTAAAATCTTAAATGACAAATACAGATCCAAAAACATATTAAAAGAGTTTAATATGTTGTTTATTATTAAAATCAAATAGATAAAAAATAAATCTTGCATGATGCATGTGACCCTAGGTGAAAATTTTTTAATTCAATGGTATAAACTTGTGTTTTTCATGCTTCTGCTCTTTCAATTGGTATCAGAGCCACTATATTTGCCATTTAGATTGTTGATTATATGATTTAATTGTGTGTTTTGATCATGAGATGATTTATCCATTGCTGGTTGCAATGGATGTGTGGCGGCATGCTTGAAGAACACCAACATGGTGCGCATGGTTTGTGCCTTCATGGGTGGTGCAAGGTTTGGCTTTTTAATTCTTCAATTATTGTATGATCTAAAAGCTCATCCTATTTCTAATTAAATTGTTTAATTAGAGTTTTAATCACACAATTAAATTTTGATTCAAATCAGAATTTTAAAAATTGTTTGAATGTGATTCAAATCTGAATTTTAAAAGTTGTTTGAATGTGATTCAAATATGAATTTTTAAAGTTGTTTGAATCATATTTAAATCTGATTTTTTAAAGTTGTTTGAATAATATTCAGATTTGAATTTTTAAAAATTGTTTGAATGTGATTCAAATCTGATTTTTTAAAAATTGTTTGAATGTGATTCAAATATGAATTTTTAAGGTTGTTTGAATGTGATTCAAATCTGAATTTTCAAATTTGTTTGAATGAGATTCAGATATGAATTTTTAAATTTATTTGAATCATATTCAAATATGGATTTTTAAGTTGAATATGAGATATTCAATTTAATTTAAGTATGTATGTTTTATTTAATTGTTAAATAGTGATATGCATGATGGATGATCATGGACTATAAAAGACCAATGTGATTGGATTTATTTCTTTTATGTTTCTTTGGGATTATAAATTAATTAATTTATTTTAATTTATTTTGGACATGTATTATTAAGTTTGTAATAATTTTTGGGTTGTAATTTCATTTATTTAAGTTCTTGTAAATTTACCTTGGTATGCCAAGGATTACTATGTAATTGGATTGCAAGAAGTTCAAGGAGGTCAAGAGCATTGATGGGACCAGTGGGAGGAATTCAAGATCAAGTGTTGATTATGTACTCCTTCAGCAACTCTTGTAAAATGAATGAATGAAATGCATCTAGGAATGCCCTGATTCAATTCTTGGTGGCTCAGAATTGAATCCCTTAGAAAGTCCATGATCATACCATATTTACTGCTTATCCATGAATGTATGAGATGTATGGGAATGTATGCAATTATATGATATATGCATGCTAAATGGATAATGTGCAAAGTGAGACCTTAATAGTAATTAAGATGACCATAAAATCTTCCAAACAAATGATTAAGTTGAAAATGCTATAATTAAAGTAATTATAACATGGGCCCTCCATTGGGGCAATTATTTTAAGAAATTTTAAATAGTTGCATAAGATGCAATTAATTTAAGAGATTTTCTTAAGAATAATTGTTAAGCATGAGATGTTGTAAATATTTAAATGGTTTGGTGGCCAATATTGGATGTACCTGAGTACATTAAAATTATTTGCATAATTACTGGCTCAATGGGATCAACTTAACTAATGTAAGATAAGTCAATAATGGATGTACCTGAGATTTTAAGCATTAGGGGCTAGGTAAAGGATTGAACCTCACATGAGATGTGATGGGCAAGGAGTTGCTTACTTATAGTTTATTGTAATTCCAATAATGGATGTACCTGAGGATGATCAATAGAATTATAAGAATTCAATCACCCACTAGAAATCCATCCAACTAGGATTTTCGTTTTCTACTTTGGAAGTGTAGGATTTGCTAAGTTAGTGGGAGGACCAATTTGATTAAAAGACCATAATCATTTTGGTTAAATACATGATACATTTACTAATTAATCTAGTTATTTTCTGCAATTAATTTTCTGATAATAATGAGCACACCACAACCACCACCGTCCAATATCCATGCAAGCATACTTGATCGCAATAGGTTGACAGGACCTAATCTCTCTGATTGGCTAAGAAATTTGAAACTTGTCCTGAACCTTGAACATATAGGATATATTCTAGACTCAAATGTTCCTAGTCCCTTACCTCCAGAGGCCACTCCAGAGGAACATGAAACTTTGGACAAGTGGAAGGAGCATGATATGAGAGCTACGTGTTACATGCTTGCTTCCATGAGTAATGAGTTATAGAAGCAGCATGAGAACATGCAGAGTACGAGTGAGATCCTCCTTCACCTATAAGAGTTGATCCTTCAGTCCCTTCCTGAGTCTTTTGGGAATTTTGTGACAAATTTCCATATGACTAAACAGGAATGCACCTTAGCTGGTTTACTCAACATGCTGGTTATTGCCCAAAAGAATATGCTAGGAAATAAAGGAAAAGAGGTAGCTTTGATTGCATTTTCTTCTGCTAGAAAGTCCAACGAGAAGAAGGGCAATAAGAAAAAGAAACCTCAGATTCTTGGTCCTTCCAAGAAAATAGCTAAATAGAAAGGGAAGACTAAAGCTGATGAAGGCAAAGGAAAGTGTTCCACTGCCAGCAGGATGGGCACTGGAAAGGGAACTGCCCAGAGTATAGCAATCTAAAAGAATGCAATGCCATGATGAAAACCAACTCAAGTTCAAAATATATTTGGCACTTAAGGTTATGTCATGTTGCAAAAGATAGGATTGCAAAATTGGAGAAAATGGGGATTCTATCCTCATTGGGCTCTGAGCCTACTCCAACTTGTGAATCTTGCTTTCAGGGCAAAATGACTAGATCACCCTTTGTTGGACAAGGACTAAGGGCAGAAAATATTTTGGAGCTAATACATAGTGATATATGTGGTCCATTTAAGGAAATGGCTAGAGGCGGTTTTCATTACTTTATTACCTTTACTGATGATAAATCAAGGTTTGGGTATTTCTATTTGATGAAATACAAACATGAATCCTTTGAAAAGTTCAAAGAATTTAAATTTGAAGTAGAAAATCAAATAGAAAAGAGTATTAAAGCTCTTCGATCAGATCATGGAGTTGAATATTTGAGTACTGAATTTGATGAATACTTGAGAGAGCACGGCATTGTTTCCCAGTTGACTCCTCCATGAACGCCACAGCAGAATGGTGTATCTGAAAGGAGAAATCGTACCCTATTGGATATGGTACGTAGTATGATGAGCTATATTGATATGACAATCTCTTTTTGGGGATTTGCATTAGAATAAGCTTTGTATATTCTGAATAAGATTCCATCAAAATCAGTTTCTTCCACACCTTATGAGATATGGCATGGAAGAAAGCCAAGTCTTAAGCATGTTAAGATTTGGGGTTGTCCAACTTCTATCAAAAAGCTGAACACTGATAAATTGGAAACCAGATCAGAAAAAGGTCAATTTGTTGGATATCCAAAAGATAGTTTTGGATATTATTTTTATTTTCCTACTTCACAAAAGGTTGTGATAAGTAGATGCCACATTTCTTGAACAATAGTTTGTTCAAGAAGGAGGCAAAGGAAGGCAAATAGAGTTGGAATTGGAGAATTCTGATCAACTAACAGATCAGATAGATATAAATCCATCTAGTCAACCTACACCTATTGATGAAACATCTACAACTATTCCTCGTAGAACAACCAGGGTATCTCACCCACCAGTGAGATATGGTTTCCTTCATGAAGAAGAATAAAAGTTGTCTACTCATGAAGAAGTAGATCATGGAGATGATCCACTTACCTATGAAGAAGCTATATCAGATATAGACTCTTCAAAATGGATTGATGCTATGAAATCCGAGATTGATTCCATGTATAAGAATCAAGTTTGGGATCTTTTTGACCCACCTGAAGGTATTGTACCTATAAGGAACAAATGGGTTTTCAAGAAGAAAATTGGTTCTGATGGAAAGGTAGAGACCTATAAGGCAAGGCTAGTAGCGAAAGGGTTTCGCCAAAGGCAAGTAATCGACTATGAGGAGACTTTCTCGCCTGTTGCCATGCTTAAATCAATTAGGATTCTATTAGCAATAGCTGCATACTATGATTATGAGATTTGACAGATGGATACCAAAACAACTTTTCTCAATGGATACATTGAAGAAAACATTTTCATGGAACAACCTAGGGGTTTTGAATCCCAAGATGGTTCCAAGGTATGCAAGCTAAAGCGATCCATTTATGGATTGAAACAAGCTTCGAGGAGTTGGAACATCTGTTTTGATAAAGCCATTAAATCCTTTGGTTTTATCAAAAAAGAGGATGAGCCATGTGTATATAAGAAGGTTAGTGACAGTGCTATCACTTTCCTTGTCTTGTATGTGGATGACATGCTGTTGATGGGTAATGACACAGGTATGTTGACAACTGTAAAGGTATGGTTGTCAAATATATTCTCCATGAAAAACTTAGGGGAGGCAAACTATATTCTTGGGATTCGCATCTATAGAGATAGAGCTAAAAGAATAATTGGTTTATCTCAAAGTCTATACTTGGAAAAGGTGTTAAAGAGGTTTAACATGCTTGATTCCAAGAGAGGATTGTTACCAGTGAGACATGGTATTCATCTTTCTAAAGAGATGTCTCCAAAGACACCTGAAGAAAGAGATAAAATGGCCAGGATTCCATATGCTTCGGCTATTGGAAGTTTAATGTATGCAATGTTGTGTACTAGGCCAGATATCGCATATGCTGTTAGTTTGACTAGTAGGTATCACTCCAGTCCAGGTTTGGAACACTGGATAGCTGTCAAGAATATCTTTAAGTACTTGAGAAGAACTAAGGATTTATTCTTGATATATGGAGGTGGAGACTTGCAATTGGATGGTTATACTAATTATGATTTCCAATCAGATATCGATGATAGAAAGTCTACCTCTGGATTTGTGTTCATTTGTAATGGAGGTACAGTCATTTGGAAGAGTTCCAAACAGAGCACGACTGCAGATTCCACTACAGAGGCCGAGTATATTGCTGCATAAAATGCTGCAAAAGAAGCTGTTTGGATATAAGAAACCCCGGACTTACTAGAAATCCAAACACATAGAAATGAGCTACCACGTTATCAGAGAAATAGTTGGGCAAGGCGATGTAGCCATGCAGAAAATAGCATCAGCTGAAAATCCAGCTGATCCATTCACTAAGCCTTTGTCACAAGCTCAGTTAGACTGACATCTTGAGAAGATGGGTCTAAGGTATTGTAATGAATGGCTCTATTGCTAGTGGGAGATTGTTAGTAGTATTCCCTAGAGCATATCATTTTAGTATGTATCTTATACATGCTTTATTAATAAAAGGCATTTCCACTTTTCCCTTTACATAAGATATTTATGTGTAATAGAAAAGGTCCATTGATATTTTGTTAGAAATTCTATTCTTAAGTTGTTAAGAATATGAGTGACAGTATTTCTAGCACAAAGTATCATAAATAGGTTCACAATCGAGGATACTTCATAATAAGGACATGACTTATTCAGAAAGATTGTATTCATGTTTGTTCCCAAGTTATTTATATGAGATATAAATAAGATGGAATTGTGAGTCTCATGCCATATGACAAACATGATAGGCACTTATAAATAATAAGTAGGCCGAACCAATGACACTTATGACAAGCACATGGAGTTTACTCTTGTCAATGTTTTGTCATAAATCATATCAGTGCATATAATCTTTAGACCTGAGATAGCACAGTTATCTTGTAGATAGGTAGTTTGAGTTTGATACTGCTTTCATACTTGTACTGTGTATGGGTATATGGGCATGTGTTGGCTCCTACTAGTTATATATAGAGGTAGGTGTTGATCAAGATGGAATCTGTTCCTCTAAGTAAATAGAGATAAAATCCTATGTTCATTTAATTATTTTTGATGTTTCAAGTTCCTGGCCAGGACAGATAGATTTAATCAGAAAAGAGTTTCTGATGAGAAAATCTTTTTAATCAAGAACTGGAATTAAAAAAGAACATAATATTCATAGCAAATGGAGTTTGACATAAACCATGACTCCAGCTTGAGTTGGGATTTTGTAACAAAGAGATTCTAGTGCATGGTAACATATGATTATAGGTTCATTTAAGGTAAACCTTATTACTAATTGGGTGGCCATGGCATGCTATGCTAGGTGTTAACTATGGTTTATGAGGTGCATAAAATTATTTAGAGAAATCATTTATGGTAAGAAAGAGTTCTGATGATATTAAGAGTTGATATCATATGTCATTGCCAATTAGTGATGAGCCTAGTAAGTCACACATATACATAAGTAATCACCTAATTAAATATGATTTAGTTAATTAATTAAAGAGTTTAATTGATTAATTAAATAGGTTTGGTTTGCAATTAGATTGCAAAGTCCCTAGCATGACTTGAAACCAAATCTAGGTTATTGGATGTACAGTATAAATTAAATTTATATTTAAAGTGTTTAAATATGAATTAATTAATGAGAAGTTAATTAATAAAGATTAATTAATTGATTTATATTTGATATAAATTGATTAGAAGAAGAGAAATAATTATTTTGGGTTGAGAACTCAAAATTAAGACACAGGGGCATTTTGGTCATTTCACAGGGTGACATGTGGCACCATAAGATGGTGACACACTACACATAAGCTTGCCAAATGTCTTTTAATCATGTAAGATGATTAAAATTAAGATTCAATATAGGTTTGACACTTGGCACAATGTGATTGGGTCAATTAAACCTAGAACTAATCAGGAGGTGACATGTGGCAACGGTTTTAAGTGGTGACCTAGCTATATAAGGGAAAGGATGAAAAGAAAAATACCTAGCTGCTATTTGTTTCATTGTGGCTGCCCCAAAGCACCTCTCCCTTTCATCTTTTTCATCTCTCATCAATTCAAAGAGATTAACCAACAATCTCTTGAATTAAAAATACTAGAAATTGTTTCTAGTGTCCTGTTTACATCTTAATCTCTTAAAAGGCAAAACTTGATTTTCTAAATAATAGAAAAAGCTTTAGAAGCTGTTCAAGGGCTGCCATAGGTGTTCTTGGTGTGGACAAGCTAGAGGGACAACATCTGGTGTCCCGAAAATGCATCTGATTAATTTTAAAATCTTAAATAGCAAATACAGATCCAAAAACATATTAAAAGAGTTTTAATATGTTGTTTATTATTGAAATCAAATAGATAAGAAATAAATCTTGCATGATGCATGTGACCCTAGTTGAAAATTTTTGAATTCAATGGTATAAACTTGTGTTTTTCATGCTTCCGCTCCTTCACATGTGCTTGTCATAAATGTAATATCCCTATTTGCATAGTCTGGTAAATTATACTGTTCCTGTCACACCTTACCCCTCTGTAAGGCATAACATGATCCCGTAGAATACCTAATGAACTACCGAACTTCACCTACCGATAACTCATTAAGTACCCTACAAGGGATTTTAAAACAATTTTCTTATTTTTGACAAGTGGTAAGCATTTTCTATTAAGTACTTAAAACATTTAGTTAAAATTAAAACTAGTTAATATTTTTGGCCCATTTTATTTTTACGCAAATTTTATAAAAATTTTGACAGAGTTCCCTCTGTATTTTGAGAAACCAGTTCTTCAAATACCTGTAAAAAGCACTTCTAAAAATTTTTCTCAACCACTACTTCAATTTCACAATCAAACTCAATCAATTTCACAAGTTCAGAATTCAATAATCCTCAAAATACTAGCAATACATTTCATTCAAATTAAATAAAATAGTTCCACTCATATTTCATTAGAGACAAAATAATTTAGATACATCATTACAAAATTTACATTAAGAAAATCCAAACTAAAATTTATTACAACTTTATACAAACTTTGTACAAGCTGCTCAAGACCGATTTTACATGTCCATACAATTACGTGCAATACATACATCAAAATGAATATTTATAGTCAGGGTATAAATTATACCCGATAACTTCTAGCAGGTAGCTCCCCTGTCATCAGCAGCTCAATCTGCTGCTCCTCTAGTCTCTATATCTGCGACAGCATGCAAAGCTATCGCTGAGTGGTGAACTCAGTGGTGCCCAAACTAATAATTTAAAACTTAATACAAATTATGCTTGACAATTCATAACAAATAGAATTTTAAAATTTCTAAATTCTTCAAAATCCATGACCTTCAGAAATCAACATTTTCATTCATGCAAATTATTCATTTGAATAACATTTTGATCAAATAGTAACTATTTATTTACATTTCTTTTAAATTCCGAAACAATACAAAAATTTTTGAATCACTGACAAATTATTTATTTCAATCATAATTTATCAAATCATGCATAGTTTAAAGGGCGTTGCCAACAATACACACAGTCGAACCCATGACCCAAAATTCACATAGATACCGTGTTGTACACCATGACATTTCACATTCTCCCAATAACCGAGGCTAAAAGGGAGAAACAAAGACTAGCTAGTATATATGAGTACTCATTCACATCATTCCCCAACTGGCAAGCCAGAGAGGAAGAAACTCGCCCCATCAAGTGGAGGAGTTATCTCACTAGACAAGCTAATGAGAATTCACAACATATTTTTTCATGTCAACTGTGGTTTCAAATCATATTCAAAACAATTTCTATTTACAAAGCATTTACAAATCAACATTTTTAATCATCATAAATTCATGCTCAAGGTTGGCAACACATCAAACTTAAAATTTACAATCCTCAAAATAATGCAATAAATCCTTAAATGCATAAGAAAATTTGTATTCAAATTATACAATTTCATTCAATAAGTTAAAATTCTCAACACAACAAAAATCATAAATCATACAATAAATTTATTTCAAATCAATTTGGAATTGAAAAATAACAAAAGAGTTAGTTGTGCACAAACCTCAAGCGAGTCGCCCCTTAGCCTCGACTCGGTTCCTCGGGTTCCTTCCCGATATTCTTTTCAACTGAAACACACAATTTTATAATGTTTCAGTACTAGAACTTAACATAAATCCAATAATAAATTTAACTTCACTTTTATTTAGCTCTAACGTGTTAAATTCGACGTTCTTGAAATTTTGTGTTTTGGGTTACTATTCACTACACTATTCAAGTCAAATTGTTAACTTTCTAAGCTTAATAGGTATGGGAACTCCAACTTCACCCACATACCACATTTTGGTCACCAAACTTATTGGTTTTGGTCATTTTCCCAAAGCTTAGGTTATTTAGGCAAAATTGCCAATTTTCGATTTTGGAGTCCTAAGTTGCACTGTTTCATTGGTCCTTTTACTGTTGGAATTTGGCAAACCTTCCTTCATAGAAAATGTTCCTTATTGTCTTAAGTGTATTCTCATTTTTGAATCACCCCAATTGGAGTTTTGTAGCTCAAGTTATAGCCAAAATACAATTACTATTCACGTGCACTGTTCATACTGGTATTTTGGTTCTTGCAGATTTTTTATCCAACTTCATTCAGTAATTTGATCAAGTTAAGTCCATAATTTGGTCTAATTTCCTTCATACGAAATGTTCTACTATGTCTTAGGTTTCCATCGGTTCAAGAATCGCCTAAATCGGAGTTTTCTAGAGAGAGTTATAGGCATTGGAACTTTACTGTTCAAATGGAAATCTGCAGTTTTGCAGGTTCAATAACTCAACTTTACTCAATAATTTTATTAGGTTAATGGCATAATTTGGTTGGTGTTCTTCATGAAAGTTTTAGATCTATATCTTATCTAATTGCTGGCAAAATTTCAGGTCATTTTGACCTTCCTAGCTCGAGTTATGACTTACTGTTCATTTGGTCAGTTTGTGCAGTGGCAGACTGCTCTTAACCAACTTTGGTCAATTGGTTCACTAGGTTTTGGTCAGTTTTTTGGCATGGTTCCTTAATGAAATTTATGTCATTTTATGTCTATTTTCATCCCCAATTGGTGGCATATCAATTGGACTTGTAAAATTTCTGTTTTGGTTCTTCAAAGTTGGCTTGGTCATGCTGCTAGCAGCATGACCATTTACCCTACGAATTTAACTTCCATTCTAACAATTCTCACACATCTCCTTTGGTCATTATTGACCATTTTTCACTTCACAATAGGTCAAACATGCCATTTACTCATTTCTTGCATTTTTGGTTCACAAACCCTAAGTCCCAAAACCCTAACTCACTAAGTTATTGTATTTAACTACATTTATGCATCTCTAACTTACTACCATACTCATACAAGCATTTTAACATGTTTAACTCAATCAAACTCATGCAAATCACTCTCCCCTCCCTGCTGGACGAATTTCAGTTTAGTCCCTCACACATATTTTTTTTTTATTTTAAGTTTATTTCTATGCTCTTGATGCTATATATACACTAATTAAACTAAAAACTTGAAGTTTGCATTACTTACCTTGTTAGGTGTCTTTGAATTTTCACTTCCTTTCAATTTTCTTCAATTCTTTGATGACCAATCTTCTTCTCAAGTGATTAAATTAAGTTTTTGTGAAGCAAGTATGGGAGAATTTGGGGTTTAATGGTGGTTTCAAAGCTTGAAGCAAGCTTTAATGGAGGTTTACAATGGTGAGGGAGAGAGAAACATAAATGGTGAGGAAGATGAGGCTTTTTACTTTTTTTTTTCTTTTCTTTTCTTTTGTTTTTATCCTTATGGAAGACTCAAAAATCCATTTAATTAATTTATTAATTATGGGATTTATGGCATCATGCATGATGTCATGCATGATGTCATTTCCCTACACTTTTTTCATTTTCCTTCTTTTTTCTCTTTTTTTTCTATTAGTTCTTTAATTTAATTATCGATTTTGAAATTTTCTTTTCTCCGATTTTATTTGACAGTTAGGTCAGGAGTCAGCTCTCGGGGTCAATTCACCAAATTGCCCCTCGCCGGTTCATCCCGGTTTGCAAATAATCTAATATTTCTTCCGGCTCCCTGACCTAATTATTTGGTAGCTTATGATTCTTTTCGTGATTTTCTCTTTTCCACTGTGTTCATAAGGGTCCTAAGGACCGCGGCGTCACTTTTTATGGTTCGAAATTTGAGTTTAAAATGACTTCGCAGTCGTTCCCGAGGAGGTCACCCATCGGTGTGACTCTCGGCTCGTTTAACTTCTTATGTTCTATTTTTCTTGTTTATACTTAACTAATTGGACATTACTAATTATTTGTGTTTATAGCTTCTCTAGTTGTCTTGAGTGTGGTTTTAATCCCCTTAATTGTTCGGACTGACACCGGTCACCGGAACAGTGAAATCTACCAGGCTATGCAAACGGGGGTGTTACAATTCTCCCCCCCTTAAATAAATTTCGTCTCGAAATTTTACCTGGTATCAATCTCTGAACAGCTGTGGGTGCTGTCTCCTCATGTCCTCTTCTCGTTCCCAAGTAGCCTCCTGGCCCGAATGATGGCTCCACAGCACTTTTACTAACGGTATCTGCTTGTTCCGTAGCTGCCTCACCTTATAAGCCAGAATCACTATGGGTTCTTCCTCATATGTGAGGTCTGGATTCACTTCAATTTCTTCCACTGGTAGTACATGAGATGGGTCTGATCGATACCTCCTCAACATAGACACATGGAAGACATTATGTATCTTCTCCAACTCTGGAGGTAGTGCCAAACGATATGCCAAAGGACCCACTCTTTCCAGAACCTCATATGGCCCAATGAAACGAGGACTTAGTTTTACTCTTTTCTTATCAAATCTCTTGATCATTTGATGCAACCTTCAGTTTAGTTTAGAATATTTTAGTCTTTCTTGTTGTTGTTTTAACAATTATTTTCCTTTATAGTCTTTTTTTTCTTAAATGACCTTATTGGTCGTATATGAACTGCTTATCTCTTTCTTGGCCATAGGTCCATAACTATTATCTTACTATCTCCATTTATGACCAAGGCCTATGTGCCATTTTGCACTATCCTGTTTGCTTTTGTTTAACTTATTTCCTCCTTGATAAAATAGTTCGGGATATCATTACGCGTCTTAAGTAAGTTGTTTGCCCTGGTGGCAAATTCTCATCTAGTGTTTTTCTCATTTCTTACTGTTCTATTTGTTTCTTTTCATTCCACAACTTAACTTTAATTATTTTATTCCTCAATCTTATCTTCTTCCTTAACTTGGCTGTCGAGTCATAATTTAGTACCTCTTATTGTCCCTAATAAATCCACTATACTTCAATATTACTTGATTTGGTCCTCTGTCCATTCTAGTCAACACTTTAACTAATGTTCATAATGTTTCCTTATTACATTCGCACTAATTATTCTAATTTTTACTTCCACAACTCTTTTATCTATCAATATTCTATAGTTTATTTTCCGCTAGTTTGTGATCATTACCTTTTTTTTTTAACCATAAACAATTCTTTAATCTTAAGAAGGGAGTCTATCGGACTCTCCTGTTTCCCATGCTATTCAAAAGTTCCACTTGAATTCTAATCTAATCCTTATGATCCGCACAATAAAATTGTGCTCTTCCTAAAGAATACCTAGCCAACTAGTTCCTATCGAATTACTGTTATCAGTAGAATATCATTTCTTAACTGTTTTATAAGTTATAATTGTCATCCATAGCATCCTGTCTCTTCTAGGGAAACAAAATTATATTTTGTATCTTACCGTTACACAAATAGAATACTGTTCCTTACTAAACTTTGAGCAAAAGATCCATTGCAATACCAGAACAACTATAAACTCCATATCGGAGACTGGATGACTTAGCCCTATAGGTGTTATTTTTAAATTTTTACCATGCTAAAATCTCTAGTTCCATAACAATTCTTGGTGTACTGTAATTCATGCTAGGGTAACGGAGTCTTTAACTCTCACTACCTTGCAACCATGATATTTTGATATTCTAATTATAGAGTTTTAAATCCCGAATTAGGATTTTCAAACTCAGTTCTAGTAATAAAACTCTATTATGGTATATTTGTACCAAAGCGAAAATCATTTATAACTATCCTTATCCTTATGTACTATTGGGTAGTACGTAGCTCTACACAATAAATCTCAAGTCAATACTGTAATCTGCAGCTTACAGCGCAAACATCAAGTATATTGCATAGTTACTACGATACATCCCAATAGATCAAACTTCCCTATGTCTTATTTCTTTCAAATCCATTAATATCTTAAACTTATTTTGATTATGGTACTTACTGACATCTATCAACAGTAATACCTTTACTTCCATCTAGGGCAAATATATTACTACAACTTACTTTTAGGTCCTCTTGCCTTACCTAATTAGGCTTACTAATTAACTTTATAATTTATCATAGTCTAGCAGATGTCTCTCACTAGAAACTTTTCCAAAATTAATTCCAATCATGCTTATTATCGCAATTCTTATCCTAAAAGACTAATTACTAACACATCAAAATTTATCTCCATGCAAGGGAATAGCAGTAGAACATATAATTTTAGCATTAGCCTATAAACAAGTAGAGCCGGAATCAAGTAGTACATAATTATTCCTTTCACAAGTTAAGAACATACCGACAACTACATCTGAAGTCTCTGCTTCTTCCCCTCGATGCATGGCGTTCCCTCTTTCTAGTGTATTCCTCTGCTCGGGTTGGTCCATTGTGCGAGGATTACCTACAGTGTTGTCTCTACTTCTGCCTCTGCCCCTACTGACTATTAATGAGCCTCTAAAATCAGAACCTTGGACTGATTCCTTTGGTGTAGTATGTGGCATAACTCGACGTGCGCTAGTACAATCTCGGGCGAAATGTCCAATTCCACCACAATTGAAGCAGGCTCCAGTGACCCTATGGCATATACCTCCGTGTAATTTCCCACAAACGTCACAGAGGCGGGTAGGGTAGGAACTTCTGGTTCTTTGACGAATGGTTCTTGATTGCTTCCGCCCTGAAGATCTGCCTCTGTCATACTTGAGAGCTTGGGGTCCCTCAAAATCTTTTCTCTTTCCCAAATTACTACTCGAACTTTGACCAATAGATTTCCCACTTTTCTATTTTTCATGCTGTTCTTGAGGGGGTTGAGTTTGTACTTGGGCACTGGTCGATGTGACATCGACCATTTGCTGAAAGAACATGGCCATCTGCTGGGCCGTTTGTGCAGTAATTTGTATAGGAGGGATTGGTGCAGTTGGACCCCCAACGCTCTGTGAAACTGGGGCCTCTCTTTGTACGTTAGTTGTATCAGACTGCTCTACAATTTTATCCCTCTTGTCCATATCTATTCACAGGATTTTTTTTTCTTTTTCCTGTACACCTAACACAAGGAGATTTCTCCCTGTTAGTTCATATTCATGATGTAATGCACGGTATGTAACAATTATGGACATTGAGCAGTTGTACTTAACAAGAAAAGACACAAATTCACAATTTAAAACGTACTTCAAAAACTTGCTCTGATACCACTAAAACATGTCACACCTTACCCCTCTGTAAGGCATAACATGATCCCGTAGAATACCTAATGAACTACCGAACTTCACCTACCGATAACTCATTAAGTACCCTACAAGGGATTTTAAAACAATTTTCTTATTTTTGACAAGTGGTGAGCATTTTCTATTAAGTACTTAAAATATTTAGTTAAAATTAAAACTAGTTAATATTTTTGGCTCATTTTATTTGTACGCAAATTTTATAAAAATTTTGACAGAGTTCCCTCTGTATTTTGAGAAACTACTTCTTCAAATACCTGTAAAAAGCACTTCTAAAAATTTTTCTCAACCACTGCTTCAATTTCAAAATCAAACTCAATCAATTTCACAAGTTCAGAATTCAATAATCCTTAAAATACTAGCAATACATTTCATTCAAATTAAATAAAATAGTTCCACTCATATTTCATTAGAGACAAAATAATTTAGATACATCATTACAAAATTTACATTAAGAAAATCCAAACTAAAATTTATTACTACTTTATACAAACTTTGTATAAGCTACTCAAGACTGATTTTACATGTCCATACAATTACGTGCAATACATACATCAAAATGAATATTTATAGTCAGGGTATAAATTATACCCAATAACTTCTAGCAGGTAGCTCCCTTGTCATCAGCAACTCAATCTGCTGCTCCTCTAGTCTCTATATCTGCGACAGCATGCAAAGCTATCGCTGAGTGGTGAACTCAGTAGTGCCCAAACTAATAATTTAAAACTTAATACAAATTATGCTTGACAATTCATAACAATAGAATTTTAAAATTTCTAAATTCTTCAAAATCCATGACCTTCAGAAATCAACATTTTCATTCATGCAAATTATTCATTTGAATAACAGTTTGATCAAATAGTAACTATTTATTTACATTTCTTTTAAATTCTGAAACAATACAAAAATTTTTTGAATCACTGACAAATTATTTATTTCAATCATAATTTATCAAATCATGCATAGTTTAAAGGGCGTTGCCAACAATACACACAGTCGAACCCATGACCCAAAATTCACATAGATGCCGTGTTGTACACCACGACATTTCACATTCTCCCAATAACCGAGGCTAAAAGGGAGAAACAAAGACTAGCTAGTATATATGAGTACTCATTCACATCATTTCCCAACTGGCAAGCCAGAGAGGAAGAAACTCGCCCCATCAAGTGGAGGAGTTATCTCACTAGACAAGCTAATGAGAATTCACAATATATTTTGTCATGTCAACTGTGGTTTCAAATCATATTCAAAACAATTTCTATTTACAAAGCATTTACAAATCAACATTTTTAATCATCATAAATTCATGCTCAAGGTTGGCAACACATCAAACTTAAAATTTACAATCCTCAAAACAATGCAATAAATCCTTAAATGCATAAGAAAATTTGTATTCAAATTATACAATTTCATTCAATAAGTTAAAATTCTCAACACAACAAAAATCATAAATCATACAATAAATTTATTTCAAATCAATTTGGAATTGAAAAATAACAAAAGAGTTAGTTGTGCACAAACCTCAAGCGAGTCGCCCCTTAGCCTCGACTCGGTTCCTCGGGTTCCTTCCCGATATTCTTTTCAACTGAAACACACAATTTTATAATGTTTCAGTACTAGAACTTAACATAAATCCAATAATAAATTTAACTTCACTTTTATTTAGCTCTAACGTGTTAAATTCGACGTTCTTGAAATTTTGTGTTTCGGGTTACTATTCACTATACTATTCAAGTCAAATTGTTGACTTTCTAAGGCTTAATAGGTATGGGAACTCCAACTTCACCCACATACCACATTTTGGTCACCAAACTTGTTGGTTTTGGTCATTTTCCCAAAGCTTAGGTCATTTAGGCAAAATTGCCAATTTTCTATTTTGGAGTCCTAAGTTGCACTGTTTCATTGCTCCTTTTAATGTTGGAATTTGGCAAACCTTCCTTCATAGAAAATGTTCCTTATTGTCTTAAGTGTATTCTCATTTTTGAATCACCTCAATTGGAGTTTTGTAGCTCAAGTTATAGCCAAAATACAATTACTGTTCACGTGCACTGTTCATACTGGTATTTTGGTTCTGGCAGATTTTTGATCCAACTTCGTTCAGTAATTTGATCAAGTTAAGTCCATAATTTGGTCTAATTTCCTTCATACGAAATGTTCTACTATGTCTTAGGTTTCCATCGGTTCAAGAATCGCCTAAATCAGAGTTTTCTAGAGAGAGTTATAGCCATTGGAACTTTACTGTTCAAATGGAAATCTGCAGTTTTGCAGGTTCAGTATCTCAACTTTGCTCAATAATTTTATTAGGTTAATGGCATAATTTGGGTTGGTGTTCTTCATGAAAGTTTTAGATCTATATCTTATCTAATTTCTGGCAAAAGTTCAGGTCATTTTGACCTTCCTAGCTCGAGTTATGACCAAATGAACAGTACTGTTCATTTGGTCGATTTATCAGATGTGCTTCTCTTAACCAACTTTGGTCAATTGGTTCACTAGGTTTTGGTCAGTTTTTGGGCATGGTTCCTGAATGAAATTTATGTCATTTTATGTCTATTTTGATCCCCAATTGGTGGCATATCAATTGGACTTGTAAAATTTCTATTTTGGTCCTTCAAAGTTGGTTTGGTCATGCTGCCAGCAGCATGACCATTTACCCTACGAATTTAACTTCCATTCTAACAATTCCCACACATCTCCTTTGGTCATTATTGACCATTTTTCACTTCACAATAGGTCAAACGTGCCATTTACTCATTTCTTGCATTTTTGGTTCATAAACCCTAAGTCCCAAAACCCTAACTCACTAAGTTATTGTATTTAACTACATTTATGCATCTCTAACTTACTACCATACTCATACAAGCATTTTAACATGTTTAACTCAATCAAACTCATGCAAATCACTCTCCCCTCCCTGTTGGACGAATTTCAGTTTAGTCCCTCACACATATTTTTTTTTTATTTTAAGTTTATTTCTATGCTCTTGATGCTATATATACACTAATTAAACTAAAAACTTGAAGTTTGCATTACTTACCTTGTTAGGTGTCTTTGAACTTTTACTTCCTTTCAATTTTGTTCAATTCTTTAATGACCAATCTTCCTCTCAAGTGATTAAATCAAGTTTTTGTGAAGCAAGTATGGGAGGATTTGGGGTTTAATGGTGGTTTCAAAGCTTGAAGCAAGCTTTAATGGAGGTTTACAATGGTGAGGGAGAGAGAAACGTAAATGGTGAGGAAGATGAGGCTTTTTACTTTTTTTTTTCTTTTCTTTTCTTTTGTTTTTATCCTTATGGAAGACTCAAAAATCCATTTAATTAATTTATTAATTATGGGATTTATGGCATCATGCATGATGTCATGCATGATGTCATTTCCCTACACCTTTTTCATTTTCCTTCTTTTTTCTTTTTTTTTCTATTAGTTCTTTAATTTAATTATCGATTTTGAAATTTTCTTTTCTCCGATTTTATTTGACAGTTAGGTCAGGAGTCAGCTCTCGGGGTCAATTGACCAAATTGCCCCTCGCCGGTTCATCCCGGTTTGCAAATAATCTAATATTTCTTCCGGCTCCCTGACCTAATTATTTGACTGGCTTAACAGTTCTTTTTTGTGATTTTCTCTTTTCCACTGTGTTCATAAGGGTCCTAAGGACCGCGGCGTCACTTTTTACGGTTTGAAATTTGAGTTTAAAATGACTTCGCAGTCATTCCCGAGGAGGTCATCAATCGCTGTGACTCTCGGCTCGTTTAACTTCTTATATTCTATTTTTCTTATTTATACTTAACTAATTGGACATTACTAATTATTTGTATTTATAGCTTCTCTAGTTGTCTTGAGTGTGGTTTTAATCCCCTTAATTATTCGGACTGACACCGATCACCGGAACAGTGAAATCTACCAGGCTATGCAAACGGGGGTGTTACAGTTCCGGTGACCCGAGTCGGTCTGGAAAATTAAGGGGATTAGAACCACACTTAAGACAACTAAAGAAGCCATAAACACAAATAACTAGTAATTGCCAATTAGTTAAGTATAGACAAGAAGAACAGAACATAAGAAGTTAAACGAGCTGAGAGTCATAGCGATGGGTGACCTTCTCGGGAACGACTGCGAAGTCGATTTAAACTCAATTTTCGAACCTTAAAATATGACGCCGCGGTCCTTAGGACCATTACGAACACAGTGGAAAAAAGAAAATCACGAAAAAGAACTGTTAAACTAGTCAAATAATTTGGTCAGGGAGCCGAAAGAAATATGAAATTATTTGCAAACCGGGTTGAACCGGCGATGGGCAATTTGGTCAATTGACCTCGAGAGCTGACTCTTGACCTAACTGTCAAATAAAATCAGAGAAAAGAAAATTTCGAAGCCGAGAATTAAATTAAAGAACTAATAGAAAAATGAAAAAAAAAAGAGAAGAAAATGAAAAAGTGAAGGAAGATGACATCATGCATGACATCATGCAAGATGCCATAAATCCTATAATTAATAAATTAACTAAAGTGATTTTTTTTTGGTCTTCCATAAGACAAAATACATAAAAAGAAAAGAAAGTAAAAAAAAATTTATTTGGTCTTCTTCTTTCCCTAAGTGCCGCCCCACTTTCACTCTCCCTCTCCCTTACCCAAAACCTCCATTAAAGCTCATTTTGAGCTTGATCAAATCCCCAATTCCACCATAGAAAATTAAACCTCCAACATTAAACCTTGATTTCGAGCCTTGATAGAGGACTTGACAAACAAACAAAAAAAGAAGAAAGGAAGAGGTTTGAAGGAAAGAAAATTCTGCACTAAGGTTAGTAAATTAAATTTGATTTTCTAGTTGAATTAATTGTGTTTATAGCTTAACTAACTTAGAAATAAACTTAAAATGAAATGAAATTAATTGTTGGAGGACTAAACATGGATTTTGATTAGCTAGGGTTTGCTATGGTAGTGCATGAATTTGATTGGATAATAAGTGTAGGCAAGCTTATATGAATGTAGAGGTGATGTTGAGATGCTTGGATTTGATTAAATTCAATGAATTAGTATGGTTAGGGTTTGGCACCTAGGGTTTAGAGGCAAAAATTTGGAGAAATGGTGAGATGATGTATTTGATTTAGTTTTAAGTGAGAAATGGTCATTTTTGACCAACTAAAATGTGTTGGAAGTGTTGGAGTTGAGATCAAATTCGGATTGAGTGTGGTCATGCTACTAGCAGCATGACCAAGGTCCCTTTGAGGGACCAAAACTGAAAATTTATAAGTCTAATTGGTATGAGACCAATTGGGAATGAAAATAGACACTAAATGACACAATTTTCATTTAGGAACCATGCCCAAAAAGTGACCAAAACCTAGTGAACAAATTGACCAAACTTGGAAAATCTCAGTCTGCCCTGTACAAAATGACCAAATAAACAGTGTTTGTTCATTTGGCCATAACTTGAGCTAAGTAGGTCTAAATGACCTGAAATTTTACCAGTGGATATTTGAGGTATAGAACTAAAACTTTCATGAAGAACACAAACCCAAATTATGCCATTAACCAAGTCATTTGGCCACCCAAAGTTGGTGACCTAAAACTGCCAGAACCAAAAATTGCCCAGAAAATCTGGGTTAAGTCCAATCCGGCAGCCATGGTTCAAATGGCTATAAATTGAGCTAAAAAACTCCAATTGGAGTGATTCAAAAAGGAGAATAAACTTAAGACAATAGGGAACATTTTCTATGAAGAAAGTTTTACCAAATTTCAACAGTAAAATGACCAATGGAACAGTGCAACCTTAGACACCAAAACTGAAAATTTGCCAAATTGCCTAAAAGACCTAGAATTTGAGTAAACAACCAAAACCAACAAATTTAGTGACCAAAATGTGGTATGTGGGTGAAGTTGGAATTTCCATACCTATTAAGCCTTAGAAAGTCAACAAATTGACTTGAATAGTACCATGAATAGTAACTCCAAAATGAAAATTTCCAAGAATGTTAGTTTAAGCATATTTGGGCTAGAATTAAGTATTTATGAATTAATTATTGGATTTATGGTGAAATAAGATACTGAAACACTATAAATTTTGTGTTTCAGCTGAAAAAGACCCGAAAGGTATAAGGGACTGAGTCAAGGCCTAGAGGCGACTCACGTCAGGTTTGTGCACAATAAACTTAAAATTCTTTGTTTCTACTTGACAATTCTTGAAATAAATGTTGTGAATAATTTTGATTGTTATGGCTTTGAAAATATTATTTGAAAAATAGTGTGTTGCCTACTTTATAAATGAAAAGTTTAGAATGAAATATGATTTGTGAATTGCATAAAATATTTGAATAACTTGATTTAAATTGTTTTTAATTCACACTTGGCATGATAATATTAATATGTTCCTCCTCCACTTGTGGGGTGAGTTTGATATTTGATCACTTTCCTCCCTCTCTAGCTTTCCAGTCTGAGGGGCGAGTTTGGATGAGTACTCATTAGCTAGCTAGCCACCTCCCTCATTGATTTCGATTAGTGGGGTGAGTATGCCTGGTCGTGATGTACACACGACATGTTCGAAAATTTTGTGTCATGGCCTAAGTTGTATTATTGTTTGGCAACACTATGTGTATTAAATTGTTTGATTAAGTTGTTCTATATTAAGCTTTGAAAATTATGATTCGTTATAAATGTGATTTGAGAAAAAAATTTGTGAAATGCGATTATGAGATTTTTGAATGATAATTTGTTCATGAATGTTTTATATTATGCATTTTATGCTTTATTGTGCACCACTGAGTATTTATATACTCAGTGATAGCTTTAACTTACTGTTGCAGATAGAGAAAAGAGCATAGCAGCAGTGCGAGCTGCTATAGTTAGAGAGGAGCACAATTGAAGAATTTTTGTACGGGTATTTGTCTATACCCTGGTAGTTTAGTTTGATGTAAATATGATAGCATGCATATGTATCTCTGTAATTTGAGCAGTTGTACAGATAAAATTGTAATAATATTATTTTTAAGATTTTGTATCTGTAAATTAACTTATGATTATAAATTACTGATTTAAAATGCAATGTACATGAGTTATGAAATATTTTAAGATGTTACTTCTTGATTTGAAATTGGGATTTTGAATTGAAGTGTTACTATTGCTGTTGATTTGAAGTTTGGTGGTTGCAAATGGAGCTGTGATTAAGAAGTATATTGGGAGTGTTAACTATTTTCTCAAAATATAGACGGCACTCTGCCGAGATTTTAAATATCTAAGAATTTAATTTATGTTTGGACTTTAAATAAAGGTTTTTAAAATTTGAAAAAAAAATTTACCCACCAATTCCAAAATGAATGAAAATTGTTTTAAAATCCCTTGTAGTATATTTAATGGGTTACTGGTAGGTGAAGTACGGTAATTTATTAGGTGTACTACGGGAACATGTTACATCTTACGAGGAGGGTGTGACAATAAATGTCACTAGTTCGACCTACTTATCATGTATAAGTGCCAATCATGTTTGTTATATGGCATGAGACTCACAATTCCATCTTATTTACATCTCATATAAATAACTTGGGAACAAACATGATTATAATCTTTTTGGATAAGTCATGTCCTTATTGTGAAGTATCCTCAATTGTGAACCTATTTATGATACTTTGTGCTAGAAATACTGTCACTCATATTCTTAACAACTTAAAAATAGAATTTCTAACAAAATATCAATGGACCTTTTCTATTACACATAAATATATTATGTAAACGGAAAAGTGAAAATGCCTTTTATTAATAAAACATGTACAAGATACATACTAAATGATATGCTTTAGGGCATACTACTAACATTCTTATAATCTTATTGATCATCCTCAGGCACATCCATTATTGGAATTATAATAAACTATAAGTGAGCAACTCCTTGCCCATCACATCTCATGTGAGGTTTAATCCTTTACTTAGCCCCTAATGCTCAAAATCTCATGCACATCCATTATTGACTTATCTTGCATTAGTTAAGTTGATCCCATTGAGCCAGTAAACATGCAAATAATTTTAATGTCCTCAGGCACATCCATTATTGGCCACCAAATCATTCACATATTTACAACATTCTCATGCTTAACAATTATTCTTAAGAAAATCTCTTAAATTAATTGCATCATATGCAAGTATTTAAAATTCTTAAAATAATTGCCTCAATGGATGGCTCATGTTATAATTACTTTAATTATACCATTTCCAACTTAATCATTTGTTTGGAAGATTTTGTGGTCGTCCTAATTACTATTATGGTCTCACTTTGCACATTATCCATTTAGCATGCATATATCATATACTTGCATACAATCCCATACATCTCATGCATTTATGGATAAACAATAAATATGGTATGATCATGGACTTTCTAAGGGATTCAATTTTGAGCCACTAAGAATTGAATCAGGGCATTCCTAGGTGCATTTCATTCATTCATATTACAAGAGTTGCTGAAGGAGTACATAATCAACACTTGATTTTGAATTCCTTCCACTAGTCCCACCAATGCTCTTGACCTCCTTGATCTTTTTGTAATCCAATTACATAGTAATCCTTGGCATACCAAGGTGAATTTACAAGAATCAAACAAATGAAATTACAACCCAAAAAATATTATAAACTTTATAATACATTCCACTAAAATAAATTAAAATAAATTAATTAATTTACAACCCAAAGAAACATAAAAGAAATAAATCGAATCACATTGGTCTTTTATTGTCCATGATCATCCATCATGCATATCACTATTTAACAATTAAATAAAACATACATACTTAAATTAAATTGAATATCTCATATTCAACTTAAAAATCCAGATTTGAATCTTATTCAAACAAATTTAAAAATTCATATTTGAATCACATTCAAACAAATTTAAAATTTCAGATTTAAATCACATTGAAACAAATTTTAAAATTCAGATTTGAATCACATTCAAACAAATTTAAAAATTTAGATTTGATTTATCTTGCATTAGTTAAGTTGATCTTGAATGAGCAGAAGCGTGAAAAATGTTAGTTTAGATTATTAAATTCAAAATTTTTCTTCTGGGGTCTCATGCATCATGTAAGATTCATTATTTACCTATTTGATTTCAATATTCAATAGCATATTAAAACACTTTTAATATGTGTTTAGATCTATATTTTCCTTTTAAGATTTTAGAATTAATAGATTAATTCATTAGAACCCTAGATTAAATCAAGAACATGTACACTAACCTTTTAATGCACTGTAGTTGTGTTTGTTACCTTTGGGATGCACTTAGGACACTAGATGTTGTCCCTCTAGCTTGTCTACACTAAGATCACCAATGGCAGCCCCTTGAACAGCTTCTCAAGCCTTTCCAATCAATTAGAAATTGAGGTTTTTCCTTTTAGATAGATTGCAGATGTATATAGGACACTAGAAACAATTTCTAGCAAGAGAATGTTTGCAATTCTCTTTGAATTGATGAGAGATGAAGAAGAAGAGAGGATGAAAGGCTCAAAGGTGGCGGCACAACATGAGAGAATAGCATATTACTTTTTGTTCTTTCATCCTTTCCCTTATATAGCTAGGTCATCACTTAAAACCCTTGCCACATGTTATCTTCTGATTGACTCTTAATTTAATTGACCCAATCACATTGTGCCAAGTGTCAAACTTATATTTAATCTTGACTTTGATCATCTTACATGATTAAAAGACAAATGGCAAGCTTATGTGTAGTGCCATGTGTCACCATCTCATGGTGCCACATGTCCCCTATGAAATGACCAAAATACCCTTGTGTCTTAATTTTGAGTTCTCAACCCAAAATAATTATTCCTCTTCTTCTAATCAATTTATATCAAATATAAATTAATTAATTAATCTCCATTAATTAATTTCTCATAATTAAATTCATATTTAAATACTTTAAATATAAATTTAACTTATATTATACATCCAATAACCTAGATTAGGTTTCAAGCCATGCTAGGGACTTTGCAATCTAATTGCAAACCAAGCCTATTTAATTAATCAATTAAACTCTTTAACTAATTAATTAAATCACATTTAACTTGGTGATTACTTGTGTATGTGTGTGACTCACTAGGCTCATCACTAATTGGCAATGAGATATGATATCAACTCTTAATATTATCAGAACTCTTTCTTACCATAAATGATTTCTCTAAATCATTTCATACACCTCATAGACCATGGTTAACACCTAGCATAGCATGCCATGGCCACCCAATCAGTAATAAGGTTTACCTTTAATGAACCTATAATCATATGTTACCATACACTAGAATCTCTCTATTACAAAATCCCAATTCGAGATGGAGTCATGGTTTATGTCAAACTCCATTTGCTATGAATATTATGTTCTCTTTTAATTCCAGTTCTTGATTAAAAAGATTTTCTCATCAGAAACTCTTTTCTAATTAAATCTATCTATCCTGGCCAGGAACTTGAAACATCAAGAACAATTAAATGAACATAGGATTTTATCCCTATTTACTTAGGGTAACAGATTCCATCTTGATCAACACCTACCTCCATATATAAATAGTAGGAGCCAACACATGCCCATATACCCATACACAGTACAAGTATGAAGGTAGTATCAAACTCAAACCACCTATATACAAGATAATTGTGCTATCTCAGGTCTAAAGATTATATGCACTGATATGATTTATGACAATGCATTGACAAGAGTAAACTCCATGTGCTTGTCATAAATGTCACTGGTTCGGCCTACTTATCATGCATAAGTGCCTATCATGTTTGTTATATGACATGAGACTCACCATTCCATCTTATTTATATCTCATATAAATACACGGGGAACAAACATGAATATAATCTTTCTGGATAAGTCATGTCCTGTCTGAAGTATCCTCGATTGTGAACCAATTTATGATACTTTGTGCTAGAAATACTATCACTCATATTCTCAACAACTTAAGAATAGAATTTCTAACAAAATATCAATGGACCTTTTCTATTACACATAAATATAGTATGTAAACAGAAAAGTGAAAATGTCTTTTATTAATAAAACATGTACAAGATACATACTAAATGATATGCACTAGGGCATACTACTAACAATCTCCCACTAGCACTAGAGCCATTGATTACAATATCTTAGACCCATCTTCTCAAGATGTCGGTCTAACTGAGTTTGTGACATAGGCTTAGCGAATGGATCAGCTGGATTTTCAGTTGATGCTATTTTTTGCATGGCTATATCGCCTCGCCCAACTATCACTCTGATAATGTAGTAGCGCCTTTCTATGTGTTTGGATTTCTGGTGAGACCGGAGTTCCTTAGCCTGTATGACTGCTCCATTGTTATCACAGTAGAGTGGAACTATTGACTCAATGGAAGGAACTACTGCAAGTTCTGTCATGAACTTCTTTATCCAAACAGCTTCCTTTGTAGTATTTGATGCAGCAATATACTCAGCCTCTGTAGTGGAATCTACAGTCGTACTCTGTTTGGAACTCTTCCAACTGACTGCACCTCCATTACAAATGAACACATATCCAGAGGTAAACTTTTTATCATCGATATCTGATTGGAAATCAGAATCAATATAACTATCCAATTAGAAGTCACCACCTCCACATATTAAGAATAAATCCTTAGTTCTTCTCAATTACTCAAGGATGTTCTTGACAGCTATCTAGTGTTCCAAACCTGGATTGGATTGAAACCTGCTAGTCAAACTAATAGCATATGCGATATCCGGCCTAATACACATCATTGCATATATCAAACTTCCAATAACCGAAGCATATGGAATCTTAGCCATTTTATCTCTTTCTTCAAGTGTCTTTGGAGACATCTCTTTAGAAAGGTGGATACCATGTCTCACTGGTAACAATCCTCTGTTGGAATCAAGCATGTTAAACCTCTTTAACACCTTTTCCAAGTATAGACTTTGGGATAAACCAATTATTCTTTTCACTCTATCTCTATAGAGTCGAATCCCAAGAATATAGGTTGCCTCCCCTAAGTCTTTCACGAAGAATGTATTTGACAATCATACCATTATAGTTGTCAATATACTTATGTCATTACCTATCAACAGAATATCATCCACATATAAGATAAGGAAAGTGGTAGCACTATCACTAACCTTCTTATATACACATGGTTCATTCACATTTTTTATAAAACCAAATGACTTAATGGCTTCATCAAAACGGATGTTCCAACTCCTCAAAGCTTGTTTCAACCCATAAATGGATCGCTTTAGCTTGCATACCTTGGAACCATCTTGGAATTCAAAAACCCTAGGTTGTTCCATGAAAATGTTTTCTTCAATGTATCCATTGAGAAAAGCTATTTTGACATCCATCTGCCAAATCTCATAATCATAGTATGTAGCTATTGCTAATAGAATCCTAATCGATTTAAGCATGGCAACAGGTGAGAAAGTCTCCTCATAGTTGATTCCTTGCCTTTGGTGAAACCCTTTCACTACTAGCGTTGCTTTATAGGTCTCTACCTTTCCATCATAACCAATTTTCTTCTTGAAAACCCATTTGTTCCCTAAAGGTACAATACCTTCAGGTGGGTCAACAAGATCCCAAACTTGATTCCTATACATGGAATCAATCTCGGATTTCATAGCATTAATCCATTTTGAAGAGTCTATATCTGATATAGCTTCTTCATAGGTAAGTGGATCATCTCCATGATCTACTTCTTCATGAGTAGACAACTCTTGTTCTTCTTCATGAAGAAAACCATATCTCACTGGTGGGTGAGTAATCCTGGTTGATCTGCGAGGAATTACAGTAGATGTTTCATCAATAAGTGTAGGTTGACTAGATGGATCTATATCCATCTGATTTGTTGATTGGTCAGAATTCTCCAATTCTAACTCTATTTGCCTTCCTTTGCCTCCTTCTAGAACAAACTATTGTTCAAGAAATGTGGCATCTCTACTTACCACAACCTTTTGTGATGTAGGCAAATAAAAAAAAAATCCAAAACTCTGTTTTGGATATCCAACAAATCGATCCTTTTCTGATCAGGTTTCTAATTTATTAGTATTCAGCTTTTTGATATAAGCTGGACAAACCCAAATAACGTGCTTAAGACTTGTTTTTCTTTCATGCCATATCTCATAAGGTGTGGAAGATATTGATTTTGATGGAATCCTATTAAGAACATGCAAAGCTGATTCTAATGCAAATCCCCAAAAGGAGATTGGCATATCAGTATAGCTCATCATACTACATACCATATCTAATAGGGTACAATTTCTCCTTTCAGATACACCATTCAGCAGTGGCATTCCTGGAGGAGTCAGCTAGGAAATAATGCCATGCACTTTCAAGTATTCATCAAATTCAGTACTTAAGTATTCACCTCCACGATCTGATCGAAGAGTTTTAATACTTTTTCCTGTTTGATTTTCTACTTCATATTTAAATTCTTTGAACTTTTCAAAGGATTCATGTTTGTATATCATCAAATACAAATACCCAAACCTTGATTTATTATCAGTAAAGATAATAAAGTAATGAAAATCGTCTCTAGCCATTTCCTTAAGTGGACCACATATATCACTATGTATTAGCTTCAAAATATTTTCAGCTCTTAGTCCTTGTCCAACAAAGGGTGATCTAGTCATTTTACCCTGAAGGCAGGATTCACAAGTTGGATTAGGTTCAGAACCTAATGAGGATCAAATCCTCATTTTCTCCAGCTTTGCAATCTTATCTTCTGCAACATGACCTAATCTTAAGTGCCAAATATATTTTGAACTTGAGTTGATTTTCGTCATAGCATTACATTCATTTAGATTGCTTACATTCAATTTGTGTTTATCATTATTATCCAAACAATAAAGACTATCATGCATATAACTCGAGCCAACATATTTATTTGCAAAATAAATATTGCAAACATCATTTGTGAATTGAAATTCATAACCATTTCTAGTCAAACTAGATATAGAAATGATGTTCTTAAAAGCATCAGGTACATACAAAGTATTATTCAAGCATAAAACATGTCCACACATGTAAAAAGATTTCGATCCTATAGCTAAAACTTCAACAGTTAAGCCATCGCCAATCCAAAGTTTAACATCTCTAGCATGCAAGCTGTTACTGTTTGCTAGTTCCTGCATATCATAAGAAATGTGAGAATTGGCACCAGTATCTAAAATCCAAGCTGTAGATGAACTATGAGCATCATCAGCATCTAAATAACAAGATATAGATATACCTTTTGAAGGTGTATCCTTCTTGTCCTTCAAAAAAGCAAGATACGCTGGGCAGTTCCTTTTTCAGTGCCCATCCTTCTAGCAGTGGAAACACTTTCCTTTGTCTCCGTCAGCTTTGGTCTTCCCTTTCTGTTTGGCTATCTTTTTGGAAGGTCCTGGAACTTGAGGTTTCTTATTCTTATTGTCTTTTTTCTTCTTGGACTTTCCAGCAGAAGAATGCAATCAAAGCTACCTTTTTTCCTTTATTGCTCGGCATATTCTTTTGGGCAATAATAAGCATGTTAAGTAAACCAGCCAAGGTGTATTCCTGCTTAGTCATTTGGAAATTTGTCACAAAATTTCCAAATGACTCAGGTAGGGACTGAAGGATCAAATCCGTCTGCAGTTGGAAATCCATGTTAAAGTCAAGATGTTCCAGCTGCTCTATAAGCTGAATCATCTTGTGGACATGATCCCCAACATTCTGTCCCTCAGACATCCTCATTTGAAATAGCTGCCTAGATATCTCATACCTAGCATTCCTACTATGCTCACCATACAACCCTTGCAGGTGAAGGAGGATCTCACTGAAGGAGCGGAAGCATGAAAATTGATTCATTAGAGCATTGAATTTCAAAAATTTTCTTCTAGGGTTACATGCATCATACCACATCTCTTATGTGCCTAATTAATTTCAATACTCAATTTCATATTAAAACACTTTTAATATGTATTAGGATCTATGTTTTCCATTTAAGATTGTGAATTAACAAATTAATTTATTTAAACCCTAGTTTAAAATGAGTTAGAGCACTAACCTCTTTGATGCACTATGGATGTGGTTCGCACCTTTAGGAAGCACCTAGGACGCCAAGTGTTTTCCCTCTAGCTTGTCCACACCAAGATCACCAATGGACAGCCCCCAATTTGCTTCTCAAGCCTTTGCCAACCAATTATAAATTGGGCTTTTGCCTTAAGAAAGGTATTATATATGTATAGAACACTAGAAACAATTTCCAGCAATTTTAATTCAAAGGATTTTGGGCAATTCTCTGTGAATTGACAAGACAAGATGAAGAGGAGAGGGAGAGAGGTGTGCCGCCACCTTGAGGAAGAGAATGAGAGTGTTATGTTTCATCTTTTCTTTTCCCTTTTATATAATTAGGTCATTAAGACACTTAAACCCTATGTCACATGTGACACCCCTTACCCGTCTACAGTATATCCGAGTAAGATATGTCACACAGTGTACCGGAATACTCTATTTTATCTCAATCATTTTTATTCTTTCTTAATTTATTTTTATCATAGTTTTGAAAATAATTTGTGAAATATAATTCATTTAAATCATTTATTGAAATTATAATTTATTTAAGGTTCCGAAAATTTTATAGAAAATTCGGCAGAATACCGGCTAAAAATGGAGAAAACAGTTCAAATAATCATTTCTAATCATTCTCAAACTCCAATAATCATCAAAATCTCAATATTTTTCAACAACATTTTCATTTCTCAATTATTCATTTCTCATGGTATTCATATATAAGCAATAAATAAATACTCAATTTTCCATTCATAAACACAATTTTCACTATTTACATTAACATCAAAATACATTACATAAGTCTCAATTACACAAGAGAAAATAAAAGTTAGTTACAAAATACCAAAATGAAACCTAATGTCCTACCAATGCACTGAAGATGGTGAGGTGACACGGACACTATGCAGAGTTGCAGGAGGTCTCACCCAGTCTGTGGTCTACTGGGCTCTCGGTCAATATCTCCAGAACCTACGAGCGGCAAAAGCAACGCGCTAAGCAATAATGCTTAGTGGTGCTAATAATAAAACAAAAAGAAATAATAAAAAATAAATATGCAGTGAATGTATTGATGTCTCATTGCAAATAAATTTTCGATGAGTATTTGTAGTCTTATTTATTTTGTACTTGTTATATTAATTATTTCATTAAATTTATCCACTTTCATTTTTGGTTGCCCAAGTAACCTATACTGGACGACTAGACTAGATAAACGAGTATACTGGCACTGGGTATCAAGTACCTCGGGCCGTCACACCATCGGTCACATATGTGTCTCCCGATGTGCAACAGAACAGCTAATAAGCTGTAATAACATTAGGCACAAAGCCAAGTATCAACATAATGTCAGAATGGCTAAAAGCCATGAAATCACAGAATGGCATAATGCCATGTGCAGTACTGCTAACTGAACCCTATTGGCATGCCAAGCTATCCAAACTAATCTTGTTAGGTATACTAGGGCATTTTACACTTTTGAGTTTTACAATTTTTGAATTTCAAGTTTTGGTGTTACTATTCACTTCATTAGTCAACCAAAATGTTGACTTTTGCATAGACAATAGGTACATTGGTTTTAATACTCCCAACATACCACACTTTGCATTCAAAATTTGTTGGTATTGGTTGCCAATACCATTTCTACGCTTAAAGTTAATTGAGCAGAATTTTCAGTTTTCATACCTTATTTTTACTGTTCCATTAGACATTTTTGTAGTGGGAATTTGGCAAAATGATCAACATGAAAGTTGTTCCTTATTTTTTCTATTTGAATTTCCTTTTTGGAATGACTCCATTTGGAGTTTTGTAGCTCAAGTTATGGTCCAAAAACCACAACTGGCCGGATTGGAATTTTTCTGGACTGACCATATCTACAGTGCAGTGAATAGTGATTGCAACTCACTTGTTGGATAGGTTCTGGTCATAATTTGGGTTAGGTTTCTTCATGAAAGTTGTTGGTCTATATCTGAAATTGTTGTTGGTAAAATTTCAGATCAATTGGACCATTCTACACTGAGTTATGGCCAAATGAACAATCACTGTTCATTTGGTCATTTTGCAGAAACAGATTGCAGGTCACCAGGATTGGGGCAAGCTTTTGGTCCACTTGGTTTGGTCTTATGGGCATGGTTTCTTCACCAAAGTTGTGCCATTATGTGTCTAGTTTCATGTCCAATTGGCCTTACACCAATTGAACCTCTACAATTCAAGTTATGGCTGCCCAAACCTGCTGGACTCATGTCCACCTCGCAGTCACCTAGGGCAGCCACACTAAACCTAAATCCCATCACTAAACACACTTCATTTCTTGTTTACCAATAACCAAATGGTCACTAATTGACCATTAAAATGTTCCTACACCATTATAGGATTAAAACCTTAATTTGGTCAAAACCCTAAATTCTCAATTCCTCTATTCTTCCATTAACTTACAATATAAGGTGCTAAGTGTTAATTTCATATCAAAGAACAGCTTATATACTCTTTTAATCTAAAAAAAAATCATCAAAACTCTCATAAGTTCATGGATGCCAAAAATGGTAAAAATTCATCATGCAACTTTTGTTTAATTTCACTTAATTTTCACACTTAATTCTTACTCCACATATGATATACATAAAATTTCTAGAAGGAATTGGCACTAACCTCTTGTGGGAGATAACTTGAGCTTATAAATCTCCTTAATTTCTTCTTCTAATTGCTGCCTAGAGATGGTTTAAGGTGTGAGAAAGAGGTTTAGTGAAGCAAGCTTAGGGTTTTATGGTGAAAAGGTAAGGTTTGGCATGAGAGAAAGAGCGAAGCTCTTCAATGGTGGAGGGAGAAGATGGCTGCCCGAATTTGGGAAGAACAATCTGGTTTCTTCTTATTTTTTTTATCCTTATTTATTAAGTTTTTATCCTCTTAAAATGTTTGTCAAGCTCCCATTGGTTGGCACTTTAATTTATTGTAAATTTTAATTTAAACTTTATGACATCATGGCTTATGTCATAGGTCTAATTTTTATTTTAAATTTCTTCTCTTTTCTACTTATTTCTAATTTAATTTTTAGCAATATTTATTTATATTTTATGTCATAATATTTATTTACTTAACTAGACAAGTTGGCCAAAAATCTTCTCTGAAAACGAAATGACCAAAATGCCCTCCGTTTGGCTTAACAGACTAAAATTGTCTGTACCGATTGAAAAATTTTTCTAAACCTTTTCTTAGCATTCTAATACCATAGAAACCTCAATGACTCTTCTCTGGAGTCCCAAAAATTATTTTATGAATTTTCCCCTAGGTCTAGGGCTCCTAGTTGCGAGAACCGCAACTTCCCATTAGTTTACCTATCGCTAGGGCACCGGCTCATTTAACTTGGTTGTATTTTATTTCTAAAATTTTTCCTAAATTTTTCTTATTAATATTTGAGTTAATTATGGTTCCTCACTTTAGTTTAAATATTTTTCCGGATGTTCTAGCTGTCCGATCCGACACTAGTCACCGGAACAGTAAAATGTACTGAGTTGCTACAGGGAGGGTGTTACAACTCTTCCCCTCTAATTTAAATTTCGTCCTCGAAAATTAGCTGATGCAAACAGTTGAGGGAACTGTTGCCTCATCATCTCTTCACTTTCCCAAGTTGCCTCCTCCGTGTTGTGGTGCCTCCAAAGCACTTTCACCAGTGGAATCTGCTTATTTCTCAACTCTTTCACTTCCCGAGCCAGGATCCGTATGGGTTCTTCTTCATATGTCAAATCCGGTTGTAATTCAATTTCTTCCATGGAGATGACATGTGAAGGATCTGAGCGATATATTCTTAGCATAGATACGTGGAACACATTGTGGATCTTGTCCAGTTCTGGTGGTAAAACTAGCCTGTAGGCCATTGGACCCACACGTTCAATGACTTCATATGGGCCAATGAACCTAGGGCTTAACTTACCTTTTCTTCCAAACCTTAGTACCTTCTTCCACGGTGACACCTTGAGGAACACTTTGTCACCAACCGCATACTCTATTTCTTTTCTATTTAGGTCGGCATAGGATTTTTGTCTGTCTGAGGCAACCTTCAGATTGGCTTTGATTAGCTTTACCTTCTCCTCAGTCTGTTTCACCAGGTCTGGCCCTACCAGTTTATCTTCGCCCAATTCAGTCCAGCACACTGGAGTTCTACATTTTCTCTCATACAGTGCTTCATACGGGGCCATTTGGATGCTAGCTTAGTAGCTATTGTTGTATGCAAATTCTGCCAGTGGGAGGTATCTATCCCAACTTCCCTCAAATTCAATGACACAACTCCTCAGCATATCCTCAAGGACCTCACATATATTTCACATTATTATTACCATTTCAATTCAATATTTGTGTTAGTTCAATTGGTTTCAATTATTTACCTGGATTACTCTTTCTGATTGCCCATCCATCTGAGGATGGAAAGCTGTGCTGAAGTGGAGTTGTGTACCCAAGGATTCATGCAACTTCTTCCAGAATCTCGATGTAAACCTTGGGTCTCGATTAGATATGATGGAAAGTGGAATTCCATGCAATCTAACTATCTCACTGATATACAATTTTACTAATTTCTCTAGTGAGTAGTCAGTCCTAACTGGCAGAAAGTGTGCTGACTTCGTCAATCTATCTACTATCACCCATACTGCATAATGCTTCTTTTGGGTGAGAGGTAGACTACTTACAAAATCCATAGTGACCCGATCCCATTTCCATTCAGGTATGCGTATAGGCTGTAGCAAACCTGATGGAACTTGATGTTCTGCCTTGACTTGCTGACATGTCAAGCATTTAGTCACATAGTTAGCTATGTCCTTCTTCATACCAGGCCACCAATACTAAAGCTTCAGATCATGATACATTTTTGTACTTCCTGGGTGCATAGCATATACACTGGTGTGTGCCTCTTTTAGAAGACTGACCTTCAATTCCCCATCATCTGGTACACAAAGTCTTCCTTTGTAGTATAGACACTCATCTGTTTTCACTTCATAGTCAGTTTCTTTCCCTTCTAGGATTTTTCTCATAATAGCCTTTAGCTTCTCATCTACCTTCTGCCCATCTAAAATCTGTAGAATGTGTTTGGCCTCACTTGCAACTCAGCCAAAATAGCTCCATCTCGAACCAAAGATAGACGGCCATTCAATGATCTCAAAGCTGTGATGGATTTTCTGCTCAAAGCATCAGCAACTACATATGCCTTCCCAGGATGGTAGTCAATTACACAATCATAGTCCTTCAGGAACTCAATCCATCGCCTTTGTCTAAGGTTGAGCTCCTTCTGAGTTGGCAAATATTTTAGACTTTTGTGGTCTGTGTAAATGTAGCACTTTTCACCATATAAGTAGTGCCTCCATATCTTCAGTGCGAAGATAATTGCTGCAAGCTCTAGATCATGGGTAGGGTAATTCTGTTCATGTGGCCTTAGCTGCCTGGAAGCATAAGCGACCACCTTCCCCTCTTGCATCAATACACACCCTAACCCATTATGAGAGGCATCACTGTAGACCATAAAGTCCTTTCCTGACACTGGCTGTGTTAACACTAGTGCCTCTGTCAACATAGCCTTCAACTTCTCAAAACTGGTCTGACACTTGTCATTCCAATCAAATCTGACATTCTTGTGTAACAACTTGGTCATTGGAGCAGCTATTAACAAAAATCCCTTCACAAATCTTTTGTAATACCCAGTTAGCCCCAAGAAACCTCTGACCTTAGTTGTATTCCTGGAAGGCTTCCATTCCATCACTGCTTCTATTTTCTTGGGATCCACTCTAATCCCATCAACTGACACTATGTGCCCAAGGAATGCAATTTCATTTAACCAAAAGTCACACTTTGTCAACTTAGCATACAGCTTCTTTTCTCTCAGGGTTTGCACAACAATCCTCAAATGTTCATCATGTTCTTCCCTGGTCTTGGAATACACCAAAATATCATCAATAAAGACCACTACGAACTGATCTAGGTATGGATGGAAGATATGGTTCATAAGGTCCATGAATGCTGCTGGTGCATTTGTTAGGCCAAAGGGCATCACTAGGAACTCATAATGCCCATACCGGGTCCTGAATGCAGTCTTTGGCACATCTGCATCCTTCACCCTCAACTGATGATACCCCGATCTAAGATCAATTTTTGAAAATACTCCTGCTCCCTTCATTTGATCAAACAGATCATCAATTCTAGGCAATGGATACTTATTCTTCACTGTCACTTTATTCAACTACCGGTAATCAATGCATAACCTCGAAGTCCCATCCTTCTTTTCACAAACAGCACTGGAACTCCCCATAGTGACACACTAGGGCATATGAATCCCTTATCCAGTAACTCCTGTAACTGGATTTTCACTTCCTTCAATTCTGTGGCGCCATCCTATAAGGAGCAATAGGATGGGTGCTGTACCCGACAGTGTCTCAATAGCAAATTCAACTTCCTTTTCTGGTGGCAAACCAGGCAATTCTTCAAGAAACAAATCTGGGAAGTCTTTTACTGTGGGTATGTCACACAGATCTGGCTTAGCCTGCCTAGTATCCACCACATGTGCTAGGTAGGCTTCACAACCTTTTCTCATCAATTTTCTTGCAACTGTGGCTTAGATGACATTGGACAAGAAATCTGTCCTTTCCCCCACAACTGTAATCTCATTACCCTCAGGAGTTTTCAAAGAAATCCTCTTCAGTTTACAATCAACCATTGCCTAATGACGTGACAACCAGTCCATTCCCAAAATCACATCAAACTCATAGAAAGGTAACTCAATCAAGTCTGCCAAGAATTCATACCCCTGAATCCTTAACGGGCAACCCTTGTACACTTTGTTCACCACTACACTGTGGCCCAATAGATTAGTGACCAGAATGTCTTGGTCACTCTCCCCTACTAGTATCCCCCTTTCTATGGGTAGGTTGATGCAGATGTATGAATGAGTGGATCCTGGATCCACCAATGCATGCACAGATGTATTGTAGAGGGAGAACGTACCCCTGATGACGTCCGGGGCATCTTGCTCCTCCTGAGCTCTCATGGCATAGGCTCTGGCAGGTGGTCTGCCCTCAAGCCTCTCTGCTAGCTTAGATGAAGGCCTCTGTGATGGTTCCACTGGCTCAGATCTGTCAGATTTCCTACCCCTTTGTGGTGCAGGAGCAGGTCTGTCTGCTTGTGTTGGAGCAGCTGTAGTAGTTCTGCGTGGATAATTCCTCAACTGATGCTCTGTTGATCCACACCTTAAGCAGGCACCAATCACTCTCCAACACTCCCCCTTATGCCACTTTAGGCAATATGGACATGCAGAAGATGTTGGGGCTGGTCCCCTGAACCCCATCCCTGGAGAGCTGCCCATTGATGGTCTGGACTGACCTCTCCTAGGGGTAAACTATGGCTTGGGCCCCTGAGACTGACCCTGACCTTGTGGTTGACCTGAACTCTGTGTAGGTGGACCTTTAAACTTCTTCCCAGGTGTAGGAGATGAACTAGACTGACCCGAGCCCCTCTTCTGCTGTCTCTCCCTTCTAGTCTGCTCACTTATTCTTACTTTTTCAACTTTTATTGCAGCTTCCACTAACTTGATGAAGTCTGTCATTCCCAAGGTAGTGATCATGATCTTTATATTGTCATTTAATCCTTCTTCAAATCACTTACACCTTTCAGCTTCATTAGGGACTATCTCCCTTCCGTAGCGGCTCAATCTGACAAATTCCTTTTCATACTCGTACCACCACACCGTCTGCCTCAGATTAATGAATTCCCTTTTTATCTCTTCTAGGTATACACTACCCACATATTTCTTCTTGAATTCGAAGAGGAAGAAGTCCCAAGTTATTACTTTTTGCTGTACTTCACTGGATACCGTATCCCACCATTCATATGCATCATCTTGCAACAGAGATACAGCAGCTTCTAGATTTTGTTCAGAAGTGCAGTGGAGTTGTTTTAAAACTCTGCCTGTTCTGTTCAACCAATTTTCAGCTACAACGGAATCATCTTCTCTCTTGCCAAAGAAGTCCACTGCTCCAAATTTTCTCAATCTTTCCAGGTGTGATTTCGGTTGTGGAGGTGGTGGTGGTGATGGCATTACCCCAGCCATTTGTTTGAAGAATTCGACCATTTGCTGAAACACGGCCTGTGGAGGTTGAGCAGGCTCTGATGGAGCTAGCGGAGCAGGTTCTCCCCTACCCCTAGTCTCAGCTGGTGCAAGTGGAGCATGACTCTCCACTTCCTCCTCAACTACTCTCTGTGATGTAGGGTCCATATCCTATTCAAAATAACAAAGACAAACAGATCTGCATTAGTGTAACCTCGACTCTTACAAATGCAATGCATGGTATGGACTCAATCTAGGCCCAGAAACTCCTAAACCGTGCTCTGATACCACTAAATGTGACACCCCTTATCCGTCTACAATATATCAGAGTAAGATATGTCACACATTGTACCGGAATACTCTATTTTATCTCAATCATTTTTATTCTTCCTTAATTTATTTTTATCATAGTTTTGAAAATAATTTGTGAAATATAATTCATTTAAATCATTTATTGAAATTATAATTTATTTAAGGTTCCGAAAATTTTATAGAAAATTTGGCAGAGTACCGGCTAAAAATGGAGAAAACAGTTCTTCGAAACCTGTGAAAAACACTTCTAATAATCATTTCCAATCATTCTCAAACTCCAATAATCATCAAAATCTCAATATTTTTCAACAACATTTCCATTTCTCAATCATTCATTTCTCATGGTATTCATATATAAGCAATAAATAAATACTCAATTTTCCATTCATAAAAACAATTTCCACTATTTACATTAACATCAAAATACATTACATAAGTCTCAATTACACAAGAGAAAATAAAAGTTAGTTACAAAATACCAAAATGAAATCTAGTGTCCTACCAATGCACTGAAGATGGTGAGGTGACACGGACACTATGCAAAGCTGCAGGAGGTCTCACCAAGTCTGTGGTCTACTGGGCTCTCGGTCAGTATCTCTAGAACCTACGCGTGGCAAAAGCAACGCGCTAAGCAATAATGCTTAGTGGTGCCAATAATAAAATAAAAAGAAATAACATAAAATAAATATGCAGTGAATTTATTGATGTCTCATTGCAAATAAATTTTCGATGAGTATTTGTAGTCTTATTTATTTTGTACTTGTTATATTCATTATTTCATTAAATTTATCCACTTTCATTTTTGGTTGCCCAAGTAACCTACACTGGACGACTGGACTGGATAAACTGGTAAACTGGCACTAGGTATCAAGTACCTCGGGCTGTCGCACTATCGGTCACGTATGTGTCTCCCGGTGTGCAACAGAACAGCTAATAAGCTGTAATAACATTAGGCACAAGGCCAAGTATCAATATAATGTCAGAATGGCTAAAAGCCATGAAATCACAGAATGGCATAATGCCATATGCAGTACTGCTAACTGAACCCTATTGGCATGCCAAGCTATCCAAACCAATCTTGTTAGGTATATTAGGCCATTTTACACTTTTGAGTTTTACAATTTTTGAATTTCAAGTTTTGGTGTTACTATTCACTTCATTAGTCAACCAAAATGTTGACTTTTGCATAGACAATAGATACATTGGTTTTAATACTCCCAACATACCACATTTTGCATTCAAAATTTGTTGGTATTGGTTGCCAATACCATTTTTAAGCTTAAAGTTAATTGAGCAGAATTTTTAGTTTTCATACCTTATTTTTACTGTTCCATTAGACATTTTTGCGGTGGGAATTTGGCAAAATGATCAACATGAAAGTTGTTCCTTATTTTGTCTAGTTGAATTTTCTTTTTTGAATGACTCCATTTGGAGTTTTGTAGCTCAAGTTATGGTCCAAAAACCACAACTGGCCGGATTAGAATTTTTCTGGACTGACCATATCTACAGTGCAATGAATAGTGACTATAACTCACTTGTTGGATAGGTTCTGGTCATAATTTGGGTTAGGTTTCTTCATGAAAGTTGTTGGTCTATATCTCAACTTGTTTCTGGTAAAATTTCAGGTCAATTGGACCATTATACACTGAGTTATGGCCAAATGAACAATCACTGTTCATTTGGTCATTCTGCAGAAACAGATTGCAGGTCACCAGGATTGGGGCAAGCTTTTGGTCCACTTGGTTTGGTCTTATGGGCATGGTTTCTTCACAAAAGTTGTGCCATTATGTGTCTAGTTTCATGTCCAATTGGCCTTACATCAATTGAACCTCTACAATTCAAGTTATGGCTGCCCAAACCTGCTAGACTCATGTCCAATTCTGCAGGTCACCTAGGGCAGCCACACTAAACCTAAATCCCATCACTAAACACACTTCATTTCTTGTTTACCAATAACCAAATGGTCACTAATTGACCATTAAAATGTTCCTACACCATTATAGTATTAAAACCTTAATTTGGTCAAAACCCTAAATTCTCAATTCCTCTTTTCTTCCATTAACTTACAATATAAGGTGCTAAGTGTTAATTTCATATCAAAGGACAGCTTATATACTCTTTTAATCTAAAAAAAAATCATCAAAACTCTCATAAGTTCATGGATGCCAAAAATGGTAAAAATTCATCATGCAACTTTTGTTTAATTTCACTTAATTTTCACACTTAATTCTTACTCCACATATGATATACATAAAATTTCTAGAAGGAATTGGCACTAACCTCTTTTGGGAGATAACTTGAGCTTATAAATCTCCTTAATTTCTTCTTCTAATTGCTTCCTAGAGATGGTTTAAGGTGTGAGAAAAAGGTTTAGTGAAGCAAGCTTAGGGTTTTATGGTGAAAAGGTAAGGTTTGGCATGAGAGAAAGAGAGAAGCTCTTCAATGGTGGAGGGAAAAGATGGCTTCCCGAATTTGGGAAGAACAATCTGGTTTCTTCTTATTTTTTTATCCTTATTTATTAAGTTTTTATCCTTTTAAAATGTTTGTCAAGCTCCCATTGGTTGGCACTTTAATTTATTGTAAATTTTAATTTAAACTTTATGACATCATGGCTTATGTCATAGGTCTAATTTTTATTTTAAATTTCTTCTCTTTTCTACTCATTTATAATTTAATTTTTAGCAATATTTATTCATATTTTATGTCATAATAATTATTTACTTAACTGGACAAGTTGGCCAAAAATCATCTCTGAAGACGAAATGACTAAAATGCCCTCCGTTTGGCTTAACAGACTAAAATTGTCTGTACCGATTGAAAAATTTTTCTAAACCTTTTCTTGGCTTTCTAATACCATAGAAACCTCAATGACTCTTCTCTGGAGTCTCAAAAATTATTTTATGAATTTTCTCTTAGGTTTAGGGCTCCTAGTTGCGAGAACCGCAACTTCCCACTAGTTTACCCATCGCTAGGGCACCGGCTCATTTAACTTGGTTGTATTTTATTTATAAAATTTTTCCTAAATTTTTCTTATTAATATTTGAGTTAATTATGGTTCCTCACTTTAGTTTAAATATTTTTCTAGATGTTCTAGCTGTCCAGTCTGACACTGGTCACCAGAACAGTAGAATGTACGGAGTTACTAGAGGGAGGGTGTTACACCACATGTTACCACCTCATTGCATCTTATTTTTAACTGACTCAATCATATTAAGCCAAGTGTCAAAGCTATACTTAATCTTGACTTTGATCATCTTACATGATAGGAAGACAAATGGCAAGCTTATATGATACCATGTGTCACCAACTCATGGTGCCACATGTCACCATGTGAAATGACTAAATTACCTTTATGTTGTAATTTTGAGTTCTCAACCCAAAATCATTATTTCTCCTCTTCAAATCAATTTATATCAAATATAAATTAACTAATTAATCTCTATTAATTAATTTCTTACAATTAAGTTCATATTTAAACACTTTAAATATAAATTTAACTTATACTATACATCCAATAACCTAGATTTGGTTTCAAGTCATGCTAGAGACTTTGCAATCTTATTGCAAACCAAACCTATTTAATTAATTAATTAAACTCTTTAATTAATCAATTAATTCACATTTTACTTGGTGATTATCTTGTATATGTGTGTGACTTACTAGGCTCATCACTAATTGGCAATGAGATATGATATTAACTCTTAATATCATCAGAACTCTTTCTTACCATAAATGAATTCTCTAAATCATTTTAGGCATCTCATAGACCATGGTTGAAACCTAGCATAGCGTGCCATGGCCACCCAATCAGTAACAAGGAATACCTTAAATGAACCTTTAATCATATGTTACCATGCATTAAAATCTCTCTATTACAAAATCCCAATTCGAGCTGGAGTCATAGTTTATGTCAAATCGCATTTGCTATGAATATTATGTTTTCTTTTAATTCTAGTTCTTGATTAATTAGATTTTCTCATCAGAAACTCTTTTCTGATTAAATTTATCTGGCCTAGCCAGGAACTTGAAACATCAAGAACAATTAAAAGAACATAGAATTTTATCCCTATTTACTTATGGTAACAGATTCTATCTTAATCAACACCTACCTCCATATATAACTAGTAGGAGCCAACACATGCCCATATACCCATACACAGTACAAGTATGAAAGTAGTATCAAACTCAAATCACCTATATACAAGATAACTGTGCTATCTCAGGTCTAAAGATTATACGCACTAATATGATTTTTGACAATACATTGACAAGAGTAAACTCCATGTGCTTGTCATAAATGTCACTAGTTCCGCCTACTTATCATGTATAAGTGCCTATCATGTTTGTTATATGGCATGTAACTCACCATTCCATCTTATTTATATCTCATATAAATACATTGGGAACTAACATAAATACAATCTTTCTGGATAAGTCATGTCCTGTGTGAAGTATTCTCGATTGTGAACCAATTTATAATACTTTGTGCTAGAAATACTGTCACTCATATTCTTAACAACTTAAGAATAGAATTTCTAACAAAATATAAATGGACCTTTTCTATTATACATAAATATATTATGTAAATGGAAAAGTGAAAATGCCTTTTATTAATAAAACATGTACAAGATACTTACTAAATGATATGCTCTAGAGCATACTACTAACAATCTCCCACTAGCACTAGAGCCATTCATTACAATATCTTAGACCCATCTTCTCAAGATGTCGGTCTAGTTGAGTTTGTGATATAGGCTTAGTGAATGGATGTAACACCCTCACTGTAGCAATTCCGTGCATTCTATTGTTCCGATGACCGGTGTTGGTCCGGGCAGCTAGAATGTCTGGAAAAATATTTAAAATAAAGTGAGGAACCATAATTAACTCAAATATTAATAAGAAAAATTTAGGAAAAATGTTAGAAATAAAATACAACCAAGTTAAATGAGCCGGTGCCCAAGCGATGGGTAACCCAGTGGGAGGTTGCGGTTTTCGCAGTTAGAAGCCTTAAACCAGAGAGAAAATTCATAAAATAATTTTTGGGATTCTAGAGAAGAGTCATTGAGGTTTCTATGGCATTAGAATGCCAAGAAAAGGTTTAGAAAATTTTTTCGATCGGTACAGACGATTTTGGCTTAATAAGCTAAACGGAGGGTATTTTGGTCATTTCGTCTTCAGAGATTATTTTTGGCCTACTTGTCCAGTTAAGTAAATAATTATTAAGATGTAAAATATGAATAAATATTGCTAAAAATTGAATTGGAAATGAGTAGAAAAGAAAAGGAAAGAAAAATGAAAGAAATTAGGAATTATGACATCATATGATGTCATTAAACACTCTTCACCCAATCACAAATTGACAAGCCTCTTAAAAGGCATAAAAACTAAATAAAAAAAGAGACAAAATGAAAAACCAATCTGCACTCCCATATTCAAATAGCCGCACCATAGAGAGAGAGAGAGAGAGAGAGAGAGAGAGAGAGAGAGAGAGAGAAAGAGAAGGAGTTCCACCATTGATGAAGCTTGTAAGCTTCATTTTCTCCCTTATCTCACCTCAAAACTCCTAGTTGTCTTCCCTAAAATTTCGTCTTACACCTTGAGGAAGCTTTAAGTAGCAAAAAATTGAAGAGAGATTGAAGTTTTAACAAGTAAAGGGTTAGCCAATTCAAGGTTAGTGCTAAATCTCTTACATCTCTCTTTATATTTTTGATTTGAACCTTGAGTTAAGTTAGAAAATGGAGAAAATTTGAAGAAAATATGCATGTTATGAACATTCTAATTTTTGATTTGGTTATGAAAATATGCATGGCAGCCATGGGGGAAGGTTGAGAATTGTTGATTTGATTGAATTAAATTACTTGGGAATGATGTTTGATAATTATATTAGAGTTAGAAGTTGATTTGTGTATGTTAGATAAAGTGATGGATTGTTAGGGTTAGGGTTTGGAGATTTAATTAAGGGATTAATGCTTAGTTGTTTAAATTAAATTCTAATGGTCAATTAGTGACCATTTGATGAATTTTGACCTTAAATTGGAGACCATTGTGGTATTGGAATTGAAATGGTATGCTGCCTTGAGTGGCCTTGCAGGTCTGGATGTGAGTCCAACATGTTTGGGTAGCTATAACTGGAGTTGTATAGGTTCAATTGGTGCAAGACCAATTGAACATGAAACTAGACACATAATGGCACAACTTTGGTGAAGAAACCCTATCCATAAAACCAAACCAAGTTGACCTAAAAATTGCCCTAATCCGGATGACTTGCATTCTGCCTGGGCAAAATGACTAAATGAATAGTGTTTATTTATTTAGTCATACTCAGTGTAGAAGGCTTCAATTTACTTGAAATTTTACCAGCAGATAGCTGAGACATAGACCTACAACTTTCATGGAGAAATCAAACCCAAATTTTGATCATAACATGTTCAAAAACTGACCTGCAGTCAGTATACAAAACACTATAGATTTGGTTCTGTCCAGAAAATCTGGAAAATTTGCAATCCGGCCAGTTATGGTGTTTAGGCCATAACTTGAGCTACAAAACTCCAAATGGAGTGATTCGAAAAAAGAAATGTAACTAGACACAATAAGAAACAACTTTCATGAAGATAATTTTGTCAAATTCCTAATGTACAAATGACCAATGGAACAGTAAACTTAGTGCTTGAAATTTGAAAATTTTAAAGTAACCAACACTAAGCTTTGAAATGGTATTAGCAACTAATACCAACAACTTTAGAATGCAAAATGTGGTATGTTAGTGAACTTAGGTTCAACAAATTTGATATGCATTAAAAAGTCAACAATTTGAGTGAATAGTAATGTGAATAGTAATACAAAGACACAAAGTGTAAGAACTAAATTGATAGAGGAAATTAAGGCATGAAATTTGAAATCCATGAAATATTCATGGATTACTTGGAATAGGTAATTGAGACTTATACTCCCAAAACCAATGGAGTTCATAATATATTAGCAATACAACTTGAAGTATGAAATGTACTTTACATGAATCAATTGTTGAATGTATAAATGTGATAAAAGTGTCATTTGGGATTTAGGTTCCCATCAAGAGAGAAAGGAAAGATGTTTTAAATGTGAATGGTACATGAGATAAAATGAATGTGAATTGTAATTAGTATGGATATTACGATAAATGCATAAATTACCTAGAAATGTGAATTTGGAAATTTTGTTTCCATTATAAACAAAATTAGAATGTTATAAAAATATAAATGAAAAATATAATGAAACGATGAAACATATAAACTCTTAATGGTACTATGTGCCCATGTATTGCCTAGACACGTGTGTCAGATTGGATAGATTGGCATGCCAATAGGTTATTGTTTTAGCAGTACTGCGAAAGGCTTTATGCCTGTATTCATGGCTTTATGCCTCTATTCATGGCTTTATGCCTGCATTCATGGCTTTATGCCCGCATTTATGGCTTTATGCCAACATTCATGGCTTTTATGCCCGATTATGTGTTATCATGGCTTTTTAGCCATACTGACTGCATACGTGGTTGACGTTCCGCGTCCCATGATATGATGGCCTGAGGCATCGCGGTGTCTAGTGCCAACGACCCATTATCCAGTTTAATCAGCCTGTCATAGGTTACTTAGGCAGTCTAATTTATTAAAATAAGTTACGAATATTAGCAATTAAAAATGCTAGAAAGCAAATAAATGAGTAAGAAGTTCTGAAATAAATTAGATTAGCTCCAAAATTTTGTTTCTTAGAATGGTCTGAAGTAAATTAAATTAGTTCAAAAAAATTTTAAATATTACGAAATGATTGTAAACAACTTAGAAAGTATCAAGGAAGTGATAAAAAGACTAGTAGAAGAATTATAACTTAAATAATATTACAAATGTGACTTACATAAGAATATAAGTATAAGTTTAAATTTTAGATTATTCGTATCCGGTACATTATTAATACAAATTTCTGAACTGAGCACCTCCAAAGAAGAACATGGCAGGATATAGGACAGTTAATATTAAAAACTAAATTAATTATAAATCTAAATTATTCGAACTATGGTTTATTTCTACCTTTATTTGTATATTATTATTTTTTTTGCTATATTATTGCACCACTAAACAGCAATGCTTAGCGCTATGGATTCGTTTCCTGGCACAGGTACTGAAGTTAAAGCTCAATGAATACTAAACAGAGATTTTGGAGTCCAGATCTGTAGAGTGTCAAAGGTTGTCACCTCCTCAGCAATGCATGTAGATAAGACCCATATAGATCATATTATGTATTTTGTACATTATAATTAGTTATTATTTGTAATGTAAACTATGAATTGTATGTTGAAATATAGATTATGGAACTGTAATTAATTTGTAGATCATGTAAATTATGAATTTATGTAATCAGTCTGTAAATCATGTAAATTAATGAAACTTGAGAATTTATATATATAAATTGTGCATGAATGGAAATGCTTGGAAATGAATATGAAATTGAGATATATGAATGAGATGTGAATTATGAGATGGTTATGAGAATAATTAATGAGATTTTTATTTTAAAATATTATTGAAATTTTCAAATAGGTGAATAGTTAACACTACGATAATAAAATAGGAAAAACTCCGTTAGTTTCTCCGTCAAAAAATAATCGATATTAAATATAACGAAAACAAAATTTTTAAAGAAATAAAGTAAGATAAGTTAGGGTACTCCAGCACCGAGTGTAGCACACTTTGCTTGGCTACACTGTAGTTGGATGAGGGGTGTTACAATGGATCAGCTGGATTTTCAGCTGATGCTATTTTCTGCATGGCTACATCGCCTCGTCCAACTATTTCTCTAATAATGTGGTAGCACCTTTCTATGTGTTTGGACTTCTGGTGAGACCGGGGTTCCTTATATCCAAACAGCTTCTTTTGCAGCATCTGATGCAGCAATATACTCGGCCTCTGTAGTAGAATCTGCAGTCGTACTCTGTTTGGAACTCTTCCTGTGACACCCCTCACCTGACTACAGTGTAGCCAAGCAAGGCATGCTACATTCGGTGCTGGAGCACCTTAACTTATCTTACTTTATTTCTTTAAAAAAATTTTTCTCGTTATATTTAATATCAATTATTTTTTCGATAGAGAAACCAGTGGAGTTTCCTCTATTTTATTATCAGTTGACATATTTCACTATTTACCTGCTTGAAATTTTTAATAATATTTTACAAAAAATATATCATTCATGCTCATCATACTCATCTCACTTTCAATTCTTGTAATTCACATCTCATTCATATATCTCAATTTCATATTCATTTCCAAGCATTTCCATTCATGCACAATTTATATATATAAATTCTCAAGTTTCATTAATTTACATGATTTACAGACTGATTACATAAATTCATAATTTACATGATCTACAAATTAATTACAGTTCCATAATCTATATTTCAATATACAATTCATAGTTTACATTACGAATAATAACTAATTATAATGTACAAAATACATAATATGATCTATATGGACCCTATCTACATGCATTGCTAAGGAGGTGACAACCTTGAACACTCTGCAGATCAGAACTCCAAAATCTCTGTTTGGTATTCGCTGGGCTTTAACTTCAGTACCTGCGCAAGGAAACAAATCCATCGCGCTAAGCATTGCTGCTTAGTGGTGCAATAATATAGCAAGAAAATAATATACAAATAAAGGTAGAAATAAACCATAGTTTGAATAATTTAGATTTATAATTAATTTAGTTTCTAATATTAACTATCCTCTATCCTGCCATGTTCTTCTTTGGAGGTGCTCAGTTCAGAAAGTTACATTAATAATGTACCAAATATGAATAATCTAAAATTTAAACTTATGCCTATATTCTTATTTAAGTCACATTTGTAATGTTATTTAAGTTATAATTCTTCTACTAGTCTTTTTATCACTTCCTTGCTACTTTCTAAGTTGTTTACAATCATTTCAAAATATTTAAAATTTTTTTTGAACTAATTTAATTTACTTCAGACCCTTCTAAGAAATAAAATTTTGGAGCTAATATAATTTATTTCAGAACTTCTTTCTCATTTATTTGCTTTCTAATATTTTTAATTGCTAATATTCATAACTTATTTTAATAAATTAAACTGCCCAAGTAACCTATGACAAGCTGACTAAACTGGATAACGGGTCGTTAGCACTGGACACCGCGGTGCCTCGGGCCGTCATACCATGGGACGCAGAACGTCAACCACGTATGCAGTCAGTATGGCTAAAAAGCCATGATAACACATAATCGGCATTAAGCCATTAGTGCAGGCATAAAGCCATGAATGTGGGCATAAAGCCATGAATACGGACATAAAGCCATGAATACAGGCATAAACCTTTCGCAGTACTGCTAAAACAATACCCTATTGGCATGCCAATCTATCCAATCTGACACACATGTCTAGGCAATACAAGGGCACATAATATCATTAAATATTAATATATATTGTATTTTATGACTTCATTATTTCATGACAAACTCCATAATTTATACATTCATCATAATATTCATACATTCCTCACATCATTCGTATTGATCACAATTCATTTGATCTCATGTACCATTCACAATCAAAACATCTTTCCTTTCTCTCTTGATGGGAACCTAAATCCTAAATGGCACTTTTACCTCATTTATACATTCAACAATTAATTCATGCCAAGAACATTTCATATTTCAAGTTGTATTGCTAATATATTATGAACTCCATTGGTGTTGGGAGTATAAATCTCAATTACCTATTCCAAGTAATCCATGAACATTTCATGGATTCCAAATTTCATGCCTTAATTTCCTCTACCAATTTAATTCTTACACTTTGTGTCTTTGTTTTACAATTCACATTACTATTCACTCAAATTGTTGACTTTTTAATACATAATAAATTTATTGAACCTAAGTTCACCAAGATATCACGTTTTGCATTCTAAAGTTGTTGGTATTGGTTACCAATACCATTTCAAAGCTTAGTGTTGGTTACTTTACAATTTTCAGATTTCAAGCACTAAGTTTACTGCTCCATTGGTCATTTGTACAGTAGGAATTTGACAAAATTGTCTTCATGAAAGTTGTTCCTTATTGTGTATAGTTACATTTCTTTTTTTGAATCACTCCATTTGGAGTTTTTAGCTCAAGTTATGGTCATTTTACCATAACTGGCTAGATTGACCTGTAACCATAATTTTTGGGCAATTTGGTTCTGCCAGATTTGGTAACCTAAGTTTGGTTGGCGATTTGACTAGGTTATGGTCAGAATTTGGATTTGTGTTCTTCATGAAAGTTGTAGGTCTATGTCTCAGCTTTCTACTGCTAAAAATTTTAAGTCAATTGGACCTTTCTAGACTGAGTTATGACCAAATGAATAAACACTGTTCATTTGGTCATTTTGCCCAGGCAAAATGCAAGTCACCTGGATTAGGGCAATTTTTAGGTCAACTTGGTTTGATTTTCTGGGCAGGGTTTCTTTACCAAAGTTATGCCATTATGTCTTATAAAAATTTTTTCATTGGTTTCATTGCATTTGGATTTTTATAGACCAAGTTATGGCCATTTTGCCAAAACTGGTTAAGTGAGCTTTAGTCCAGGAAATTCTGGGCAGAATGGTTTTGGTCAGTTTGGTGACCTCACTTGGGCCAGCAATTTCATTTGGTTAGAGGCATTTCTGGGCTTGGTTCTCAATGAAAGTTGTAGTCCTATGTCTAATCTTTCCAATGACACAAAAATCAGGTCATTTGGACCTGTTTAGAGGAAGTTATGGTCAAATGAACATGTACTGTTCATTTGGTCAATTTTCTGGGTTCAATGTCTGGACATCCGGATTGGGACAGTAAATTAGTTAACTTATAGATAGAATTTGGGCATGGCTTCTTCATGAAAAATAGGGCATTTTGAGTCTAGTTTCACCTCTAATTGGCCTCATACCAATTGGAGTCACACAACTTCAGTTATAGGTCAAAGAAAACCCTGGACTCATAGGTCCGAATTTCTTGCACATGAAACATCACTTCCAATATTCCATCCTCCTTACTCCCAACTACAATTTATCACTCATAACACTTCAAATTATCAATAAACAGCCTCAACAAGATCAATCTCAAGCCATATCACCAAGGTAACAAAATTTAACTCAAACCCTAACTCCAACAATTTCAATTTATGCAACACACTTCATTAAACTTCTAATACACTTAGTACCCTTAATCATTATCACTAAACAAAGTAAAGTCAATCAAAATACTCAAGACCTTATGGTCACCAAGGCTACTGAAAATTTCAGTCCCCACATACTCTAAATTTTCTTTTAATTTCATAAAATTTATACTTAATTTAGCATGCTTCAACTAGTTAAGAAAGAAAGGAAGAAGGTTTAGTGTACTAACCTTTGTGTGCAGAACATTTTTAGTGAAGGGGTCCTAGGGTTATGGGGTAAGTTTGGCTAAGAAATTAAGTGAAAGAAAAAAAATGGTAAAGTGTGCTCTAATGGAGTCTTGGCCAGCTGAAGAAAATGGGGAAGATGAATGAATTTTTCATTTGTTTTTATCCCTTTTTATCTCTTTTATGATTGCTTGCTAAATGGTGATTGGTGGGAGCATTTTAATGACATCATGTGATGTCATAAATCAAATTAAACTTCATTTTCTTTTCTTTTCTTTCCTACTCATTTTCAATTTAATTTTTAGTAATATTTATTCATATTTTATGTCATAATAATTATTTACTTAACTGGACAAGTTGGCCAAAACTCATCTCTGAAGATGAAATGATCAAAATGCCCTCCGTTTGGCTTAACAGACTAAAATTGTCTGTATCGATTGAAAAATTTTTCTAAACCTTTTCTTGGCATTCTAATGCCATAGAAACCTCAATGACTCTTCTCTGGAGTCCCAAAATTTTTTCATGAATTTTCTCATGACAGTTATCAACCCCAGACCCATGAATTTTCTCATGGGTCTAGGGTTGATAACTGTCTTTACCGATACTTCCCTGTACGGTCACCCATCGCTAGGGCACCGGCTCATTTAACTTGGTTGTATTTTATATCTAAAATTTTTCCTTAATTTTTCTTACACTTATTTGAGTTATTTATAACTCCTCACTCTAGTCTAACTATTTTTCAAGACGTTCTAGCTGTCCAGACTAACACCGGCCATCAGAACAGTAGAATGTGCGGAATTGCTACAGTGAGGGTGTTACAATTCTTCCTCTCTAACAAAAATTTCGTCCTCGAAATTTACCCGGTGTAAATAGTCGAGGAGCTACTATCTCCTTATTTCTTCACCTTTTCGTGTTATCATACTTCACTTTCTCCTTAGTCTCAATCCTATCCTCAAACAGTTTTGTACTCATCCTTTTTCATCTTAAATACAGTCTCATTCTCATCTCCATTCACTATCTCATTGTCTCTTCACTCTCTTATTCCATACCTTAACCTAAAATAAACGGGAAATACTGATCTGCAATAGTGTCACCTCGACTCTTATAAATGTAATGCATGATATACAGTCTATCTAGGTCCAGAAATGCCTAAACTGCGCTCTGATACCAATAAATGTGACACCCCTCACCCGACTACAGTGTAGCCGAGCAAGGCGTGCTACATTCGGTGCCGGAGCACCCTAACTTATCTTACTTTATTTCTTTAAAACTTTTGTTCTCGTTATATTTAATATCAATTATTTTTTAGACGGAGAAACCATGTAACACTCTCCTTGTAGCAACTCTGTACATTCTACTGTTCTGGTGATCAGTGTCGGTCCGGACAGCTACAACGTCTGAAAAAATATTTAAACTAAAGTGAAGAACCAAAATTAACTCAAATATTAATAAGAAAAATTTAGGAAAAATTTTTGAAATAAAATACAACCAAGTTAAATGAGCCGGTGCCCTAGCGATGGGTAACCTAGTGAGAAGTTGCGGTTCTCGCAACTAGGAGCCCTAGACCCCGAAAAAAATTATAAAATAATTATTGGGACTCCAGAGAAGGGTCATTGAGGTTGTTATGGCATAAGAATGCCAAGAAAATACCTAGAAAAACTTTTTCAATCGGTACAAACAATTTTGGCTCGTTAAGCCAAACGGAGGGCATTTTGGTCATTTCATCTTCAAAGATGATTTTTGGCCAACTTGTCCAGTTAAATAAATAATTTATATAACATAAAATATGAATAAATGTTGTTAAAAATTTAATTGCAATTAAATAGACAAGAAAAGATGAGAAAATGAAAGAAAATGGCATTATGATATCATAAGGATGTCATTAAAATTTTCCCAACCAATCCAATGTGGACACATGGTATAAACTTGTTTAAAAGAGACCAAATGGGCTAGAAAACAAAAGAAAATCAGAACCTTCTCTCTTCTTCTTCTCCTTGCCGTGACCTATCCACCATAACCACCATTAGCAAGCTTTTTCAAGCTTGATTTCACTAACTTCTACCCAATCAAACCCTAACTTAGCAACACAAAAAGTGTTCTTGTATCTTGGTGATTCTTTTAGGAGCAAAAAGAAAAAGAAAGGAAGAACTTTAGCAAGTGGGAAACTTCACTCCATAGAGGTTAGTGACCTAACCTTAGTTTTCACCTTAAATTCATGTTAAGGACTATGTATGAGTGCAAATTATAAAGAAAATTTATTGAATACCATTTCTATGTCAACCCATGAATTTCGTCATTCTTGGTTAGGGCAAGATTGTGATGATTTTAATGAAGTTAAAAGGGTAGTATGGCTGCCCATAATATGCATCTTGTAAGTGAAGTGATGAAATGCAATGATAATGCATGGTTTTGTAATGTTGAGTTAGGGTTTGGGGTGGAAAAATGAGACTTTGACCATGTGATGATGGAAGTAGGTTTTAATGGTCAATTAGTGACCATTTGGTTTGGTTTGAATAAAAAATGAAGTGAATTGTATAGTGGGATTTCAGGTTGGTTTGGCTGGCCATGGTGACCTGCAGGACTGGACATGAGTCCAGCAGGTTTGGGCAGCAATAACTTGAATTGTAGAGGTTCAATTGGTGTAAGGCCAATTGGATTTGAAACTAGACACATAATGGCACAACTTTGGTGAAGAAACTATGCCTAGAAAACCAAACTAAGTTGACCAAAAGTTTGCCCTAATCCGGGTGACCTGCATTCTGTCTGGGCAAAATGACCAAATGAACAGTATTTGGTCATTTGGCCATAACTCAGTGTAGAAAGGTCCAATTGACCTGAAATTTTACCAAAACCAAGATAAGATATATATCTACAACTTTCATGAAGAAACCTAACCAAAATTATGACCAGAACATATTCAAAAAGTGAGTTGCAGTCACTGTTCCACTATAGATTTGGTCAGTCCAGAAATTCTGGAAAAATTTCAATCCGGCCAGTTGTAGTTTTTGAGCCATAACTTGAGTTACAAAACTCCAAATGGAGTGATTCAAAAAAGGAAATGCAACTAAACAAAATAAGGAACAACTTTCATGTTGAACATTTTGCCAAAATCCCACTGCAAAAATGACCAATGGAATAGAAAAAACAAAGCATGAAAACTAAAAATTTTGCCTAATTAACATTAAGCTTAGAAATGGTATTGGCAACCAATACTAATAAATTTTGAATGCAAAATGTGGTATGTTGGGAGTATTAAAACAATGTACCTATTGTCTATGCAAAAGTCAACATTTTATTTGACTAATAAAATGAATAGTAACATTCAAACTTGAAATTCAAAATTTATAAAAATTTAAAAGTGTAATATGCTCTAGTATACCTAACAAGATTGGTTTGGATAGCTTGGCATGACAATAGGGTTCTGTTAGCAGTACTGCATATGGCTTCATGCCATTCTGTGTTTCATGGCTTCCCATGTCATTCTGTGACATAATAGCCTTTGGCTATGATATTGAGTTGTTACACTCGGGTTTAATCCCCGATAATTATTACAGCTTAATAGCTGTTCTGTTGCACACCGGGAGACACAATGTGATTGATGCTGTGATGGTCTGAGGAACTTAGTACCCAGTGCCAGTTTACCCGTTTATCCAGTCCAGTCAACTAGTATGGGTTACTCGGGCAATGATAATGAATCTTACAAATTTTAATCGAATAATACTGCTATAAATATCAGAAATTAAGTCTACCCAAAAATGTAAACATACATTCTGCATACTTATTTTATTTTATTTTATTTTATTTTATTTTATATTGTCACCACTAAGCAGAATTGCTTAGCGCGTCACTTTTGCCACACGCAGGTACTGGAGACCTAGCTGGGGAGCCCAGCAGACATCAGACAGGGTGAGCCTTCAGAGCTGCATCCGGAGTTCAGAGTCACCTCACCTCTGCAGTGCATATGGTAGGACATTAGGACTTTGGGGTAGCATTTTGTATTTTGTATTTTGCATTAGTTTTGGATTGTAACTATAAACTCTTGAAATTATTGATGATGTAAATATATGAAATTTCAGGTTATTGAAATTTTCTGTGTTTTTAAACAGGTTCAGAAGAACTGTTTTTTCAATTTATAGCCAGCACTCTGCCGGATTTTTTATAAAAATTGCATAAAAATTTAGATTTATCAAAAATTGTAAACAAATGAATTAAAATGGATAAATTGTAATAGAAATATGAATTGGTGCTCCAGTACACTGAGTGGCATATATTGCTCGGCTACACTGTAGACGGGTAAGGGGTGTCACAAACCAGTGGAGTTTCCCTTATTTTATTATCAGTTGACGTACACAACATTGCATACATCAAACTTCCAATAGCCGAAGCATATGGAATCCTGGCCATTTTATCTCTTTCTTTAGGTGTCTTTGGAGACATCTCTTTAGAAAGGTGGATACCATGTCTCATTGGTAACAATCCTCTCTTAGAATCAAGCATGTTAAACCTCTTTAACACCTTTTCCAAGTATAGATTTTGGGATAAACTAATTATTCTTTTCTCTCTATCTCTACAGATGCGAATCCCAAGAATATAGATTGCCTCCCCTAAGTCTTTCATGGAGAATGTATTTGACAACCATACCTTTATAGTTGTCGACATACCTGCGTCATTAGCCATCAATAAAATATCATCCACATATAAAATATGGAAAGTGACAGCACTATCACTAAACTTCTTATATACACATGGCTCATCCTCATTTTTCATACAACTAAATGACTTAATGGCTTCATCAAAATGGATGTTCCAACTCCTCAAAGCTTGTTTCAACCCATAAATGGATTGCTTTAGCTTGCATACTTTGGAACCATCTTAGGATTCAAAACCCCTAGGTTGTTCCATGAAAATGTTTTCTTCAATGTATCCATTGAGAAAAATTGTTTTAACATCCATCTGCCAAATCTCATAATCATAGTATGCAGCTATTGCGAATAGAATCCTAATTGATTTAAGCATGGCAACAGGTGAAAAAGTCTCCTCATAGTCGATTCCTTGCCTTTGGCGAAGCCCTTTCGCTACTAGCCTTGCTTTATAGGTCTCTACCTTTCCATCAGAACCAATTTTCTTCTTGAAAACCCATTTGTTCCCTATAGGTACAATACCTTCAGGTGGGTCAACAAGATCCCAAACTTGATTCTTATACATGGAATCAATCTTGGATTTCATAGCATCAATCCATTTTGAAGAGTCTATATCTAATATAGCTTCTTCATAGGTAAGTAGATCATCTCCATGATCTACTTCTTCATGTGTAGATAACTCTTATTCTTTTTCATGAAGGAAATCACATCTCACTGGTGCGTGAGATACCCTGGTTGTTCTACGATGAACAACTGTAAATGTTTCATTAATAGGTGTAGGCTGACTAGATGGATCCATGTCCATCTGATCTGTTGGTTAGTCAGAATTCTCTAATTCTAACTCTATTTGCCTTCCTTTGCCTCCTTCTTAAACAAACTATTGTTCAAGAAATGTGGCATCTCTACTTACCACAACCTTTTGTGATGTAGGCAAATAAAAATAATATCCAAAACTATCTTTTGGATATCTAACAAATTGACCCTTTTCTGATTTGGTTTTCAATTTATCAGTGTTCAGCTTTTTGATATAAGCTGGACAACCCCAAATCTTAACATGCTTAAGACTTGGTTTTCTTCCATGCCATATCTCATAAGGTGTGGAAGATACTAATTTTGATGGAATCCTATTTAGAATATACAAAGCTAATTCAAATGCAAATCCCCAAAAGGAGATTGGCATATCAGTATAGCTCATCATACTACGTACCATATCCAATAGGGTACGATTTCTCCTTTCAGATACACCATTCAGTTGTGGTGTTCCTGGAGGATTCAGCTTGGAAATAATGCCATGCTCTTTCAAGTATTCATCAAATTTAGTACTCAAGTATTCACCTCCACGATCTGATTGAAGAGCTTTAATACTTTTTCCAGTTTGATTTTCTACTTCAGATTTAAATTCTTTGAACTTTTCAAAGGATTCATGTTTGTTTTTCATCAAATACAAATACCCAAACCTTGATTTATCATCAGTAAAGGTAATAAAATAATGAAAATCACCTCTAGCCATTTCTTTAAATGGACCATGTACATCACTATGTATTAGCTCCAAAATATTTTTAGCTCTTAGCCCTTGTCCAACAAAGGGTGATCTAGTCATTTTGCCCTAAAGGTAGGATTCACAGGTTGGAGTAGATTAAGAACCCAATGAGGATAGAATCCCCATTTTCTCCAGTTTTGCAATCCTATCTTCTGCAACAAGACCTAACCTTAAGTGCCAAATATATTTTGAACTTGAGTTGATTTCCACCATGGCATTGCATTCATTTAGATCACTTGCATTCAATTTGTGTTGTCATTATTATCCAAATAATAAAGACCATCATTCATATAAACCAAACCAACATATTTATTTCCAAAATAAATATTGCAAACATCATCTGTGAACTGAAATCCATAACCATCTCTAGTCAAACTAGATATCAAAATGATGTTCTTAAAAGCATCAGGTACATATAAAATATTGTCTAAACACAAAACATGTCTAGACATGTAAAAAGATTTAGATCCTATGGCTAAATCTTCAACAGTTGAGCCATCGCCAATCCGGAGTTTGACATCTCGATAATGCAAGCTGCTACTATTTGCTAGTTCCTGCATATCATAAGAAATATGAGAACTGGCATCAGTATCTAAAACCCAAGCTGTAGATGAACTATGAGTATCATCAGAATCTAATAACAAGATATGGACATACCTTCCAAAGGTGTATCCTTCTTGTCTGTAACACCCCTATGTTCGGTAGTGCGTTCTACTGTTCCGGTGACCAGTGTTGTCCGGACAGCTAGGATGCCTAGAACTACACTTCGATATGAGTGAGGAGATATAAAATAATGAAATACAAGAAAAGAAAATATAAGAAAAACAAAGGAAAAATAATAGCAAAGAAATGTAACCAAGTTAAGCGAGCCGAGAACCCTAGCGATGGGTGACCGCACCGGGAAGTCACGCGTGGACCGTTGACTAGCCCTGGAGCGCGGGAAACCCTAGAAAATATTTTTAGGACTTAAAGAGACATCAATTGAAGTGTAAATACCATAAGAAATATTAAATAAAAATTAAATAATTAGTACAAAGAAAAGTGAGAAATCGAAAAATGGACAAAACCCGGTGTTACCGAAAAAGCGGGAATGCAACCCGAATAGGCGCATTGTGGTCATTTGACACCCCTAGTTGTCTTTTGACCTAAATGTCCATTGAAAATACATGATATTACACTTGGAAATATAATGAAAAATTAAATTAAGGGTGCCTAATGTAAATAGCAAAAATGGGGTTCAAATTAGGTAATTAACACTTTTAACTTATTAAATCATTAAATATTGATGAGTGGAGCACTTTGGGGATTAAATTAACCTTATGTGGGCAGGTGTAAACCCACTAACACCTTCATCTTCTTCATTCAAACACCATGGCCGAAATGAAAAGCTTGAGAGTCTTCCATGGCCAAAATTGATGAAGCTTCCTAATCTCCTCCATTCTCACCTCCAAACACCAAAGTTTCTTCACTAATCTTGATCCCCACCTCACAAGGAAGAAGTAGATACTAAATTTAAGGGAGTTTGGTGAAGATTTAACAAGCCTCATCAATAGGTAAGTTGGTGTTTTTTATTATTGTTTAATGAAAGCTTGTAAGGATGTTATGGGTGTTTGATTTATGGAGAGATTTTTGAGGTTTGATGTTTAAAGGGAGAAGTGTACTTTTGGCAGCCATGGAAACTCCTTGAATACAGTTTATTTTTGCTTGCAAATGGTAGATTAAAGGATTGATTAAATGTATATTGTGTAGGAAATTATTTGGGTGATGTATACTTAGTATATGTGAATGTGTATTGAAATTTGAGTGCTTGGAAATTAAGGGAATGTAATGCATGAATCGGCAGCCTGGTTGGGTGAACCATAAGGATGTTATTTCATGTTTGGATTATGGAATATTAATGTTGAATTGTGTTAGTTGTTATGGCAGTTTGGGTATGTGTGTGATGGTGTGAAGTTGGACATGTAAGTGAGCATGAATATGTGATTAAATTGTTGTAAATGATTTTGACAAATTCTGCACTTAATGGTGTATGTTGAATGTGATTGTAAGCTGCCAAAATGATTAATAAAATGTTGTGAAATATGTTTAGGTTAGGGTACAAACCAGAATTGGCATGAAGGTGAAGTTTGGTAAGTGTTAAAGGTGATCTTGATGAATATAAACAAAATGTAATAGGGCAGTTTGTGTTTTGGGCTTAGAACCTTAAGTGTGTGGCTCCAATTGGTATGAGACCAATTGGAGGTGAAACTAGGCACAAAATGTGCCAACTTTCATGAAGGAAGCTTGCCAAAATTCTGTTTGCAAGGTAGCTTGAAAAATGACCAAATCCGGATTAAGTACAAATAAGGCCTGAAAATTGACCATTTGGGCAGCAGTTAGTGTTTAGGCCATAACTCACTCAAAACAGGTCCAATTGACCTGAAATTTTGACCATGAATAGTTAAGACCCATATCTACAAGTCTTATGAAGACACCAAAGCCCATAAATGACCATAAGCACGTCAAACAGCTTGCACAAGTTCGGCTCTAAAAACTGGCCGAACCAAAATTGACCTAAAATGACATAAAGTGACCAATTTTGATGCACTTTGACCAGCAATAGTAAAATGACCATAACTTGGTCTACATAACTCAGAATGACCTGAAATTTTGCCTCGCGTGCAATAAGACATAGATCTACAAGTTTGTAGTTTTGACCAAAACCCGAAATGTAACATCCTCATTTTCGTAGTCCGTACATTCTACTGTTCCGACGGCTAATGTCTGCCTCGGAAAGTCGGAATGTCTGGAACTAGACTTTGGTGATAATGAACAGACATATAATGATGAAATAAATAAGAAGAAAGTGCAAGAAAAATCAAAGACAAATGAAAGAGAGAAAATGAAGCTAAGTTAAACGAGCCGACACCGCAACGATGGGTGACTGCACTTGGAAGGCCGTTGCCGATCCCAGGACCGCGAGGAACCCTCAGAATTTAATTCCGGGACGTAAGTAAAGGTCTATTGAAACATAATTGACACTAGAATTATTAAAGAAAAATTAATAAATTAGTACAAAGAAAAACGAAAAATGGAGAAACAGATAAAAATCGGTGTTATCGAAAAATCGGGAATATAACTTGAAGTGGGGTATTTTGGTCATTTGACACCTAGAGTTGCCTTTTGACCTCAATGTCCATTAAAAATAAATGATATTACACTTTATAAATGTCATGAAAAATTAAATGGGATACAATATGTAAATAGTGAAAGAATTGAGCTAAATGTGCAAATTAGGAAACTTTTAAATCATTAAACATTAATTTATTGGTTAGTGCTCCACTAACCTTAAATAAATGGGATATATCAAAGTGGAATTGGGCAAAAGTCATCATCTTCAAGCTTGAGAAATAACCAGCCAAAACCTCCATTGAAGTCCACCATGGCCAAACTCCCTCCATCACCATGCAACCAAGTTCAAGCCCTCATTTCACCATAGTTTCTTCATCAAAGCTTGCACACACACCTTGGGCAGTATTTTGAAGCAAAAAGAAGAGGATTTGATGAAGTTTTGGTGAAGCTCAAAAAAGGTTAGTGCTAGTTTTTCATCCCTTGCTTCATTAAAGTTTGTATTAAGGTTGAGATGAGTTGGATGGTGAAGAAATTTGAAGGATTCGATGAGTTATTGATATATTCAATTTTGGACAGCCATGAAAGTTTATTGTAGTTGAGTTTTTCTTACCTATAATGAATGGAAATTAAGGTTGAATAACTTAAATGGAGGAAGTAGTAAGTTAAAATCTAAGTATGTGCATGTAGTGCTTGAATTAAGGGTGTGTAATGGAACCTTAATGCTTTGGGCAAACTGCCATGTTTGGCAGCCTATTAAACCATGAATTTGTGTGTGAACATGTAGTTATTAATAAAATATGCTAATGTTAAATTGTAGGCAGCAAGTGTAAGTGATATTGAAGTATGATTATGTTGAAGTGTATGTGTAATATTGACATTGAGATATGTTGAATTTTGGTGGAAGTGAATGTTGAATTTAATGGTGAATTGTGTGCATTGAGCACTTGAATATTCTGCCCAAAAGTGTTGCTGGAATTGTGTACAATATATATATGAAAGTGTTATTGATTGAATATTGAAGTAATGAGGAGGAGAAGGAATATCAAATTGGAAGTGTATGTGCTTTGTGCAGGTTGTGTATTGAAGGCAGTACCTAAATTAGGCCATAAGTGCCAAACTATAAACCCAATTGGTATGAGACCAATGGGGGGGGGGGGGTGAAACTAGACACCAAATAGGCCAACTTTCATGTAGAAATGTTGCCAAAATTCTGCCTAGAAACTGACCTTAAAAATGACAAAATCCGGAATAGTAACCTTGCAACCCAGATTTTTGACCATATGAACAGTAGTCTTTGGGATGACCATAACTCACACAAAATAGGTCCCATTGACCTGAAATTTTTACCATGGTCAGTTTAGACATAGATCTACAATTCTTATGAAGACACCAAAACCCAGAAATGGCCAAAACTAACTCAAATAGCTTGCACAAGTTCAGCTACCAAAACTGCTAGAACTAAAACTGACCAGATTTTGCACTAAAGGTGCAATCTGTCCAGCTTTAGTAAATTGATCATATCTTGGTCTATACAACTTAGAACGACCTGAAATTTTACCCCGAGTGCAATAAGACATAGAGCTACAATTCTTATGAGGACACAAAAACCCAGAAATGGCCAAAACTAAGTCAAATAGCTTGCACAAGTTCAGGCACAAAAACTGCCAGAACTAAAACTGAACAAATTTTGCACTAAAGGTGCAATCTGTCCAGCTTTAGTAAATTGATCATAACTTGGTCTATACAACTTAGAATGACCAGAAATTTTGCCCCGAGTGCAATAAGACATAGAGCTACAATTCTTATGAAGACACCAAAACCCATAAATGGCCAGAACTAAGTCAAATAGCTTGCACAAGTTCAGGTAACAAAACTGCCAGAACTAAAACAGACCAAATTTTGCACTAAAGGTGCAATCTGTCCAGCTTTAGTAAATTGACCATATCTTGGTCTATACAACTTAGAATGACCTGAAATTTTGCCTAAAGTGCAATAAGACATAGAGCTACAATTCTTATGAAGACACCAAAACCCAGAAATGGCCAGAACCAAGTCAAATAGCTTGCACAAATTCAGGTACCAAAACTGCCAGAACTAAAATTGACCAAAATTTGCACTAAAGGTGCAATCTGTCCAGCTTTAGTAAATTGACCATAACTTGGTCTATACAACTTGGAATGACCTGAAATTTTGCCCTGCGTGCAATAAGACATAGACCTATAAGTTTGTACTTTGGACCGAAACCCAAAAACCGAGGGAACTAGGTCATCCGACTAGGTCAAAATAGTACACCGAAATCCGGTAAATTGCAATAAAATGCAATACACTTGGAAATAAAATTGATAATATATACCAATACTAAAGGGCTATAAAATGTGACATATTGGTAACATTAGAATTGACTCACGTAGAGTGCATCAAGGGTCAACATTATAGGTTGACTAATAAAATGAATTGAAGGGAATAGTACCAAGAGAATAGGACTTTAAGCTAGACAAATCTAGCACAGAAAAATTGAGAAATTGACTAAATTTTGCACCAAAGGTGCAATCCGTCCAGCTTTAGTAAATTGACCATATCTTGGTCTATACAACTCATAATGACCTGAAATTTTGCCCCGAGTGCAATAAGAGATAGAGCTACAATTTTGCTTCTTTGACGAGAAGCTAAAAATCAAGGGAAATAGGACTTTAAGCTAGACCAATCTAGCACACTAAAATTGCAAATTGGTAATTACATAAAATGATGCTTGAAGTGATTTGGCAATGAATGCCAACTTGTGAAAAGGGTAAATTGCATTATATTGACAACATATTGAATTGTAAATTGTGACATGTTGATGCTAGAATCAACCTATCCATGATGCATAAAAAGGTCAATAATTTTACTGACCAGTGAAAGGCATAAAGATGTATAAACCCTATGAATAAAGAAGTAAATATGTAACATTGTAATATGCCCTAATTTGCCTAGTTGACTAGTTTGGATAGGTTGGCATGCCAATAGGATTCTCGACAATTACTGTAAATGACTTTACGTCATCGTGTTTTATGGCTTATTATGCCATACTATGATTTTAATAGCCTATGGCTATACAGTTTGTGTTATTATACTCGACTTAATGCCTGATTGATTATATGGCTTTTTAGCCACACTGTTTGCACACCGGGAGATATTTTGTGACCGATGGTGTGAAAGACCGAGGTACTAAGTACCCAGTGCTAGTATATCCGTTTATCCAGTCTGGTCAGTGTATAGGCTATATGGGCAGTCATTTAAAACATTATTCAATTCAGGAAGCTAAGTTAAGTTAAGTATAATGAAATTTCAGTAGAATTAAATTAAGTATTGAATGAATGAGTAAAAGAAATTAGCAAAAGAAACATAATAAAAATATAAATTGCAGAACCGTAGAGACTTGAAATACAATACAGTTAGAATAATTTGTATACTGGGTAATATTACTGAAAAGTTATAAACTAAGCACTTCCATAGAGGAACAAACTAGTATGTAAGATCGTTGATACTAGAAATAACATACCAAATTAAATTGATTCTTGAGTATCTGAATTATGATTTATTTCTTTCTTTAATTGTATATATTATTTCTTGTTATACTATTGCACCACTAAGCAGAAATGCTTAGCGCGATGGAATTGCTTCCTCGCGCAGGTACTGAAGGTAAAACTAGTATACTGTTGACTGAGATTTTTAAAGTCCAGATCTGCAGAAGTGTCAGAAGAATTGAAGGTTGTCACCTCCTCAGTAATGCATGTAGATAGGGCTCATATTTACACATGTTATGTATTTCGTTCATTCTAAGTATAATGTAAATTATTTGTACATCCTGTACTTGACAAATTTATGTAATTAGTTGGCAAATTATGAAAAATAATAAAATGTAAGAATTTTGATATATGAGTTAAGTATCTGATCATGATGATTCTGATTGAGATTGAGTATGAAAAATTTTGAGACTGATTCTGAGTTGTGAATTTGAGTATATATTGAAATTGATTTTGGCAGTTGGAAGAATCATAGTCCAAATTACTGCCGGCACTCTGCTGGATTATCATTAAAATTTTTGAATTTTCCAAATTAGTCAGATTTTGATAAACAGTAAAAATAGCCTAAACCTCAGATAAAGTTTTTGAACAAGTAAATCTAGAACTATAATGAAATCAGATAAGATCAGGTGCTCCGACACGCCATGTAGCATGCTTTGCTCGCCTACACTGTAGATGGGTGAGGGGTGTTACATTTAGTGGTATCAGAGCATGGTTTAGGCTTTCCTAGGCAAAGATAAGTGGAAAGATAGTGTGCATACATGCATTGCATTCATAAGAGTTGAGGTGACACTAATGCAGATCTGTTTACTTTTGATTATTCAAAGTTAATATATGGACTTAGAGCCGCAGAGGGCATTAGAAAAAGAAGTAGAAAACCTAGTTCATGAGGTTATAACATAATAACTACGTAATGTTCTCGATGTTGTATTGTAAGCTGCAGATTACAGTACCGACATGAGATTATTGTGTAGAGCTACGTGCTTCCTCGTGGTAGAATAAAATAAGAATATTTGTAAGTAATCTATAATTTGATGCAGTTACGCCCGAATAGAGTACTATTATGAGAAATAAATGTGAAAATTCTAGTTAGAAATTTAAAACTTCAAAACTAGCCTATCGGAAGACTACACTTCTAAGGTAGCTAGAGTCAGTGACTCGGTTACACTAATGTGGACTACCATTACCACAAAAATTCCTATAAGCTTTGAGAACTCAGTATGGCTATAAATTAGAAAGAACACCTTGAGGATGAAGATATTTGGACATAGATATGGAGTCTTATCAGTATTTTAATAATTTTTATAGAAAGGAATGATGTATGTATTTGAGAATACATTTAGAAATTGTATTGATGCTCTCTCTGGAAACAAGAATAGATACCTTCCATTGATGGAGTTTGTGTATAGTGATATTTATTAAATAAGCATGAAGATACCAAGGTATAAGATCTTGTATGAGATAAATGCAGAATACCTAGACAAAGGGTAATTTAACAGAGTTGGAATTGGTAAAAGAGACAGAAGGACTGGTAAAGAATCCTAGTACGAGAGATCAAGAAACTAATGAATAATAGAATTTCACGAGTAGGAATACTAAAGGCAGAGGAAAACAATAATGGAAAAGTGAATAAAATTATGAGACAACGATAAGCTCGATTGCTTGAATCAGATGAATTTCGAGGACGAAATTCCTTTTTAGAGGGGAAGAGTTGTAACATCCTCATTTTCGTAGTCCGTACATTCTACTATTCCGATGGCTAATGTCTGCCTCAGAAAGTCAGAATGTCTGGAACTACACTTCGGTGATAATGAACAGACATATAATGATGAAATAAATAAGAAGAAAATGCAAGAAAAATCAAAGACAAATGAAAGAGAGAAAATGAAGCTAAGTTAAACGAGCCGACACCGCAGCGATGGGTGACTGCACTGGGAAGGCCGTTGCCGACCCCAGGACCGCGAGGAACCCTCAGAATTTAATTTCGGGACGTAAGTAAAGGTCTATTGAAATTAATTGACACTAGAATTATTAAAGAAAAATTAATAAATTACTACAAAGAAAAATGAAAAATCGAGAAACAGATAAAAATCGGTGTTATCGAAAAATCAGGAATATAACCCGAAGTGGGGTATTTTGGTCATTTGACACCTAGAGTTGCCTTTTGACCTTAATGTCCATTAAAAATAAATGATATTACACTTTATAAATGTCATGAAAAATTAAATGGGATACAATATGTAAATAGTGAAAGAATTGAGCTAAATGTGCAAATTAGGAAACTTTTAAATCATTAAACATTAATTTATTGGTTAGTGCTCCACTAACCTTAAATAAATGGGATATATCAAAGTGGAATTGGGCAAAAGTCATCATCTTCAAGCTTGATAAATAACCAGCCAAAACCTCCATGGAAGTCCACCATGGCCAAACTCCCTCCATCACCATGCAACCATGTTCAAGTCCTCATTTCACCATAGTTTCTTCATCAAAGCTTGCACACACACCTTGGGCAGTATGTTGGAAGCAAAAAGAAGAGGATTTGATGAAGTTTTGGTGAAGCTCAAAAAAGGTTAGTGCTAGTTTTTCATCCATTTCTTCATTAAAGTTTGTATTAAGGTTGAGATGAGTTGGATGGTGAAGAAATTTGAAGGATTCGATGAGTTATTGATATATTCAATTTTGGACAGCCATGAAAGTTTATTGTAGTTGAGTTTTTCTTACCTATAATGGATGGAAATTAAGGTTGAATAACTTAAATGGAGGAAGTAGTAAGTTAAAATCTAAGTATGTGCATGTAGTGCTTGAATTAAGGGTGTGTAAATCTAGAACTATAATGAAATCAGATAAGATCAGGTGCTCCGACAAGCCATGTAGCACGCCTTGCTCGGCTACACTGTAGACGGGTGAGGGGTGTTACACGAAAATCGAGGGAACTAGGTCGTCCGGCTAGGTCAAACTCGTATCCCGAAATCCAATAAGTTGCAATAAAATGCAGTATACTTGAAAATGAAATTGGTAACATGTACCAACCCCTAAAAGACTATCGAATGTGACATATTAGTAACATTAAAACCTAAATTACCTAGAATGCACCGAGTGTCGACATATTAGGTTGACTAAGTAAATAATAGAATTCAGTGAATTACTTATCAAGCATTATCATTAGAAACAATTTAAATGAGTACTGAAACACTTCAAATTGTGTTTCTCAGTTAGCAAAGCTCAGGGAAGGGGAAGGAAACACTGAGTCAGAGCCAAGAGGCTTATATCAGAGGTTTGTGCACAACAAGTATTTCTTTTGAAATTTTCAATTAAAGTAAATTATAATTATTTGTATGTTATTGTTTTAAATTGTGTCCGTGCATAATACTTTTATATTCACTGCTTTTACTAGCAAATTTATTTGGAGAAATGAGTTATGAATAATTTTTTATTGCTTTGTTTTTTGGGAATATTATTTGGAACTTAATGTGTTGCCAACTTTGCAAATGGAAATTTTGAGATAAAATGTGATTTATGGTTTGTATGAAATATTGTGATTTGAAATTGTTTTTATTCACACTTGGCATGACACTGTTACTATGTTCCTCCTCCATTTATGGGGTGAGTGTGATATATTCCTCCCTCTTTGACTTATCAGTCTGGGGTGAGTGTGATTATGTTCCTCCCTCTTTGACTTCCCAGTCTGAGGTGAGTGTGGATGAGTACTCCTTATATAGCTAGCTTCCTCCCTCATTGATTTCGATTATTGGGGTGAGTGTGTCTTGTCGTGGTGTACAACACGACATGTGTGAAAAAACTGTGTCATGGCCTAAATTGTATTATGGATTGGCAAAACCGTGTTATTCAGTTATTTGATCAAATTGTGTTATTGATTGGCAAAACTGTGTTACTCAGTTATTTGATCAAATTTATGTTATATGAACTTTGTAAATTGTGAAATGGAATTGTGAACTATTTGATTTGTGAATTGTCAATAAAAGATTTATGTATCGCATTTCAAATTGTTATTGTGCACCACTGAGTAAAATTTTACTCAGCGATAGCTTTTCATTGCTGTCGCAGGTAGACAGACTGACAAGGCAGCAGACTAGGCAGCTAATACTACACTGAGAGATCATCGGGTATATTGAGTATACCATAGTTTGCATTTTATATTGTAATGTATGTTCACTATATGTATATAGTGTTCTTGGTTTTGAGCAGTTGTAAATTAAAGTTGTACATTGAAGTTGTAAAATAAATTATGAGTTATTTTGGCTTGTAAAATTTGTATTGT